>NC_133371.1:31414265-31567278 GCF_049309525.1 Garra rufa
ATCAGTAAATATGTATGTCTCCCTTTCTTTAATAGCTACATGGTGTGAGTAGATAGGCCCCAATCATTTTGAGGTAAATGTGTTCAAAAATCTGAAAACCTTAAGGAACATCACTACCAAACACATCACTGTTATATGTGTATAACTGTTCAGAACTGTGCTAGCTAACCATTTGCTGATCAGCTTCTTTGAGCTAGGTTCAAAAGTATCTAAAATTGTCACTACCGAAACAGTCATGACCAAAACATGTCTTCATTGTTACAGTAGTGACAAAAGGGAACACATAAGCCTTATATTTGTGGAAAATAAACTAATTTTTAGTACAGTTATGTATTTTTAAAAAATATATTTTAGTATTTTTTTTGTAGTGTTTTAATATGCAAGTTAAAATTCTGTAGCATTACTGTCAGTGCTGAAAATGTGCAGCGATTACCGAAACATAGGATGTTTTGTCAAGAATATAGTATATTGAATTATCAACTAAGATGTTATGATAGTTTTTGGTTCAGTGTATATTCAAACTAATGAACCCTTAAGTTTGAAATCAGTATGATCAACTTTTTGCCTATTACAAAGAAAAAAATGGATTCAAAATATAATAAAATTACATACCGTACATTTTGGGTGAGGACAAATATGAGAATTAACTGCACAGTTACTAGAAATGTGTACCTTGGATATTATACAATTTCCACACATACCATTTGTTTTGGAAAAGACACATTTTAAAGACACTTCCGTAAAATGGCCCAGCTAGTGATATGAAACATGCCCTATATTGGCATGCAGTGAGGTTTGTGGTATACCACTGTGTTCCTGACAGTTATTTTCAAACTAGGCTTGAAAAAACTGGGTTGTTTTGGTCATGCTTCCTAGTGATAGCGGTTTAGAGGAACAAACAAACAAAAACAAAGGAAACGACGTATTTGACGTATTGTAACTAGTCATCAAAAACTGTAGATTTCGTATCAGCGGCAGGGCGGTTCCATGGTGTAATGGTTAGCACTCTGGACTCTGAATCCAGCGATCCGAGTTCAAATCTCGGTGGAACCTAGCTTTTAATTATTTATTTATCTTTTGTAAGAAATGATAGAATCTGCATTTACTAATAATAGCTAACAGGAGCATGAAAGGTTCGTAAAAGGACAATAATTAGCTTAAAAACTACGATAAAACAGTAAACACTCAAACACTGTGACAACTCCATTTTTGAACGAAAAAAATTACAGTGTTACAAAGATAAAAAAAAAAAAGGAAAGGTGTAAATCTGGTACAAGTTAAATTAACGGTTTGTTAAGCGTTTTCTAACATAGGTTTTATTATAAATTGAAACTTTACTTAAAACCACTAGGGTGCAGTATTGTGCGTGTCTTGAGTCACAAAAAATCCAAAATGGTTGAAATGTTCTAAACGTGATTTCACACCCACAATCAGGGGGCTTTCTAAACCCTATCATTTAGCAGTCTAAAACATACAATTCCTTTAGGTAGATGAAAGGCAAATGCATTGCAGGGGTGATAGGAAAGTCCCCAATGAGTCATGGTAGGCTATAGCTACAGTAAGACTGATATTTCAGATTTGAAATGATGCATTTTTGTCTCATTTTGCCACCTATATTTAATTTGTTTTGAGAGGATAGCATGGTAACGACCAGAACAATGAAGCCACTGAAGGTATTTAGTCATTCTGTAATTATATTCTTAACAGTGTCAAATTCCATACTTTATTGCACAATCATAGCATTCAAGCCTGTGACTCATTATAAAACAATATGCATTTCCTGGCAATGCAAACCAGAGCTGTTTTACTGCCAATTGTATGGATTCAATACAGAATAATTTGTCTGGATTTGTCAGAATTTTATATTAAAAGCTTTTAATTACACTAAAAGGGTTACAGCTATGAGAAGGTTGTACTTCAGTTTAGAGAGCCAAATAAAGCGGCATCTAAACATTCCTTGACTATTCCAACATATTTAACAAATAAAGTTGTGTGATTTACAGTATGGCTACACCCATTTTTCTTAATTTATCTCATTACATCACCCACCCTTCGTCCAGAAGTTCCCATCCAATGCAGCAAACTGAACAGGACTGTAAATCAGAGATACATTTTTGATATTCTGTAGGTTCTGCCAGGAATGTATTATTGCTGACTCATATTTGAAAAGAATCACCTTCTGGACAGTTGGGGGTTTTCCTTCAGTGCAAAACGTGTTCTTATACCAACCCATGGGCAATGTAATGCCTTTCATCTTTCGTTTCTGCCACTATTAAATATTCTAATTTTTAGGTGGTTTCCAGTACACTAGGACACCAAAAATATTGATGTCTGAGCACCTTACTTAAAATGATCTAAGCATTATTATGTTTTTAAGTACTTTTTAAGTATTTGCCATATGTTGCATGCATTTAACCAAACAGTGTCATCCATCTACCTGAATTCAAATTTCAAGTCTGGGTTTATTACTTATTCTAATCATACACAAGCACACAGTGAAAGATAATAACATTACTTCAGCTCCACAGGGAAATTACTAAGACACTGAGGTATCCAACACATAAATATGATTTCTGTGCAGCAGGGTAGAATAAAAAGTAGGTACAGACGTCATTTTTGCCATTTTTGCAGTACCAAGATAAATACATCAAGATGACATATGGAGAACCGGAGTACCATCAGAAAGTGGGCTGTGTATAAATTCCATTTCAAGCGAACACAATTTGTAGCCTAACAAACATAATTGCTACATCTAAACAAATGGAGAATCCTGTGAAGTTGTGACGAAATGTGTCGCATATTGAATATCACTGAATCTCAAACAGCGATTCTGGCAGACCCCAGTGGATATCATCAAACTCTGTGTAGGCGGAGACGGAGATCAGGGACAGCAGCCTTCGAGCTCTAATCAGTTTGTTCAGCTGCTCCCATGCCAAATGTATGGGACTCGACTCCAGTCTCAGATTCAAATCCAAACATTAAAACTGAAAACATCTCTGTGACAATGTGTCAAAAGTGCAAAAACAATGCAAAATGTTGTACTTCACAGTCAAGGCAATCAAAGTGGCCATACTAGGTTGGCTGTTGATGCCTGAAACTCTAGTCCTGCTATTTGGGTGGCCGGCGTGTGGCCTTTGAAACCACATAGCTATAGGACTATATCACGAGGGGCTGGTGGATGTCCTTACGGCTTTGCACGGCCAACTGGGTGGCCAGCCAGCATCCACTTTAACTGCTTTATTAAATCATTCATTTAGGTTCGAGAAGTGTCCTGGGTGTCTTGATGAAGAAACCTGAAACACTTTGAAGGCTGGCCTTCAGTAGACATAGTCTCTCGGGTGCTTTGCAGCACCTTTTGATCTCTGAACCTTCAAAATAATCATTCTCTCAGAGCACATTAACCCCCACACGTAGATTAGTATAGTTTTTCCAAGTTAACCTCTTAATGTCTTACTTTTTGTTGCCTTATTGTTTACAGATCCAGCTATTTTTGTTATAAGAAAAGACTTCATGCTATGTCAGTTGAGACACTTTTTTAACAAGCTGAGGAGCTGTAGTTGAGAATGTAGTTACGGCGGCTATCCGCCCTCATCAGACCACCTAGAATGGCATGGAACGTCTGAGTCAGTGGCACATTTTGTTGGCAGTCACACCATTAAGTAGAAAAAGGTCTGCAAAGTCTCTGTCTGGTGAAGGCTGCATCCCCATAATTCAAAGCCCTTAGACCAGCAATGCAGGACTAGGTTTTGCAAACAAACTTAGAAAGTCCTCCAGGGCCTATACTCTCTGTTTTTGGTTCAGATGTGAAGGAGATTGTCTCCATAAATTGAACCATTTACTTGATGCACAATGACTGCTAATGGACATCAGCAATAATAGTAATGCAAAATGGAATGAACTACATTGACTTATGCTACATTGCCATATTATGACATGTAACAATTAGTGGTAGATCGATATGTTTTTTAATGGCTAAGGGGAGTATCGAAAGAGTGGGATGGCTGATATAATTCTAATAGTCAGGCCCAAATGAAAATGCGTCTGTAATGACACTAGGATTATATTATAAATTATCAATTATATTATATAATTTATTTAATACCTGTATACTATAATCAGTGTTGAAGAGTAACTCCCCAACTTCAATTTCTAATCATAATTTAATTAGAAAATAAATGTAACTGTATCTAAATGTGTAATTAAATGAAATGTTAATGATTGCAAAGGTGGTTACATCTGAATATGTACACACATGCATACAGATTTTAATAGATTTTTTTCCCAAATTGCATTGGCTGCTCTAAAATATGAGACACCAATGTTTAAAGAGTTTAGGACACAGAATAGGACACGTTTCAATAATCATTTCTATTTGGGATTATGTATATTTTTAAGATTATCTGTTTTTTTCCAAGGCATTGTTAGATGCCAGTGTTTCATGTCATGCAAATATTTGTTTTCAAAAACAGTAACATCAGCATTGAACCTTAGAACTATCTCAAAGTAAAAAGAGGTGCTAAAGTCTCATTTTGTGGTGGCTGTGCTTTAAAATTATTTTTTTTAAATTAATTAATTCAAGTTATGAAGAATTTTGAAAGTACTACTGCAAGGTTAACCCTACCCGTTTTAAATATTTGAAAATGATTAACAGTTCATTAGAAATTTAGAAACGTAATCAAGAATGAATCAACTGTAATTTGTTACATTACTAAAGTAATTGAAATAATTACACTTACAATAATTACTTATTGCATGTTCAATAGGGTAACTTGTAATCTGTCACCTATTACATTTACAAAGTAACCTTCCCAACACTGAATATAATGTAACTTATTTTATTTCAGCTAAGTGACAGGGAAACATTTCACATTTTTATTTAGCTGATGTACTAAAATAAACTGAATGCTAAACTAATAAAAATAACATAATCACAATGAAATGATTTAAACAGTAAGTGAAAACAAAAAATATAAATTCAAACTAATTCAAACTATTAATAAACCTATAATAGTACCTCAAAGATACTAAGATACTTTTTAACCACTACCAGGCAAATGTTTTTGAACAATACGATTTGTATTGTTTTTTAAAGAATTCTGCTCACCAAGCCTGCATTTATTTGATCCAAAATACAGCTAAAGCAGAAATATTGTGAAATATTTGTACTATTTAAAATAACTGCTTTCTATTTGAATATATTTTAAAATGTAATTTATTCCTGTGGTCAAATTAAATTTTCAGCATCATTACTCCAGTCTTCAGTGTCACATGATCCTTCAGAAATCATTCTAATATGCTAAATTGCTCAAGGAACATTTTTTATTATTCTAATAGAATGAATAGAAAGATCCAATGATCAGCATTCATCTGAAATGAAAAGCTTTTGTAACATTATATACTGTACCATTCAAAAGCTCGGAGTCAGTTTTTTTGAGGGGAGGGGGGAAGAAATGATAGAAATTAATATTTTATTTAGCAAGGATGCTTTACGTTGATCAAAAGTGATCAGAAAGATATTTATAATGTTACAAAAGATTTCTATTTCAGATAAATGCTGTTCTTCTGAACTTTCTATTCACCCAAGGAGCCTGAAAAAAATCTACTCAGCTGTTTTCAACATAAATATTTTTTGAGCAGCAAATCAGAATATTAGAATTGTTTCATGTGACTGCTAATAATCCAGCTTTGAAATCACAGGAATAAATTACATTTTAAAACATATTCAAACAAAAAAATAGTTATTTTAAATAATACAATTATTTTAAAAATTGACTGTTTTTGCTGTATTTTGGCTTGGTGAGCAGAAGAGACTTCTTTAAAAAAACATAAAAAAACTCATTGTTCAAAAACTTTTGACTGATAGTGTATCTGCTGATCTAGTCTACTTTACTTCACTGTCTAGTCACTATCTATCAAAACAAGACAAAACAGTTTTGCACAGTGAAGATTTGGGTTACTTTTTTTTAGTTTGTAGCTCCCATGTACGTCCAAGGTTTTTGTGCTTATTTATCACCGACTGTGTCTTTAAATCCACCATCCAAGTGCAACACTTTCGAACACATTCTGTCAATAACATTCAGCACCACAGTCTTTATATGGACTACCTGTCGGGACGCCCCCATACTAAATCAACGACAGTCCCCGGAATGCTCAACTGACGTCACGGTTTGCTGGCAGTCACGTGGTCCGGTGGCAGGTTTTGATAAGCGCTTGCGCGAGTCTCCAGCGCATCTCTGAAAGCGTATAGAGAAGATGAGGCACAGCCCTCCCGGAGGGAATGTTTATACGTGATAGAGGAATCATTTATTTGTCTGATGAAAATGGATGGAAACACATAAGGCCCTTCTTCAGTCCCGTGATTAATAATCAGAATAACGGTGCGTGTTTTCAATGAGCGTGTCCTCTGAAGCGTCGTCCTACTGAAACAGTGAGTTTGCTATGCTCAAATCTATTTATTGGTTACAGACATTAATTTGCACTATGTTACGAATGAAAAACGTTAGAATATGTGATAAACGATACGTTTGGATGATTTTAAATCCATATATTTCATAAATATATAAGACTGACCGGGGATGGAGTGACTGCTGTCATCACGCGTCGGTAATTGTGCGCTTGTTTTGATTCTGATCGTGTATTTACACACCATGTGATGATAGTCATCACTTCTACAATCTGTCGTGAAGCTTGTTAGAAATATGTTTCTCTTTATATAATTCAGGATTATGAGCGTTTAGGATGCAAATACCATGGCCCTTATGATTTATGAATTATTGTAAGACTGACCCAGCCCTGCTGTCTGGATGCAGAATCATCTTCATATTTATTTCACCATATTTTTTGTGTCTAGCATGCAATGTTTTATCTTTTCTGGCAACTAAAATAAATCTATAACAAAAAAGAGGATTGGAATTGGTGTGATTATGTCTGCAGGGCCATAACAAGGCATTAAAGAACGTGTGCTGTCACTATATAGATTAGTGGTTGACTTATGTATTTGTTCTTTGATTGATTATATATGAGTACATTTTGTCCTTGCAATCCTGAATATGTGGGTTAAATCAACAGGGTGCCATCATGCTTGAATGCAGATCATCAGAGTTACAAAGACAGAGATTATTGCATTTTGTCTGATGTGATAATGCACCTAGTTGTTTAAAAGAAAGCCTGGTTGAGCAAAGCCTGAACAGTTTGCAAAGATATTTCAGAGAGGTTAAGGAAGATTTCTCAAAGTATCCATCCTGTGTTGTGGTGAAAATTCAGAAAATTCATAAGCATGTCTTCATGCTGAAGTGTGATATTTGGCAATGTATCCTTTATTGATTTATTAAAGCATGAGTATGATTTTTAAGCTTGACGCATCCTGCCAGTTTTTCTGGTTCATTGCATTTCGTCATCGCTCATCTATAATTGTATATTTTGTAAAATGTGACCCTGTACCACAAAACCAGTCATAATGGTCAATTTTGAGATTGAAAGTTGAGATTTATACATCTATAAGCTGAATAAATAAGCTTTCCATTGATGTATGGTTTGTTAGGATAAGACAATATTTGATCAGGATACAATCTGAAATCTTTTTCTTGAGAAAAAGTCTTGAGAAAATCACCTTTATTAAACATGTCCAAATTAAGTTCTTAGTTGATGTATTTACGGTAGGAAATTTACAAACTATCTTCATGGAACATGATGTTAACTTAATACCCTAATGATTTTTGGCATTAAAAAAAAATCAATAATTTTGACACATACAATATTTTTTGGCTATTGCTACAAATATACCTGTGCTACTATCCTGGTTTTGTCGTCCAGGGTCACATACAAGTATAACAGTCTCTGCTTCACCAGCTTGAGCAATGCATGTTTTAAAACGCATCATCATTACAGTAAATGTTATTAAAGGGAAACGTCTGACTAATAGACACTTGGTTGTTTTCATCTTCTCATGCACTTTGGAAACCCTGCATAGGCAGAAACGGTTTTGAAACCTTACTTTGTAAGTGTCTTTAAACCCAAAAGTTTTATGGAGTTTGAGTTGGATGTTTAAAGAGAAAAGAATTCCTGCCTGTCCTGTGCCTCAGTAAAGTCTCCCTGACAAAACATTTCCACATAGAAATAGCTTGCCTGCCTCCTCCTATCCAAAGTATGCAGATGTCTGCTTGTTTCCCGGCATGGTGCAAAGGAATCAAATGTCCGCCCCGTGTCTTAAGCAGGACCAGATGCTCGGCCAAATGTGCTGCATTAGTTCCCCCTTCTTGTGTTTTCCTCCAGGCCTCCCTGCTGTCCCAGAGCTGTGCAGTATCAGGAGCCTGTTGGTCCATGGAGCCCGTACTCAGGGCCACAGCCCATAGCTCCAGCACAGCTGGATAAGATCATGCTCATTTTTATGGGCAGGCTGTTAAATTGGCTTATCCTGTGGCTCTTACACGCCACAGGTTGGTGAAAGAAGGGCAAGGCTTATCGTGTCAACAGCCGTAAGCATGCAGCACTAAGATAAAATTATTAGAAAATGGTGTTTTTTGTTTTGCTGTGGGTGTTTTGTCTGAGATTTCTTCTTCCCTGATGTAATGAGTCATATAGAGCTACACTCCGTGCTGAAGAGGTTTTCATGTAAATGAGGAATGTCAAACTCAATTTAGGTCAAGGCCCAGTTTGGGCAAAACATTACCATGAAGCTCCCTGTTTGCTTTTTTTATTCCTAATATTTTATATTATTTTAGCATAATATAATACATACTTTCTAATACTTACTGTATAAAATCCTCAAAAATAGGGCACAATGTACTGTATTATTATGAAGCAGAACGTCTTTACGACCACATAAAAATGGGAAACTTTTCAGACCCACACTCCACTTTGCTTCAGTGCCTGGCGCTAGTGAAAGGAGTGTGGAAAAGGTACAGCTGATGAGGGAGTAAACAACAGTAAACTATGGTCAGATGAGATGTTGTCAGGCCATATGTTGGTAAATACGAATTTACTTGTCCTGTCAGCCGCTATATACTGTGCTTGTAACATGCACGCTTCAATTGCATGCACAAATCCCGTGGCACACGCTGTAGCCTGTATCATTTCATAATAAAATGCAAATGAAACAACAAGCATGTGTGTCAGATCCGTGTCATGTTCAGCAGTGGCAGCTCTTAAAGTAATAGCAGCCAAATAAGCTAATAACCCAGCTGCTGCGATGTCAGTAAAAAAAGAAAAGAAAAAAGCAATTACTTTTGTAGCTTTAAGGATTCATCAATATTCAATTTAGTATTTAACGTTTGATAACTTTAGAAGTTTAGAAGTTATTAGAAGTTGTTTTTTTTAAAGTGTAATAAATGTTAAAATTGATAGCTTTCGATCATACTGTAATGTTGAATGGCTATAGTCAATGGTTAGATATTAGGAAAAAAGAACAATTTCATAGAGACATCTGACCTTCCGTTATAAAATATGTTGAACAAATGTTAAAAATATTCTATCTTTATGTTGTTTCTACATCAATTTGAAGATTGAATGTCAAATTATTGCAATATAAAAGGATTTAAAAACGTTATTGTTAGGTGGGATTAATCGCGATTAATTTCCGAGAAATGTGCGATTAATTAGATATTTTTTATTTGTATCAATTGACAGCACTTTACTGGATAATATCCTGCCAATACCTGCGATTAATTTCAGAAAAAAATTAGCAATTAATTTGTTTTGTTTTTTTATTAATTGACAGCACTAGTTAGGTTAACAGACATGTCTGTAAAATCCTGCCAATATTTTGTGATTAATTTGGCGTTTAAAATCCTGGCGATTAATCGCGATTAATTTCAGAAAAAATGTGTGATTGTTTAGTTAATTTTTTAAAATCGATTGACAGCAATAATGTTATACTAAATCACTCCTTTTTTTATGGACCGGTACTTTGAGTGCTAATCCTAGATCACAACATGGATACGCACGCAGCCTCCTGCAACTCTCAGAATTATGTCTATTATGTGAGGCTGTTTTCCTCTTCCGTGGCGTCATTCTGCGGCATTGTGTTTTCTGTACTGTGTGTACTGGAACTGTCCAGTCATTTAAACTGGAAAAGGGAACCATCAATCTCTTACTCCAGTTCTTTGGAATGATCAAGTCGGTCAGAGATCAGAGAAGTAAAGGAGTTCCTTATTTCTCTCTCAGAAGCCTGGTGGGATGGCTCAGACATTAAATGTAATTTTCTTTCATGGGTTCTCCATGCCAGGATTTCCGCTGCGTAGGACCCATGTTGATTTGTCTGATGAAAGAGCCGTTTGCAACGCACTTCCGAGTCTCTCTTTGACGTTACCATGGAGTTTCTCAATAAGGGAGTGACTTCCTATGAGTTGTCTGAAAAGTGTTGAGTCAGTGCAAGAGTCTCTGTAATTGCATCACATAACAATGAAATGTGCCTTAGGGCTTTCCAGTCTGCAGTGTGCCTTATTATAATATAATAACCATATAATTCTCTGCAAGTTTATCCATATTTGCCTAGGATTTCACTCTAACCTGTCGGTTTATGCTGTTTCTTTTCCTCCCCAGTTGTTTTTATTGAACTGTTGATGTGTGGTTGTGAGTTCCTCATTACTGCATCATTATCTCTACCAAAAGAGTCCGCGTTCTGCTCTGTAACTCATTTTTATTAGTTTTATGTAAGTATTTTCTCTCCCCCTTACATTTTTAAGTCAAATGATGAATATTCGCTGGCTTTTCTTCATGGTTGCCATGGTGAGGATTATAATTTCTCTCCGCTGATGGTAGAGAGGGCACAGCCAGCCTCTGCGGATGGCGTGGTTGTTGGACCGAGAGATTATGTCTATATATAATCCTAAATCTCTCACATAACATGTGACACATCTGCTGCATTTTCTGTTGTGGATGTCTAGAACAACGTGGGTGTGATTGGATCTTGAGATGTTTGATTGCATCTGCAAGCAGATTGATGGATAATGTTTGCTTTGTGTTGAGTACAATATGTGAAATGGGCTATAGGAGAGACATCATTGTCAATGTTGTTGGACAAGGGACAGAGAGAGTATTCTAGAGACCCCTCCTTCAAAGCCCAGAGGTTTATGAGGATGAGAAGGATTAGAGTTTTAAGGCCTGTATTTATTCTTGGCATCTAACTGGGATCATGAAACCTGCCAATGACTTGTCACCATTTCCAAAATATTTGGTTGAAACAGCAACTTCCCATTCTACACCATCAGCGTCACCGGTTCCTCTTAAGACAAACTTCTTTACTTCAACACTTCGTCACGGCCAAAGAACTAGTCAATAGGTCAGTTTCAGTTCCTAAGCTCTTAAGCCATGTCCCGTGACTCTGTTGGCCATTACTGTAAATCAGAGAGAAGCCATTGGCTATAAAGCTGAAAGCCACCAAAGACCTCTCAGACGGTGGCCACTATAATGGCAGTGGTACTAGGGTGTAACAGTTTAAATTTCTAGGCTCATGATTTTTGGTACAGTTCAGTATTTGTTCAGGGAAAAAAAGACCACTGTTATTTACTTATGGAAGAATACTCTTTATTAGGTAAAAATTCAAGTTTAGCTTTAAAAAATCTTGCTGATTCCAAAAGTTTACATACCTTGCAGAATCTGCAAAATGCTCATTATTTTACCAAAATAAGAGGGATTATACAAAATGCATGTTATTTTTTATTTAGTCCTGACCTGAATAAGATATTTCACATAAAAGACATTAACATGTAGTCCACAAGAGAAAATAATAGTTGAATTAATAAAAATGACCCTGTTCAAAAGTTTACATACGCTTGATTCTTAATGCCGCGTTGTTACCTGAATCATCCAGAGCTGTGTTTTTTTTTGTTTAGTGATAGTCATGAGTCCCTTGTTTGTCCTGAACAGTTAAACTGCCCGCTGTTCTTCATAAAAAGGTCCCACAAACGTATTGGTTTTTCAGCATTTTTTGTGTATTTGAACACTTTCCATCAATGCCGGTATGATTTTGAGACTCATGCATCTATTACAGAAGGTTCAAACGCTCACTAAAGCTTCAGAAGGAAACATGATGCATTAAAAGCTGGGGGGGGGTGAAACCTTATGAATTTGAAGATAAGGGAAAATTGAACTTATTTTGTCTTCTGGGAAACATGTAAGTATCTTCTGTAGCTTCTGAAGGGCAGTACTAAATGAAAAAGCTATGATATGTAGGCAATATAAGAAAAATGTACTAAAAAATGTCATCGTCATTCTGTTCAAAAGTTTACACCCCTTGGCTCTTTATGCATTGTGTTTCCTTCTGGAGCATCAGTGAGTGTTTGAACCTTCTGTAATAGCTGCATATGAGTCCTTCAGTGTGAAAAGATGGATTTCAAATTCATACAGTCATTTTTGAAAAGGGTTCAAATACACAAAAATATTGAAAAACCAAAGAATTTGTGGGAAAAGTAAATTAGGCACAAAATTAGTTGTTCCAGTTTAGCAGACTTTAAGTATAACAGTTTAGTATACAAAAGTACATTTGCACGGTATTTAAGCACATAGGTATGTGAATGTATTTGTTGTTTCTATAGCACAAAATAAATGTATTTCAAATATATTTAAGTATTTTTTTTCACTAGGGAAGTCATCAGGAAATCCTGAAAAATGTTTATCGTGGTTGGTTTCCACAGAAGTATTAAGTGGCACAACTGTTTTCAATATGATAATAATTAAACATGTTTCTGTTTCCAAATCAGCATATTGGAATGATTTCTGTAGGATCATGTGACATTAAAGAAAATTTCAAACACAAATATATTATACAGAGAAACATTCCACCCCTAGATTTAGGTTTATTAGCCTTTTCATCAGTGATTTGGAAGGACTGTATGACCCCTACAGAAAGACAAAGCTGGACCCACAGTCTACCAGCGGTTGCTCTGCTATTTTTGGTTCTTTGAAGCCATGTGAACATCAGTCATTCGTAATGACTCAGAGTGAGTACATGTGCCAACTTCATTGTTGTAAAAGCCCCAGGCCTCTTTTGAAAGAGAAGGGAATCTCTAATTAAGATATCAACGGTTGTGGCATTACCAAGGCCTATGGTGACAAACTTCACATTGATGCAGGCAGAAGGAATTCCCTTTGTCGTCTGACCTTATTTTAAGTACTTTTTTTTTCTTCCTTCCTGTGCACTTTTTCTGCAGGTACAAACACTATGACTCATGATTTAAAAGCATAATAGGACATTTTCCTTTATCCCCAGCGGGAACGAGTGATTGCTATATTTCTCACAAAGCTTGTTATTTGGGGTTGTGCTCTGCATCTGTGGATGTGTAATGGTCATATCCTTTTCTAAGCACATAGGGGAGCAAATGTTACCAGAGTAAAATTGCTATTTCCTTGGAGTGTTGTATAACTCACACTGCATGTGCTGATTTTTTTTTTTTTAAATCCGGTTCCGTCTCGGTTGTATTAATTTGTGAGGATGTTCTGAGCACCTGCCGTTATTAAGCAACACTGTTTACTAAGCTGCAGTTTCACATTTCTATTCCCATCACTCTCTTGTTCCCAGCATATACAGTCCTCGTTTTATGGGGATGATCGAAGATGGAAGACAAAAGCCTTCGTGTAGCAGACTACTTTGTGGTGGCAGGACTCACCGACTCGTCTAAGCCCCTCGAGGAAGATATCCACCCTGAAGATGGTGGTCATCGGAGCTCAGCCCAGCTCAAGGCACCCATCACTGATGTGGCGGTGGTGATTCGCTCCCTAGGGGAGGAAGTACCTCGAGGGTATACCTGCGTTGAATGCACCCCCACTGGACTTCCTGCCGAACTGAATGGAGGAAGCCTCATGGGGCCGCAGATCTTCCTCTGCTATAGGAGAGGCAGAGACAAACCTCCGCTCACAGACCTTGGGTAAGACAGCCAAGTTTCAGATGTGATTGTTCCAAAACCTAGTAAGCTGTCTGCTTAGCATTTTATTTCATAATTTAGAAGTAAAGTCTGTTCTGAACAGTTGCTAACCATTTTGTTTTATTCCTTTCGACAAACATAAACTCGTTTGATATTAGAAAGTATCAAAAAAAGAAGCTAAATCTAAAATCTTAAAGGAATAGTTCACCCAAAAATGAAAATTCTGTCATTTCCCCTCGTGTCGTTCCAAACCTGTAAGACTTTTGTTCATCTTCGGAACACAAATTAAGATATTTTTGATGAAATCCAAGAGCTGTTGAATAAATTAGTTGAATATAGTCATTATTTTTGTTTTCTTTGGGCACAAAAAGTATTCCTATAGCTTCATAAAATTACGGTTGAACCACTGATGTCACATGGACTATTTTAACAATTTCCTTACTACCTTTCTGGATCTTGAACGTGTCAGTTGTGTTGCTGTCTATCCAGGGTCAGAAAGCTCTCAGATTTCATAAAAAATATCTTAATTTGTGTTCCAACGATGAACGAAGGTCTTACTGGTTTAGAACGACATGAGGGTGAGTAATGAATGACAGAATTTTCATTTTTTAATGAGCTATCCCTTTAAGGTTGCTACTAATGTAGGCAGTAGACAGTTGGTTTTGGAACCTTTCGTGTTTGCGCCTTTGTTTTGCAGAACGTTTACTATCCTCATTTCCTTTGTTTCATGATTCTTAGCGTCCTCTTTGAGTGGAAGGAGAAACTGAAGCCAGACTGTCAAATTATACAGACCACACCCTCCGGACGCCCTGCTAATATCAGTAGCTCCTCCTCCCAAAGGATCTACATCACATATCGGCGTGCCTCTGAGAATCACTCTCACGCCACGCTGGCTGTCACTGACATCTGTGTCATTATTCCCGGCAAGGGAGAGACGCCACCACATGCTTTCTGCAAGGTGGACAAGAATCTCAACAGTAGTATGGTGAGCATGAAAATCATTACCAGTTTGATAGTGGAAAACTGGTTGACCATGATGGTTTTTCTAATGTTGTTGGTTGTGCACGGAAGTCTTGCTAATCAAGAAACCTTGTTGAAACTCTAGGTAGCATTCTGTTGCATTAAAATCTAGAGATTTAGATGTAAATATGGGTACCATATGTGACCCTGGACCACAAAACCAGTTTACTGGTTTCAGAATAAAAATGTCCTGATAATTTACTCACCCCCATGTCATCCAAGATATTCATGTCTTTCTTCCTTCAGTCGCAAAGAAATTAATTTTTTTGAGGAAAACATTCTAGGATTTTTCTCCATATAGTGGACTTCAATGGTGCTCAATGTATTTAAGATTAAAAATGCAGTTTCAATGCAGTATCAAAGGGCTCTAAATGATCCCAGCCAATTAAAAAGGGTCTTATTTAGTGAAACGATCAGTAATTTTTTTTTAAATTAATATTTATACACTTTTTAACCACAAATGCTCATCTTGTTTAACTCTGCAATGCGCATGCATAGCTAGACAAGACAAGCATTTAAGGTTAAAAAGTATATCAATTGTAAATTATTTAAGAAAATAACCAATTGTTTCACTAGATTAGACCCTTATTCCTCGGCTGGGATTGCTGGGATCGTGTAGAGCCTTTTGAAGCTGCACTTAAACTGCATTTTTAACCTTTAATCTGTTGAGCACCATTGAAGTCCACTATATGAAGAAAAATCCTGTTATGTATTACTAACAAAAATTAATTTGTTAATTTCTTTCTTTAAAGACATGGGGGTGAGTAAATTATCAGGAAATTTTTATTTCGTAAATTGAATAATCCTTTAAGACTGGTTTTGTGGTCTTAGACAAAAAATTTAGACAAAAAACTTTCCATAAATTAATAAGCATCCTTTCACATATCTGTATAAAATCTGAAATTAACTAAATTTCTGTTTTTCCTGCTTTTGCAGTGGGGGTCCTCTGTGTATTTGTGCTACAAAAAATCTTTGGCCAAGACCAACACGCTTGCACTCAAAGCAGGTATTGTAGTTAGTTGTTTTTCACAGTTTGTGTTTTGTTGTGCATTTTGCAATGAGCAGCAGGAGGCAAAGGATGCGTTAGCAAGAGGCACATCAGAGCAGTAGGATACGACTGCAGATGAATGAAACCTGATACTCCCATATAGCAAGAACAACATGATGTCATTGTTAAGCTTAGCACTCACACAGCACCAAAAAGAGCTAGGCTTTAACCACTGCATGCGATTAGCTTGTCATATGGAAGACTGGGTCAAGTAATTAATTACAGGGCAAGCGATGCAGTGATCAGTAATAATTGTTGTCTTTGATGGAGCTCTACAGCCTAATTGATGGTTTGTGTGGGGGTGTGTGCAGGTCTTTTGTCCAGATACCCAGAGGAGGATTATGATTCCTTTCCTTTGCCTGAATCCGTGCCCCTGTTTTGCCTGCCGATGGGAGCGTCCATTGAATGCTGGCCCTCTCATACCAAATATTCTCTTCCTATCTTTTCAACGTTCGTTCTCACTGGCGCCTCTGGAGAGAAGGTAAAGACAGGAAAATTCACGCACAAATACACACACAAGCAAGGTTTTCTTTTCGCTGCAGCACCGTCATTCTTTGAAAACATCAGGCACGCAAGAAGCCGAATTGTCTTGTCTGGTTTGGTTTAGCAATGTGCAAAGAATTTAAAGCAGCTAGAAACCAGCGCAGGGCGGAATATCAAAACTGCCCATGAATAATGGGCCTCAGAAAAGGATTGAAAATAAGATGAACATGTGTAATTGGCCTGTTTAATAATGCATTGCTAAAGTGCTGTTTGGGTCAGCTCAATTATGTCAAACACATCAGTACACTCGGCTCACTCTCCTCACAGCTGAACAAGTCTCAAGGCTATTTGTGCTGCAGTATTGTATAATTTATTAATTTAGGTGAGCAGCTTCAAAGAAACATGGCTAAGCTGAGATATTTCTGATCTAAAAGACTGCAAAAATAAATCTTCTGTATCACTAGATTTGAGAAAAGCAGTTTTGAATTAGAATTGTTGGTGATTGCTTTCAAGTCGGCTAAAATAGTTGCCATTGTGCACTTTAGAAGTTTAATAACATCATGCATACTCTAAAATATAAACTTGTCCTCTCAGGTTTACGGTGCAGCCATCCAGTTTTATGAGCCCTATCCAGAAGAACATTTGACTGACAAGCAGCGAACTCAGCTGGGCCTGCAGGCTAACGGGCTCAAGCCTGATGGATCAATGACTGTCCACACCAACAAAAGCATCTGCCTGCTCTCTCACTGGCCCTTTTTTGATGCTTTCCGTAACTTCCTGACCTTCCTCTACAGATACTCCATCTCAGGTCCACACACTCTGCCTATCGAAAAGTGAGTTCTAAAAACAATTTTAGAGGTCGCAAGGCTAGAGCTGAAATTTTAATGTCTGAAAACACTTTGTGCCCACTAAAAAAGTAATCTTTTTTTATTTGTCCTTAGGCATATTTCCCATTTCATGCACAAGGTTCCTTTTCCTTCCTCACAAAGGCCACGTATCCTTGTGCAGGTGAGTTTTATGCACGTGGCGTCTTTGTTTGAACACTGTCCTTCTTGAATGTGTCAAAACAAATGACACTGTGTGGTCAAATAGCTGCCAACCCTGGCCCTCATCTCACTGCGACCGCGTGTTTGTGTGCTTGTTTTTCACAGCTGTCTCCACATGATAGCCTGATGCTGAGCCAGCCTGTTTCCTCTCCACTCCCTCTGAGGTAAGTCAGACACAAGATACACTGGCCATGTCAGATGAATGCTGATCAAAGCATGAAGTGTGGAAATGATACTTTACCAGGACCTGGTTGAGTTTGATAAAGTTATAGCATATTTAAAGTGGGTTGAGACTGCCTGAAAACAGGTAATCATTGCGGTTCATCATATTACACATTCAGAAACTGTTATAGTCAAACTGATTTCCTGATCAAAGTGGATTTTGAATACTTCCAAGAAATATGTCTTGTATAATTTTGATCATCTGAACCTCCAAAATAAAAATTATCCAATGATTTACTCACCCTCAAGCCATCCTAAGTGTATAAGACTTTCAGATTAATATAATCAGAGTTATATTAAAAAATGTCCTGGTTCTTCCAAGCTTTATAATGGCAGTGAATGGGTGTTGAGATTTTGAAGACCAATAGAGTGCATCCATCCATCATAAAAAGTGCTCCACATGGCTCCAGGGGGTTGATAAAGGTCTTCTGAAGCAAATCGATGAAAAATATCCATATTTAAAACTTTATAAAATGTAATCTGTATTTTCCGCTAACTGTCGTACACACGTTCACGAGAGAGTGGCGTTCCAGCGGTTGACGTAGGTGAATGTGTTGATGAACACGGAGATGCATTAGAAGCAGGGGCTCCGCTCGCAATTTTGGGCCCTATGACAAAATATGAGATTGGGCCCCCCCTACCACACCAAAGCAGATCTCTGGGGGCCCCTAACGTGCGTGGGCCCTTAGAATTGTCCTAACTTTCCCCCCCTTAGCAGCGCCCCTGATTAGAAGTACAAAACAAGGATTTGTACAGAAAAATGCTGCAGGATTTCGATATAAGCCAAGAGGAGACTGGTTTTCCTATGCTGTAAACAAAACTTGGTTCTCATGAGACTAGCATATTCTCACCGGAGTTTACGCTACGCCTACATCCTGCGTCATCTGCTGAAACGCCACTCTTTTGTGAGCGCGCGTACGCAAGTTAGCGAAAGATAGAGATTACAGTTTCTAAAGTTTTAAATATGGATATTTTTCTTACAAAGACGCATTGATTCGCTTCAGAAGGCCTTTATTAACCCTCCGGACCCATGTGGAGTACTTTTTATGATGGATGGATGCACTTTATTGGACTTCAAAACCTCAACACCCATCCACTACCATTATAAAACTCAGAAGAGCCAGGACGTTTATTAATATAACTCCAAATATATTCATCTGAAAGTCATATACACCTAGGATGACATTAGAATGAGTAAATCATGGGGCAATTTAAATTTTGGGGTGAACTATCCCTTTAAGTATAGAATAATTATTATAGGTAAAAAAAAAAGTTTGGTTTAGGTTTTGTTTGTTTTTTGTGGGGGGTTAGGTTTTTTTTTTACGCTTTGTGTTGTGGTTTGTTTGTTTTTTCTTTGTTTTGGTTTGGTTTGGTTTTTGGTGAGCATGTGTTGTTTACATGCCTCTTTTCTCTGCCCACAGTGGTGGAAGGCTCTCTACACTGCTGTTGAACCTTGGGCCAAAGAATGCAGTGACTCTGCTGGTGTTGGCTGTGACTGAACACAAGATTCTAGTGCACTCCTTACGTCCGGCCGTTCTTACCAGTGTTACCGAGGCCCTGGTGTCGGTGAGTGAAAGACTGTTAATTTTCACTCATGCCTTTCCTATTTATATTTTAGGAGTTCCTTTTTGCTTGTTGTCCTACTTTTGGTTGTGCCTTGTCTCAACTTGTTTTACCTGTATCCCACAGATGATTTTTCCCTTCCACTGGCCTTGCCCGTACATTCCTCTCTGCCCGCTGGCTCTGGCAGATGTGCTCAGTGCTCCATGCCCTTTCATTGTAGGGGTGGACTCGCGGTACTTTGACCTCTATGAGCCACCGACGGATATTAGCTGTGTGGACCTGGACACCAACACTATAACTCAGTGAGTGACCTTTTTACCTCTGCATAGTTGTAAGTTCCCATGAGAGCCTCTCCTGATCTTTTTGACCTACTGTTGAGATAAAGTCATCTTTCACTGCATAAATTCCCAAAATAAACACTAATTTTCCAGTGTAGGTGATGATTGGTGTTTTTTGTGATATGCATTGAAATTCTAAGCAATAGCAAACATTTTTCAAGTGAAATTCTGAGTAGTAATGATCTTTATCTTTATGCAGATGGTTTAAAGATTAGGATGGAGATATATGAGCAGTGAGGAATGCTGTAGTAAAGATAGGACCCTCAGTACCACCATATGTTGAACACATGCTCCTGTGTTGTTTGTCTGCCAGTATGCACCTTAAAGATTACAGATGCTGTAAAAGCTACATTGAAACTATAAAGCAGCCCTCAGTTCTGTTGTTCATTGTCATGGACCCCCTGTGCTGTTTACCCTCTCAAATGACAAACATGTGTGGCCTATTTCAGCAAAGAAGAACGCAGATCCCTGACCTGGAAGATCCTGCCAAGAAAAGCCTGTAAACATCTGATCAACACCCTCAGCAATCTCCACCAGCAACTGGATGAGGGTTAGTGAGGGCGGGTCACTGTGGTGTCAACAAAGAAATGATTTCACTTATCTTCTGTGCTTTTCAAGGCAATATTAGTTCACTTCACTGCACAGAAAATGCCACTCTTAGTGGCCTTCTACTGTCCTTTTGGTCTTTGACAGTATCATTTGTATTACCTAACAATGTTTTACGAATGCTTGACCGAGTAAGAGCAAAACCAGTCATCCTTGAGATGTGATGAGATTTAGAGACGAGGGCAATTGGCTGGATAGGGACAGAGTAAGGAACAAAGTGTTTTATCGAGTGCTAGGGTACTATCTGATACATGAGAGGTGATTGATGCATCAGACTTTGTGTTTTCGGTTTTCAAAAATGTCCTGTACGGAATGTACCGACTCGTAGAATTGGGACTAAACACTGAGATAATTAATAGGTAAACTGTAATAAAAATTATGTATCTTTCTGTGCTAAGTGACTATGTTCCCATATGTTTTATGGAGAACATTATGTGTCCATTGATGTGGATGTTTAATAACAGACAGAGCTTTGATCTCTTTGCTGACCTTTCTGAAGTGACGTGAAGGGAGCTTATGTAACGCACCCATATCTCAAATTGAACCTACTATATCTTCGTTATAGAGATATGCTGCGCATATAACCTAGACATTATCAGTACATTTCTCCTTGTGTATAAAAGTTGTCTCTACTGTTCAAAAATGTACCTTATGGAAAAACCCAGCATATGCTGGTTAGGTATGTTTTGAAGCATAGCAGCTGGTTTGAGCTGGTTTAAGACGGTCCTTAGTTGGTCATGAACTGTTTAAGGCTGGTCATGTGCTGGCCCTGAGCTGGTCCTAAGCAACTAGCTCCTGATCAGAACCAGCTTGTAACCAGCTCAGGACCATCTTAAACTAGCTCACGACCAACTATGGACCATCTTAAACCAGCTTATAACCAGCTCAGGACCAGCTTAAACCAGCTCATGATCAACTATGGACCAGTTTAAACCAGCTCATAACCACCTTATAACCAGCTCTAACCAGCTTATAACCAGCTCAGGATCAGTTTAAACCAGCTCATAACCAGCTTATAACCAGTTCAAGGCCATCTTAAACCAGCATGTATCCAAGGTATAACTAGCTCAGGACCAACTATGGACCAGTTTAAACCAGCTCAAGACCAGCTTAAACCAGCTCATAACCAGTTCAAGGCCAGTTTAAACCAGCATATATCCAATTTATAACCAGCTCAGGACCAACTATAGACCAGTTTAAACCAGCTCATAACCAGCTTAGGATCAACTATGGACCAGCTTAAACCAGCTCTTTACCAGCTCATGACCAACTAGGGACCATCTTAAACCAGATCATAACCATTTTATAACCATCTTAAACCAGCTCATAACCAGCATATAACTAGCTCATGACCAACTATGTACCAGCTTAAACCAGCTCATGACCAGCTATGGGCCAGCGTAAACCAGCTCATAATCAGCTTGTAACCAGCTCAGGACCAGTTTAAACCATCTTATAACCAGCTCAGAACCAGCTTAAACCAGTTTATGACTAACTACGGACCAGCTTAAACCAGCTCAAACCAGATGCCATGCTTCAAACATACCTAGCCAGCATATGCTTTTTTTCAACAGGGTTGGTGTACGATTTTAATGCATTTGCTCACTTCAGCTAAATTTATTTGGTCAAAAATACAGTAAAAACAATAATTCTGTTAAATATTAGTACAATTTAATTGTATTCTGTTTTAATAATTTTGAAATGTACTTAAAAATCTTACTCGCTCAAAACTGAATTGTAATTCAAAAATAGTAATTTAATCACCAATTTTCCACAGGTTATCAGATGAGTCGTGAGGAAGAACAGATGGAGGCCTTTATGAGTGAGCGGGAACCTGGCAGTGGTGGGAAGAGTCTGGAAACCTTAGAGCTGGAGATCCAGGAGGCTTTCCTGCGCTTCATGGCAGCCATCTTGAAAGGCTACCGTTCATACCTGTTGCCCATCACACAGGCTCCGTCTGAAAAAGCAACTGACGCCAGTTCACTCTTCGATCTGCAAGGTGAGCAGCTAAGATGGATATAATGCTTGAATAAGCTTTCTCCTGTCCTGATATATATCAGGACAGCTATTGTTGTTTGTGAACGTCAGGAACAGCTGTAATGGAATTGCTTCATCAGCATCAAAACGGAAAAAACAGTGCTTTAAAAATCTTGTTTTGACCCAGCCACATGCAGAGAGTCCACTGTGGTACATGAGTGGAATGCTAAAGCTCAGCAGCTGCTCAGACTGCTCAAATCTGGCCCTGTGCCTGTGGAGTCTGGCTTAAATCAGGCTTGAAATTATTGTGGCGATTTTGATAAAGCCCCTTTGGAAATTAGATGCGCCTGACAGGTCCAACAAACTGCAATGATTAATAGAATGTCTGAGAACACATCTGCAGTCTCTTATGTAATCCCTGTGCTAGAGTCTGTTGCATCTTTCACACTGTGTACACTTTAGGCTTTCTCAATGACGACAGTCTAGCGACAAACGCATAACTTATGACACGCCCTTAAATTTGATTGATTAAATGTTTAATCACAACCGACAACTGTGGCGGTCAATTATGGTAATCAAATAATGGATGTGACCACTTTTTCTCATTGTAATGGCACTGCTTCTTTTTTGCAGGCTTTTTGAAGAGCCGTGATCGATCCCATCAAAAGTTTTACTCCCTCATGACCAAGACTCAGATGTTCATTCGTTTCATCGAAGAGTGCTCTTTTGTCAGCGATAAGGATGCAAGCCTTGCTTTCTTTGATGACTGTGTTGACAAGGTATGAAACCATGGTCTATATACATATTTAGTACCCACTAAGAAATACATCAGGAATACAGCCGCCTCTAATTAGATTCAATATAAACTGCTTTTACAAAGCTCACCATTTTAAACTACACTCCAGGCTTTTAGCATGTGAAAAACACAGAGTTCAAGGAAGTGTACACGGCATGATTTGTGAGAACAGTAAACGGGAAATGTTGCCGTTATTAGCGGTGCTGTTTTGATCCCTTGGGCTTGCTTATGTCAAGTTATTAATTTTCTGTGAGCATTGTTCTCTCGTTTGTTCTTTTCTACTTACTGGTCTTTTATCTAAGCAGCCTGTCCTATTATTTTCGCTTTTCTCACTACTTTCTTTTCTCTTTTCTCTTTAAACTTTTCTCTTTACTTGCTTGCTTGGAAAGTTGTTTGGTACGGAGAAAGGGGGGAAGGTAAGTTGCTTAATTCTGTGTCTTTTAACTTCTGATGTACTGCAGAACTGAAAACAGTCACTAGAATACTTTACCATTACTTTATTTTATTTTGACTTATTAATCATATTAATAATATATAAAAACATAGGACTGTCTATGGAAGCCTTTTCCGCCACTGTATATAAAAGATAAAAAAAAGGTTCGATTTTTATCTCACATTTCTGACTTTTTTCTTGGAATTGTGAGATATAAACTCACAATTCCAAGTTATAAAGTCAGAATTGCAGGATATAAACTTGCAATTGTGAGATATAAACTCACAATTCTGACTTTTTTTTTTCTCAGAATTGAGTGATATAAGCTCACAATTGCAAGTTATAATGTGACAAGTCTGACTTTATTCCTCAGAATTAAGTGACAAAATTGCAGAGCTTTATCTGACTTAACTCGCAATTCCTCAGATTTGTGAATGTATTTCTCAGTAATGTGAGTTTATGTCTCACAATTCTGACTTTATAATTGGCAATTGCGAGTTTATATCATGTAATTCTGAGGAAAAAAGTCAGAATTGCAAGTTGATATCTCATAATTCGGACTTGATTTCTAAGAATTGCAAATTTATTTCTCAGAAATGTGAGTTTATGTCTTGCAATTCTAAATATAACTGGCAATTGTGAGTTTATATCATGTAATTCTGAGGAAAAAAGTCAGAATTGTGAGTTTATATCTTGTAATTCTGACTTTATTTCTCAGAATTGCAAATTTGTTTCTCATAAATGTGAGTTTACTTCTCGCAATTCTGACTTTATAACTGGCAATTGTGAGTTTATCGTGTAATTCTGTGGAAAAAAGTCAGAATTGCAAGTTTATATTTTGTAATTCTGACTTTACAACTTGCTCTTGCGAGTTTATATCATGTAATTCTGACTTAAAGGTTGTATCAGCGATTTCTAGCCTGAAACATAAAGTGTCAAATTCAGCTGACCTTTCATCACGATCCGCTCGCTGCCTGCCCCATAAATTGTCTGTGAAAAAACCGCGTCCCTCCGCCTCCCTCACATCCCTGCACCAGTAGGAAAGTCCACAACACCAAACCCCTGACGCTGATTGGTTGGAACACTGTTTTTTTATCTGTGGAATAGTTGATAGCGCCGATTGTTTTTTTGGCATATCTCGGACCCTAGGCTGACCAGAGAGACGCGTTTTTTTCACAGACAATTTATGGGGCAGGCAGCGAGCGGATCGTGAAGAAAGGTCAGCTGAAATTGACACTTTATGTTTTAGGCTAAAAATCGCTGATACAACCTTTAACTTCTCAGAATCACAAGTTTATATCTCACAATTCTGTGAGTTTGTATCAAAATTATAAGAAAAAGTCAGAATTGCGAGACAAAAGTCAGAACTGTGAGACAAAAAGTCAAAACAGTGAAATAAAGTCGCAATTACCTTTTTAAATTTCTATTCAGTGTCTGAAACAGGCTTCCACTGTTATTATGACTGTTTTGAGCAAAAAAAAAAAACACTCACCCTAGTTTTTTGACCTCAGCTGACAGAAGTGACCTGTTTTTTTGTGGTTTCACCATGGGTGTGGTGATTCATAGCTGGTATTATGAATCTTGGCTTTGAAGCAGTGTGTTTGCTGCCTTCATAATTAAAAACATTTCTGTTTAGATCAGAGTCTCTACAGAACCGCTAAGATCCTGCATGCATAATTAATTTTTCTGTGCTTTACGCCACTTCATGTTTTCTTCTATTCGCAACTGTTGTTGCCCTTTCTCACTATGATCCAGAATGCATATAGATCTGAAGCCGCATCTTCAGTGAACCACTGCAAGTTGTCTCCTTTTTAAAATGCAGACAAATATATTCCCAGACGTTGTTGTTTTGTACCTTTGTAGTACATTTATATCTGTCTCAACAGGAGCTCGCAATTTATTCTTGTTTAGAGGAACGGGAGTCATCTCTCACCTGTCCTCCTCACATAGCTTTAGTGTGCTAGTAAAGACGAATGTGTTTTACACTTCCAGTTATGCTGCCATCAGTGAAAGTCACACTTATCCTGCTCTGGCCTGTCCTTCCCCTATGTGAGGACCTTGGAGGACCGTTTTTTTAGCACTGTGGTGGTAATGAAAATGACAGTTTGAGTTGATTTAAACTGACACAGTTTGGTGGGTTGTGTTCACAGAGGACATTTATAAAGGAACCAGGGAAGTAAAGGACAAACCGTGTACCGCTGTAACATTTGGTTAGAGTGTGACACCTCAACGATCCAAAGAACCAGTTTTAAAGTTCATCATAATTTTGTAAAACCCAACCATTTTGTATTCTCTTTTAATTCTGGTGCTGCTTTTCCCAAAAGACTTTAATGAAATCTGCCTCTATGATTGGTTAACAGCCATAACACACACGTGATGTGTTTTCAAAAGTCTGAATGCTGTGTATTTTTGAGCATTCTCTGCAGCACAGTGTATAATTATTACACGGCTCTCTGGAATACTTGAACACTTGATTATAATTGAACAATTGTAGAGTTCTGCTGTGAAATATTATTAAAACTATTTTTAAACTATATATTTCACTGTTGTCCCTGGCAACACATCTCCTACACTGCTAGATTTCCTCTCACACAATAAGCTAATTTAAACTCAAATCAGTATTCATTTATGTATTTACTTGTCAAGCCATTTAAAAAGAATCCTATCTTCATTGTGTCTTGATAGTGGTTTGTTTTTCAATTAAAAATGGCTATATATATATTATATATAATACAATATATAATGGAAGCCCATTTCTGCCGCCGCATAAAAAATAAAAAAAGTAATTGCCACTTCTTATCTCACAATTCAGAGTTTTTTTCTTGCAGTTGCGAGTTTACATTTCACAATTCTGACTTCTTTTCTTGCAAAGTTATAAGTTATAATGTCAGAATTTTGAGACATAAACATGCAATTCTGAGAAATAAAGTTAGAAATGCGAGATATAAACTCCGAAATATAAACTCACAATTCAGACTTTTTCCTCAGAATTATGACTTTGTCGCAATTGTGACTTTTTTTTTCTTAGAATTGCAATTCTAACTTTATAACATGCAATTGTGAGTTTATATCTCACAATTCTGAGAAAGAACTGCGAGATACAAACTCACATTTGGGAATAAGTCAAAATTGTTTTTATCTTGCAATTCTGAGAAAGTCAAAATTGCAAGATATAAACACACAATTGAGATTTTTTTTCTCAGAATTGCATGAAATGAATTTGCAGTTGTAAAACAAACTCGCAATTCAGAGAAATTAAGTCAGAATTGTCTGATATAAACTCACAATTTCAAGTTATGAAGTCAGAATTCTAAGACATAAACTTGCAATTCTGACTTTTTTCTCAGAATTACTCACATTTGCAAGAAAATAAGTCAAAATTGAGAGTTTTTATCTTGCAATTCTGACTTTATTTCTTACAGTTGTGAGTTTTTGTCATGGAATTCATGACTGGACTTTATTTCTCAGGATTGTGATATAAAAAGTCGTAAAAACCTTTTTTTATATTTTATTCAGTGGCATAAATGGACTTCTGTTTTATATATATATATATATGTATAGTAGAAAAAAGTCAAATTGATATCATGAAAAAATCAGGCTGTTAATAAAACTGCTCATACTTCATTACTTTGACCACCTGAGGTAGACGATTTTGCAGCATTTTCTAAAGGTTAGGCACTTTTTTCACTGCCTACTTGTTGAAAACTGACTTAGTTTTGTACGTATTCATGGAAAGTGCCTTTTGGCATCCTGCTGCATTACAGAGAGCTCTAATTGATGCCACAGTCACCAATGCTGTTTTTCTCTGGTAAAAGAGCCACAGATTGATCTAAAACCTTCTCAGGGAAACTCATTTAGCAGGTCTGGGGAGAGCTCGATTTTGTTCTATTGCTCTCATTGTCTGTCTAATAATTTTGCAACAGTGTGATCCAAAACCATTTTGCTGAGAATGCTTTGCAGAGACTTAAACTGATTTTCCCTCTATCAATAGATATAAAGCCATGGTTTATTTGATAGCCTTCCTCATTTCCAATATACTACAGTGGCATAGGCTTTATGATGCATTTATGGTCCATTTACAGGGCTCGTAGACAGACTTTGTCTGAAGGCTAAATGCACAGTGGCTCCTTCAAGCCTTGTCTAGCCTATAAATTGTACTGGAACGGTTTCGTGGCCCTCAAGCAATACAACATTAACCGTTAAGTCTGGGTCAGTGCACTTGTAGTGCGTCTGTGGCAGATGGGGAGGATTGGATGAAGACTAGGAGGATCAGAGCTTCTTGGTACAGATGTGAGATCAGTCAGACATAGCGATGTGGGAGATTATCTGGGTCATTTACACTAAAACCAGCACTCCATCTGATCTGAGGTCAGATCATCTGCACTCAGAGTTTCTTGGCTAACTGTGGCATGTCCAGACAGTGGAAAATCCCTTGGCATGGTTACATGTCAGTATGTGTGTTTGGTTCAAGATTCAGTTCCCAATTCAAATCAAAATGTACCACTGGATAGACTTGTGATGAGTCAGTTTGACAATATAGTAATACTGAGTAAGTTAGCAAGTGATAAAAGACAAAAATAAAGACTTCCAGTTGCTATATATATTCTCTTGAGTTCCTCTTTCGACTTTTTACTTTCCTCTTTTTATTCTGAGAGCTCAGTGACCTGTATTGGCAAACATATACCCTCTTAACTAAACCTGATCGTTTCTTAGTCATAGGTCGTTGCGTCTACTATGTGTTCTTGTTGAAACAGAAGGCAGTCTGTATCTAAAGAAGTGTGTTTTTTACTTTAGGTGGACAGCGATAAGCCAGAAGACACAAGGCTTATTGAACTTGACAAATCCCACCGCAGCGAGCACACGGTCTACATCACCCCTCCAGAACTGCCAGCACTTCCAGAAGGCGAAGAGCCATCTATGGTTTATAGGTACAACAGACGCTTCTCGCACACAAACTCCCATGGAACTACAACACTGTGCACATAAACTGCATGTCACACCACAGATGGCATTGTAGCAATAGCGTAATCCCCTTCCAAACCTCTCCCAGGATGCAGCATGCAGAATAAACCCCTCTAAGGACCCGGTGTCTACAGAAACTCTCACTAAAGCAATAATGCACACTCCTCAGAGAATGTGATTATGTTAAGTGGGGATTAGGTATTATTTTGTTGCACTTGACATTGAAGATTTTATTATTATTATTTTTAGCCCAAATTTGTCCTAACATGGCATGCTGTTTATAGTTTAACAATTGTCAAATATGTTTGTAATTTTGTAAATAGGAACTTAAAAAGGAAAAGAAGAGTTAGTGAGAGTCAAAAAATTATGAACATTTATTCAGTATACTGAATATGTAATCATATAATGAATAAAAAAGTAACTGTTTTAAAATGTCATTTAATCTATTTACAAGTGCTTAATTTTTTTAATCTGATTATGTAATCCAGATTACATGTAATAAATTGCTACACAGCTCTGTCTATCTTCTCTACAACTGCAGAAACTACATCGCCTACTTTTAGTGCTTTTGATAAACAAACTTTGACGTGACTTGACTTGACAATGACAATCAAGTACAACATTAACATGTAAGAAACAATGGTTTTCATACTATTGATGTCTTGCAGCTACAGCGGTTTCCCGGTACTGAACGCCCAACTCTGTGAGCTCCAGGATGGCCCCAGAGTCCCCAAAGCAACATCAGCCATGAGACACATCAGTCCCATCAGCCCAGCTGCCATTTTCAGGCGCTCCCAACAGGTTGGTATTTCAAACAGTTATCTCATCCAAATCACAGCCCACGATGCCGCTTGTCAAATTTCTCCCCTCCTCTCTAATGCCCCATGTTCTCTCTCTGATCCTCCCTCTGTAGGAGATCAAATCAGCCCAGAGGATAGCAAAGACGTACTCCTCCATCCCACAGATGTGGTCCAAGTGTCTGCTCAGGCATTGTCACGGCCTGTGGTTCATCTGCCTACCTGCTTATGTCAGCGCTTGCCATTCTAAAGTGCGGGCGCTGCATACCGCTTACGACGTCCTGAGAAACATGCAGGACAAAAAGTTGCAGCCCCCTGATGAGGTAGAGTCACTTAACAGTCTCAATTGATTGGTTTTGCCAGTACAGTTTGTGCTGCGGAAATTTCCACCGGTGTTGTGGTTTTGTAAATAATGGCTTATTTCTGCTCTATTGGAGGTGTGTTATCGGGTCCTGATGCAGCTCTGTGGGCAGTATGGACAGCCTGTTCTTGCCGTCCGGGTTCTTTTTGAAATGAAGAAAGCCGGAGTTCAGCCTAATGCTATTACCTATGGATACTACAACAGGGTGAGTTGTCAGACAGTTGTCTATTGTGCTACACGGAGACACATTGCAATCTAAATAATACTTTAAGGATAACAAAAATGTACACATAATGTATTCACCCCCCTTGTAATCCAAGATGTTCATGGCTTTCTTTTTTGAGTCGTAAAGAAATTTTGTTTTTTGAGGAAAACATTTCAGGATTTTTCTCCATATAGTGGACTTCTATGGTGCCCTGAGTTTGAACTTCCAAAATGCAGTTTAAATGTGGCTTCAAACATTCCCAGATGCGGTTGTAAATGATCCCAGCCCAGGAAGAAGGGTCTTATCTAGCAAAATCACAATTTGTATACTTTTTAACCACAAATGCTTATCTTGTCTTGCTCTGCCTGAACTTTGTTTCTTCCGGTTCAAGACAGTTAGGGTATGTCGAAAAAATCATCTTCATCTACTTTAAACAAATCTCATTTTCTCCCTGAACTTCAAAATCGTCCTGCATCGCTGTTTTACCTTTTTTTGTTAGGGGGGTTTGATCTTCTTTGCAAACATTGGGTCCAAAATTTACAGATAATGTATTCACCCCCTTGTCATCCAAAATGTTCATGTCTTTTTTTTCCATATAGTGGACAAGGGGGTGAATACATTATCTGTAAATTTTTGTTCTGGAAGTGAACTTCTTTTGATTAAACTAACTGTTCATGTGCATCTTTTTTCTCATTTTTAATAACAAAGATATAATAAAAATCGCTATATTGTGATTAATAAATTTTTCTCAAAATCAACTCTACTAACTCTATCGCCTTTAAGCCGCAGTAGCTCAGTCATTTTTTGTCAGATTCCAACAAGTCATATATCATTTCGAAGGTATTTTAATGAAAGAAACTAAATTTTTTTTTGAAAATTTCCTTATTATGACTTTGCCCACATGGGTCACATATATGTATCAGTACAGACAATGTATGTATATTTATCAAAGGAGAAGTTCACTTCCAGAACAAAAATGAAAAATGTACAGGTAATGTATGAATATTAATATTCATAAAGCTGGAATGCTGCGCTTTGCAACAATAGACTTACAACTTGTGGTGAGAATCAGTAGCAGTCATCCAGAAGTGAGCAGAGAAAAAGATACTCCTCTCAATAAATCGACCGAAACTGTTATTTTTCACTTTTTTTGCCTGTAGCTCAAAATCAGACCATGCGCATTCAGACTTATTTTTCCAGCTCGGGTCACATATTTGGTTTTGTGTTAGACCACAAGAATTCTGAATTTTATTTGCCATTTTGCATTCAAATACGTGCAGTGACCCATAAAATGTTTCTCTAAATATGTGAATTTTATTATATGAGGATGTTTATCCTCATAAGTGAACCAGTTTTAATGTCATCTGGGTCATACTTCCTTTACTTTTTGGTATTTTGCTCATCAGTGGTGTGCGGTGGTGTTCTGAAATGAGAAGTCCTCAAAGTTGTTTTTTTTAATCAAATATAAAATCATGTCCCTGCTATATTTTCTTGGTTAAATAAACATTACTTACACCATCAGACAAAGAAAAAAATCTATTTTATATTATTACATGAACAATGTAATCAGTATTTCATTTATTAAAAGCAAGTATGAATCTCATCAAGCATTTTTTCCAAAAGAATAACTCAAGGCAGTAACAATTTTTAACGATATATATTATTTGTGAACTTATGTTCAGCTATTCTTTTTTAATAGTTCACTTTTGACTATTTTTAAATTTTTCAGATCATCAGTCATCAAAGCTCGGTAAATATTGGTCACAGACATGGAGATTTACTTTAAATTTCTCTAATCTGATAACTCACTAAAAACTGATCATGTTTTCATGACATTCAAGTCTTATTTTGATGTACCAAAGTGTGTGAGCTGCTGGTGTAGGTGTTGGACAATTTTTCTTTAGAAAAATTAGTGATCTATACACGTTTTAATGTTATATTTTGTAATATTGCAGTTTTACTACAAATTTTTTTCTCATCCAATATTGTGAGAAGACCTCCTCCCTTGCCTCCTTGGAGGAAATGCCCCTGTTGCTCATGATTTTTAAAGATGAGGAAATGTCATGCAAACTGTGTTGCATTTGACTTAATTAGCTTTTACAAAATTACAGATTAATTTGCATTCAAATGCCATAGCGTTTGAGTGTAAAAATAACAAAAAACAACATCAACGACAAAAGATACAAAAAATTGATAAGCCTATTTATTTTGCAGTTAAACTTGTGCGTAGTTATATGTTTAGTTGCAATTTTGCTTTTTGCATTTTTCCTACTAGCCACAACTAGAACAGACAGAATCAGGACAGATCTGCAACCCATTTATGAGTCCCAACCCAACCACTGCTCTGGCATAATTGGTTTGCAAATGCCACTTGGTTTGACATTTTGTTATCTAATGAAATGACATCAATATATATTTAAGTGTTTTAAGTAGGTAAATACATTTTGGAGCCACTTTAGGCTTTACAAAAAGGTAACCAATAACAAATTTGTGTAAATCACTTCTTCAAAAGAAACAGAGAGAAAGCGGATTTATCCTATGTAGGTGTGTTATGCCGATGCTCAAAAGCCTCGAGCTGGCAGCGAATTCGGCATGTGACTCTGTTTCTCATGCCTGTTATCATTAGACAAAAGCTTAGACTAGCAATCATCCCCCCGGGGACCATTTTTTGTCTGCACTTCGCAAGATGTCCCAAAATACCAAGAGGACACACTCACAGAGACATAAGTCCGGGCAGCTTGAGTGTTGTTCCAATTCTATCAGAGTAATTACAGCTAGTCCTTGAGAGAGAACACAATCTACTTAAGATAATGAGAGGCGTTGCGCTGTAGAATTATTTAGTTAATCTCTATGTGAGTGTGTGTGTGTCTCACTGTGTATGTCGTCTTCTTCTCTCCTCAGGCCGTTCTGGAGAGCACATGGCCATCCTCCACCAGAGGGGGATACTTCCTGTGGGGAAAGCTGAGAAATGTGGTTCGGGGTGTGGTGCTGTTCAAACAAGTATGGAGGAGGCAGACCACCCACCCGAAAGACACCCATCTCTCTGGTAAACACCCCTGAGTCCATTTCACACATTCCACAGAAGTGGACACACTGTTTAAATTTCCAGAAAAAAACAAAGTCAGATCCAATCTAGAAAAATTACACAGATTGACAGTCTTTTAAAGCACTGTAAAAGCTCTAAAAATAGTGGTCAAAGCAGGCAAAATATGTCTAAATTAAATTATTTCAGACAAATTTGACCCAATTTACTCAACTTTGACTATTCACGATATGTAATAAAATATATTAGAAAATATGACCATTTTACCCAACGTACACTACCAAGCAAAAGTTTTTGAACTGTAAGATTTTTAATGTTTTTTAAAGAAGTCTCTTCTGCTCAAGCCTGCATTTAATCCAAAATACTGTAAAAAAAAATAACTGTTTTCTATTTAAATGTTTTTAAAATGGCATTTATTCCTGTGATTTCAAAGCTGAAATTTTAGCATCATTACCATAGTCACATGATCCTTCAGAAATAATTCTAATTTTCTAACATAAATCTAACATTTATTATTATTATTATTATTATGTTTGAAAACCACTAATTAGAATTTTTTCAGGTTTCTTGGATGAATAGACAATTCAGAAGAACAGCAATTATCTGAAATAGAAATATTTTGTAACATTATAAATGTCTTTATCATCACTTTTGATCAATTTAAAGCATCCTTGATTAATAAATGTATTAATTTCTATAATTTATTTCCCCCCAAAAAAACAATTATACTGACTCCAAGCTTTTGAATGGTACAGTATATAATGTTACAAAAGCTTTTTAATTTCAGATAAATGCTGATCTTTGGATCTTTCTATTCATCAAAGAATCCTAAAAAATGTATTCAACTGTTTTAAATATTGATAATAATAATTAAAAAATGTTTTTTGAACAGAAAATCAGCATATTAGAACGATTTATGAAGGATGTGACATTGATGACTGGAGTAATGATGAAAAAAAAATGTAGTTTTGATCACAGAAATAAATTACATTTTAAAATATATTCAAATAGAAAATGGTAAAAATATTTCTTAATTGTACTGATTTTGCTGCACTTTAGATCAAATAAATGCAGGCTTGGTGAGCAAAAGAAACATTTTACTGTTCAAAAACCTTTGACTTATAGTGTATGTTAGCTTAGCAACGGTAAACGCTATTGAAATTAATCGTAAGTTGAGTCTTTAGGCACATCATATGAAATTCCATTATGGTTAGGAAACTTTAGACAAGTCAGCTTGCTAGATTTTGGAATAAAATTCATTATTAGGCAATGGCCATACAGTTCATTAATAGCTACATTCATGACTTTTGCAAAGTAATGACTCCGACTCTGACTCCGTTCCACACCAGAACGTTTAATTTCTCTTCAAAACTGTTGGTTATATCATCAGTTGTTTCAGAATAAAGATATCCCCCTTTGAGATGCTAGCCTACTCTACAGGGGAGTGTGGACTCAATATAATTTCCCACTGTCAGAAAAACTTTCCATCATTTCACACAAAGACAGGGTTTTGTGCCTGAGGAGGTACCATCGCTCAGCTATCTCCCCCTCCGCATTCGGGCTAGATCCAGCTTGCCTGCTGAAGCAGAAAGACTTTAATGGGTCCAATTAAGATGAGAGTCGATAGCCACCTCCTCAGCCACTACAGTGCACAGTCTGCGCTTGATGTGATCTCCTTTCTCACGCAGCCCCCTGTAAACAGCATATTAGAGAAGGGCAAAAGAGGGCTTTCGTAATTAAAGCAAGCTGTCTTACAGTTTTTTACAATCGTTTTTGCACTAATAACTGAACCTTAATGTAATTTTTCAAAACTCTAGATACAAAACTCAAAACAGTCATTATTTGTAACACAGGCTGTCCAGTGTTTAAAACTTTGCATATTGCGTTCATATCTTTAAAGAAGCCTTGCATTAGCAGAAGCATTGTTTCAAAAAACGAATTTATTATGAAATATTTTAGGAACATTACTTTAGATCACCCATACACAAGCTACCCATAGTTTCAATGTGTTTTTGCTAGTACAATCATTAAATATAGTTGTACAAAATATGTGATTCAGGTTTCTTTTTTTTTTTACTTTAGACTAAGAACAGTACAGACACAGTGGTATCATTGAAATACTGTAATGTGGAATTTACTGATAAAATAAATCTCAACATAGGTTTTCTAAAGGAAAAATTTAGATTCAAAGTTTTAGCTGGTTTTTTTTTTCAGCAGGGTACAGAATACAGTTTACAGTATACTGTACCCTGCTAAAAAAAAACTGCTAAAACCAGCCTAGGCTGTTTGGCTGGTCTTAGCTGGTTTTAGCTGGTCTCCCAGCCTGGTCAGGCTGGTTTTAGCTGGTGGTTTCCCAGCCTGACCAGACAGAAAAGTGGCCAATACCCCTCTAAAACCAGCCTGCTGACCAGCTATGACCAGCTAAAAACAGCCAAACAGCCTGGGCTGGTTTTGGATGTTTTTTTTTTTTCAGCAGGGCTAATTTGTGTACCAACGTCCTTTATACATTCTTTTTTTTTTTTTTTTTTTTTTTTACCAGGGTAGCCATTAACTCATTAAAACCACAAAAGCAATAACATAAAAATGACATCTTGCATTCAGTAATGTTGAATATGAAAATGTGTTCTGTAAAAGAGGTACATGGGGCCATAGAAACCATATCTGATAAAGAATGAAATATGACATCTATAGATACATGGTAAAAAAAAAAAAAAAGTACTGCAGAGGTACAATTTTGTTCCTGGGCAACAAAACATATAAAGGTACCTTTAAAGGTACACAGTGGGTCCTTATTGTACAATTATGTACCCAAAAAATTGTACCCTTGGTAACACCCCAGTGACAGCTACTTGTACCCTAAAAGGTATAGTTTTGTACCGTTTTTGTAGTGTAGTGTGGTCCATCTGTGTCATATTCTGTGGTAACTGGTGTCAAATGATCTACTGTATCCTGAAACATGCACTATTTTCCATAAAAGCTATGCTTCAAGGGTAATGCAACAGTTACTTATCATTTTAAGCAGATGTATCAACTGATAGTTCAATCTTTGTAATGAAATGAATGCACACTCATCTCAGATGTAATGTGTGAGTTGCATTTTGAAATAGTAATACTTTGATGTTAAGTTGTGTCATTTTGAACAGGTGATTTAAGTTCAATGAACAAATTATCTTTGGCTTATGTGTATTGTATCCAAGCATTTGAAAAATGTGTTAAGTGTTTTGAAAAATGTGCATTTTGATCATTGGTTGTGAATTATGTGTCTAGAGTTTTGAAAAATGACATTACGGTTCTGTTATTAGTGCAAAAACGATTGTAAAAAACTGTAACTCACCACCCCTAAAAACTGCAACTTTGTCATGCAGAATGAATTCGTCTCACACTAAAAGGACGTTAGGGAATAAAGAGCTAATTGGCTGATTGCATGAATTTACTTTTCAATTTGTTCAAGTTTTATTAATTTAATATTTGGTCTCAGTATCAAAATTTGTCTTTTTTATATAAACCTAAAAATCTAATTTTGTTAGATTTTGCTGAATATGTTTTGCTCATATGTTTGAGGGTTATTCTCAATTTGAAAACGCTCAACAGGCTTCTCACCATGTGGGTGGCTTTATTTTACATTTTGGATCCGAAAAGACACTAAACACATGTTCTTTGATAGTTCTTGCTCTGTTGCCACTTTGAAATATCTTTGGCCGGAGAGCTTTTCACATCCCAAACTGTTGTGTTTTGAAATATGTTACTTGTTAGTTCTCCTGCTAACTGTCTTTCATACTGTTCTTCCGAGCAGATGCCAGTGATCTCGACAGCGTCAGCCACGGCAGTCTGGACAGCTCTAACGATTCGGCGGAGCGAGTTTCCATTGATACAGACTTCACTAAAATGGATTCCAGTGATGACAGATCCAGCACAGGTACCCGGTCTGCTTACAGCCTGTCTGCGTTCTTGTTCCATCATCGGTTCTCCACTGCGCTCTCAGCACAACAGGACGTGCTTCTCTCTCCTTCAAACTCGTCAGAAGTCTCTAGGAGAGTCATTATTTTTCACTGTGGGAGTGAAAAGACATCTATCCTTTTTTCTCGCTTTCAGTCTTTTCTTTTTTTTTTTTACAGCACACATTAGTTTAACACATTTGGTGCAGTGAACAAAAAGCATTACGCCATTCACATGCCCCCACAGATGATCCAAATAAATTTTGAATGCAACATCAGAAAGAAAAACATGTCGAGTTTAGTACAAAAAATATCAGGTTTAATACAATAAATGGTTTCATTATGAAACACACAAATGGTTTCATTATGAAACACACTAATGTTCAGAAGTTTGGGGTTTGTATTTGGGGTTTTAATATTGTGTATTCACTTATGGTCATCAAGGCTGCATTTATTTAATCAAAAATGCATTAAAACAGTCATCTCAGTGTATTTTAAAATGTAATTTTTCCTGTGATGAAAGTTAAATTTTCAGCAGCCATTGCTTTAACACTTCTTTGTCAAGTGATCCTATAGAAATAATTTTAATATGCTGATTTAGTGCAGATTTAGTACACTTTATAAATACAAAGTTCAAAAGAACAGCATTTATTTAAAAAATTAAATTTGGTAACATTATAAATGTCTTTACTATCATTTTTAAACAAATAATGCATCCTTGCTGAATAATTTATTTTTATTTTAAGTTATTTATTTTTTAAAAATCTTACTGACCCCAAATTTTTAAACAGTAGTATACAACATTTTTGCAGTATCTTTAAACTGTAAGGGGTCTAGCAGTCATCTGCATACTAGGGGTTGACCGATATGTGTTTTCGGGGCTAATGCTGATATCAATTATTACAGATCAAGTAGACCGATAACCGATATGTATGTCTGTTGTAAAAATGAAAATTAATGTTAAAATCAGAATAACAAGGGCTCTGACAAAAACTTTCTTTAACAGCTTTTAAATAATTTTTTTGGCAAATCAGTTTTGAAAATGGCCGATACCGATAACCATAAAAATGTTCAAATTAAAAGTTGACCCCACTCCATACCCTCATGTCACTCATAAAAAATTAAGAATAACAAGAGCTCAGACAAAAACATTCTTTAAATACTTTTAATCAGCAAATTAGTTTTGAAAATAACTGATACCGATAACCATAAAAATGCTTAAAATCTCCGATAATAAGTCGTCCCCAAACCATACCCTCATGTTGCTCATAAAAAATTTTAAATAACAAGGGCTCTGATAAAAATGTTATTTAATGCTATTAAATTATTTTATCGGCAAATCAGTTTTTAAAATGACCGATACCGATAACCATAAAAAATGCTTAATATCAGCGCAGATAATTGGTCAAACCGATAATCTGTCGACCCCTACTTTATACCCTCAAGTAACACATAAAGGTTATCAAAATATCAATATTTTTGTTGTTGTATTTGTCCATAGAATTAATGGCAATATGGTTCAAAACAACATTAAACGTTCATTACATGACCAAAAAAATAATATATGTATACTGCACTCCTTTCTATTCCACAGAAGAGGAAAAGTAATGAAATGAAAACAAATAAGCAGGACTGCAGTAGGTGCCTGACACCCATGTCTGACAATATGTTAAAAGACAGAGAAGAAAGCTCATCTATATGTTCGAACAGCTTTTTGAAGTATTCGAAAGCTTTAGGCAGCGATGCCCATGGAGGAGATCTGAGAGATGTACGGTTTGACAGAAGAGACTCGCAGTTACTGAGCTCTGTGTAGCAGGAGTCTGACTGAGGAGGCGAGAAAGGAGAGAAGGAATGACTAATGGTGTTATTTTAGCTCACCTCTGGAGGCAGTACTATGATGTGAGCTTTATGCCCCATCAGCTTTCTCAGTGTGGCTCAGAAGCAGCCACCCTGTGAGTGTCTGTCAGTGTGTTTCTGCCCTATTATGGTATATAAGAGAACAAATCAGCACTCCTTTTTGATGTTAGGTTATCATGCATTATGACGTGCTATGCTAAAATAACTTTGTTTGAAGCCGTTCTCCTAGGAGTCTCTATCCGAGACTCTACCCAGCTGCATCAAATCAACCAAAATCTGTAAAGTAATACTAAAGTCTGCAGTACAGATTTGTGAGGCATGAAAAAGGTCTATTAGCCCTGCAAAACTCTCTCTAACATTGCTATTTTATCAGGGTGATTTTTCGTGCACACTGTTATGTTAGTTATTGTTGGTTTTTTAGAAGTCTTTTGTTCTGATTTGCGCATATAGTCTCACAGTTCTGCTCTGATAGCTGAACAATGTTAAATGCTAAAATTAAGGCCTAGATTATGTTAAATATGCATTGTGCTCTGAATTATTAAATCAGATCAGGGTCCTGAAGAAAAAACAGTAAAGAACCACTGATCTAAGTGTTTTTTATATGTATTGTTTGATTCCAGGTGGTCAGTCTGATCAGGGCTACGATTCTTTGTCTAAAGAGGAGGTGAGGTTAGGAGGAGGTGAGGAGCATAACTCCTCTCCAGACATGAAGGAGAAGAAGGACGGAAACTCTTGCCAATGTGAGTAGCACAGTATGCGTTTGTCCCTAAACATACACAGAGTATTTGAGTAAAATCCTAAATAAATGTTTGAGGTCAAAAGTTTTCATACACCTTGCAGAATCTGTTATGAATGTTAATTGTTTTACCAAAATAAGAGAGATCATACAAAATGCATGTTATTCTTCAGAAAAATCCTTCAGGTCCCACAAAATTCTTTGGTTTTTCAGCACTTTTCTGTATTTGAACCCTTTCCAACAATGACTGTGTGATTTTGAGATCCTTTTTTTCACATTAAGGACTCATATTCAACTATTACAGAAGTTTCAAACACAATTCTTTTGAACTTTCTATTCATCAAATAATCCTAAAAAAACTGTATTCCAAATAAACATGATAGAATGATATCCAAAGGATCATGTTACACTGAAGACTGGAGTAACAATTCAGCTTTGTAATCACTCAACTAAATTACATTTTAAAATATATTAAAATAGAAAACATTATTTTATTCAATAAAATTATTTTCAGAATTTTAATACTAACTGTAATAATTTTTCAGAATATTACTATTTTTTATCAAATAAATGCAAATTTCATAAAAGATTTATTTAAGTAATAAGCACTTTTCAAAAACAAACTTTTAAACAGTAGTGTATACTGTTAGATTTCTAGCATTTCAAGTACACTTTAAAAAATGCTTGGTTAAAAATAACCCAGCGCTGGTTGAAATATGGACAAACCCAGCGATTAAGTTGTTTTGACCCACCGGTTAGGTTAAATGTTTAAAACAATTACTATATTTCTCACTTAAAATGAACAAAAAATAGATTGGAAATTAACATTTATTAATATGTTCAATAAATTAATATTTATTAAACATTAAAAAGCTTATCAATAATAAACTTGCTAAAATTGCTTATTAATAAATGTTTACCTTTTGATTATTGCTGATGCCTCTAACAATTATACATCTGATTTTTAATTTACAACCAATTTTGGGTTTATTTGAAGCCGGCCATATAGTAATTTTTAAACAACAGTTGAGTTAAATAAAACTACCCAGAATGTCAAAACAACCCAGTCGCTGGGTTTGTCAATATTTAATATTTTTTTGAGTGTATAAATTAACATTTGCATATAAATTAACAATTATGAACAAACATGAATTAGCAATGAACAATTGTATACTGTAAAACATGTTGTGCATTGTTATTTCATGATACTTATTTCAATAACTAATATTTTGAATAAAATCATCTTGTTAAGCCTTGCCCTACATAGCAAATACTGCACAGTACGCAGTAAGCAATAGACCAGTATTTGATTACAAACATGTTCAGTAAACCTCTTTCCTTCCACCTTGTGGTAAACTGTGGTACTGCAACTTATTAAACTGCATTTATTTGCTTCATTTTAACAAGCGTCTTATTTCAATGTTTAGTATCTCAGACTGTACTCTCAACTAAAGAGGATTCATCTCTTGTGGTTGAAGTCCATCCATCCGCAACCAGCGGGGAAACCAGTAATGTCTTTCCCCAAGCCCTTCCAAAGACAAAAAGACCAAGCTCCCTAGATATTTTTGGAGAAAAGCCCATAAGGCCAAGCACACTGGATATAACCCCGGATAAGTCAGTAGAAGAACTCAGCAATGACTCTGTTCCAACACTGATAGAAACGGAAGCAGTGGGGGGCGTCGTGAGCCCACCTAAAGTTGCAGTGGAAAGGACTGTTAGCTGCACAGTTGCCATGGAGAAGAGAGTTGCCATGGAGAGGGAGCACATCGGCGTGGAGAGGAGCGTGAGCTGCAGCAGCGCACTTGGACGAGTGGTTAAGAGGACAGGTATCGAAGCAGGGTTTGATCCTCTGTCCCTCATGGCGGCTGAGACTCAAGCCCACAGCGAGGGTGATAATCCAGACACCCCAACCTCCCGCAGAGACCTGGCTGAAGAGATTCATCACTACATGAACAACCTGAGCAGCCCGTTAAGCCAGCGGTCTCTCAGTGTGGACCTGAAGGGGCGTCAGACCCCGTCCCCTCACAGCTCTCCCCGCATGTCTGCAGTGCTCAGCTCCCCCAGTACCTCCCAACTCCAACCTCAGCCCCGAACACGACTCTTCTCATCACCCTCCCTTCCTCAGGGCCGTGTGCGCAGGGTCAGGGAGCAGCGGCCCAACTCTCTGGCCTCCCCTTCCTCACCTACTCCCTCCTCCTCTTCTTTCTCCATGGACTCTCTGCTCACACCAACTCTGGACGTATTCAAGAGCAGCTTCCTCTCTGCTGGGAAAGGCGTTGCTGAGAAAGCCAGCCGGCTGTATTCTCGACTTTCCTCACAGACGTCCATTACACAGGTATGTATGATGTTTTTGGAAGTTCTGACTTAAAGGGATAGTTCACCCAAAAATGAAAATTCTGTCAGTAATTACTCACCCTCATGTTGTTTCAAAATCATGAGACCTTTATTCATCTTCAGAACACAAATTAAGATATTTTTTATGAAATCTGAGAGCTTTCTGACCCTGCATAGACAGCAACGTGATTACCACGTTCAAGGCCCAGAAAGGTAGTAAGGACAACAAAGGAAAACAAAAATAATGAGTTTATTCAATAATTTCTTCTCTTCCACATTCGATTTTTGGGTGAACTATGCCTTTAATGCTAATGAATGCCTTGTCTTTGCCGACTCTCTTCACCTCTATTTCTCATCCTCACCAGGACTTGAACTCTGACCGGGTCAGTGTGTCCTCTCTGGGGTCAGGTGACCCTGATTGCTCTTCTCTGATTGAGAGTGATTCCTGTGTAGACCCTGATGGGCTCTCTTCCCCGCAGCGGGATGCTGCTCAGCCCGTCACGCGCCCCAAAAGGAGCCCATACCGGAGCAACCACTGCCTAGAAAGCCCATCTGCACCACCGCGACTCTACCGCCAGTCCTCACTCACTGGTGCGTCTGCTGGATTCACTATTCACTACACTGCTGAAGTAACACTGTTCTAAACGCTAGACATGTATATCTATGTTTTCATAGATATATCTGGACAAAAAAGAGTCGACAGAATGAGCCACACTTTTGAAAGCCATTACCGTCAGTGATTGTTTTTTTTCTCAGAATTATGTGATACAAACTCACAATTGCATATCATAAAGTCCAATTTTGAGGGGGAAAAAAAGACTGATGTTCTCAGAATTGCAAGTTTATATCTCACAATTCTGCAATTGCATGCTATAAAGTCAGAATTGTGAGATATAAACTCACAATTCTGAGAAAAAAGTCAGAATTTGGAGTTTATGTCTCGCTATTCTGACTTTATAGTATGAAATTGTGAGTTAAGTCAGAATTGTATGCTATAAAATCAGAATTGCAAGATATAATCTCACAGTTCTGAGAAATAAGTGAGTTTTTATCATGCAATTCTGAGGAAAAAAAAGTCAGATTTGCGAGCGTGACTCACAATTCTAAAAAAAAAAGTCAGATTTGCAAGTTTAAATCATGCAATTCTGAGGAAAAAAGTCAGATTCGTGAATTTGTGTCAAAATTCTGAGAAAAAAGTCTGATTTGCAATTTTGTGTCATGCAATTCTGAGGACAAAAGTCAGATTTCCAAGTTTGTATCAAACAATTCTGGCTTAATTTCTCACAATTGCGAGTCTCACAGTTCTAAAAAAAAAAATCAAAACTGAGTTTGTGTCACACAATTCTGAGAAAAAAATCTGAATTGCGAGATGTAAACTAGCAATTGCGAGAGAAAAAATCAGAATTGTAAGATAAAAAGTCACAATTACCTTTTTAAAATATGTATTCACAGAAATGGGCTTTCAAAGTGAATTGAGGACATGAGGTTAAAGTGAGCAAACAGTAAAACGACAAAAATTGCATACCACATCTTTAATATTGATAAATAATGATCATTTTAAATGGCTCCCACTGTTCGGGTGAACTTTGAGGTTTCTCCTGAATAGCATAATGCTAAAAATAGACAGTGTGCTAGAAAATTACTAGGGATGCACCGATCCGTATCGGCCGATCACTTGCGCGTTTTGTCAGTAAAGCCGGTTCTGTAATCAGCGGTAAATGCCATCAGGTGCGTGATTTCACGTTGATCCGTATATACTACACACAGCCGTTGTTCACTGAGGAGCTGCGCACATTCACACTGATAATGAACATTGATTTGCACAGCTCGTCTTTAAACAACGGCTGTGTGTAGTATATACGGCTCAACGTGAAATCACGCACCTGATGGCATTTACCGCTGATTACAGAACCGGCTTTACTGACAAAACGCGCAAGCATGATCGGCCGATTCATATCGGTGCATCCCTAAAAATTACCCATCAGGCTCTCCCGTGAGTAATGCTTGTTATTTTCCGGTCCTTTGTCAAGATTACAATGTTGTACAATTAGAGACCCAAAGAAAGAGAAGGAGCTATGTTTAAATGCATGCAGAGGAGTGACAATTCTTTGAAGAATTCTATTGTAAAGATGAACTTATTTGTAGCATTTCCAGGCCATAATGTTAAGCATGTTTTTGCATATGGAGTGCTGTGTGTTGCTCATGAAGCTGGTCATTGTTTCTGCTCCAGCAGCTGCAGAAGTAGGCCAGTAGACAGGGCTGTAAGTGCGTCTGGCTCTGCAGTAATGGGGTTTGAGAGGGGCTCTTTAATCAGGCTGACGGGGGTTGTGCTGGAGTGCTCCCCAATCACTCGCATCCGCATACACGCTCTTATCCCAGACTTCTGTAGAGCCTCTCTCCTCATTCAGCGCCAACAGAATTAGCATTCATAATCCCTGCAGGCAATCACCTTGAAATGTGACTTGTTTTTGGAGAAGATTGCTCTCTGATGAAAAACATCATCTTTTTGCCGCAGAGAGTGACTGTTGTTTTGTCTTTTGTCCTTCAGGTCCTTCACTGACAGTCACGAAATCTCTGCAGACCCCAGATGCCTGTTCTGATTACAGCCTTTCTCAATCCATGCAGAACTACGCTGTTGAAGTGAGTTTTTCAATGATGCATACAGTATGTATGTACATCATTTAGTAGGAGGTATTGTGGCTAACTTTGTTTGACTTTCTAGGTACGTATTTCCAGTTGTTCGCGCTGTAACACCTGTGAGAGTTTGGTGTATGACGAAGAGATCATGGCTGGTTGGACAGCTGATGATTCTAACCTCAATAGCACGTGTCCTTTTTGCGGCTCTCCATTTCTGCCTCTGCTCAATGTGGAAATCAGAAACCTGGGTGACCAAGAAAGGTAATTTGGTCTGCATCCACACAATAGACATTACTGTAGAGATAAACAGTATTTCTAACAGTTTTCTTGTGTATCTAATCAGATCTCCCTCTCAAGATGCACACACTTGCCAGGCGGACACCGAAGATGAACTTCCACAAGTTTGTGATGCCACTGGCAATCTAGCCAGCAATGGCAATACAGATCCTGTAAGAATACATTCATCAATCTACAGTTCATTACATTTCCAGTGTTTTGGAATCGTATTTTGCTTTTTTATGGTATTCACACTACCAGTCAAAAGTTTTTGAACAGTACGATTTTTAATGTTTTTATTAAAGAAGTCTCTTCTGCTCACCAAGCTTGCATTTATTTGATTCAAAGTACAGCAAAAACAGCAACATTTTTGAAATATTTTTATTATTTAAAATAAATGTTTACTATTTAAATATATATTAGAAAGTAAGCTATTTCTGTGATTTCAAAGAATTTTTAACATCATTACTCCAGTCACTTGATTCTTCAGAAATCATATTCTGATTTGCTCAAGAAACATTTATTATTATTATCATCAATTTGTGTAACAGTTGAGTTAATTATTTTGTGACACTGAAGACTGGAGTAATGATGCTGAAAATTTAGCTTTGATCACAGGAATAAATTACATTTTAAAATATATTCAAATAGAAAGCAGTTGTTTCAAATAGTAAAAATATTTGGTGAGCAGACTTCTTTAAAAAAACATTAAAAAAAATTGACTGGTTGTGTATAATGATATGCAATCCAATGAACTATATTTTCTGGAATATAAATTCCACATAATCTTCCTGCATTGATTTACATTAAAGAGTGACTTATATAATGCAATTAACATCAAGTATGTGCTAGCATATGCATTTGATTTAATGCCAAATGAAAGAGGTTTGTGAGTCAAAGTTTATTCATACAACACTAAATTTGTTTAGGCTTGGCATTGATAATAAATTATGTTTTGTAGTCCTTTTCAGAATGGCATTAAATTCTTATCTGTGTTGTTTCTCTCAACAATGCAATTTTGACCCGTTGCGATATACAGTTTCCAGAAAATGTGGTATTATGTGATATCTGATATGTCTGTGGCTCAAGAGTTGATTATGCTGGTAGTTATTTTAGTGTTTCTGTGCTGCAGGAGCCAGTTACCGTGCCCTACTTGAGTCCTCTGGTACTTTGGAAGGAACTGGAAAGCTTGCTGGAGAACGAGGGGGACCAGGCTATCTCATCTGCAGCCATTGTGGATCACCATCCCATTGTGTTTTGGAATCTGGTGTGGTTTTTCCGTAGACTGGATCTGGCCAGCAGCCTGCCAGGACTCTATTTGAGCTCCAAACACTACTGCAGAGATTCTCAGGTGGGTCTCAAGACTTCTCATGTAATGTTCCTCTTCCCATTTGTGTTTGAATGAATGAATATTTGTAAATACATACAGTCAAACCAAAATTTAATCAGACACCTTTAACATTATCACAGTTCATTTGCTTTAGTTTAGAAAATGGTAATAAAATATGACAAGAATTCAAAATTCAACTGTGTCAGAACAAATTCATCTTGATCATGTCAGATAACTTTAATAGAAAGGTATGTAATGGATTACAAGCAACCAAAAACTATCAGTACTTTGTTGAACAATTACCAAGCAATGCTTAATTTTGTTCAGTCTTGTGTAGAACGGTCGCATTAGCAATTAAAGAAAAAACACTTCAGCAAAACATGGTCAGGTTAAAGTGTCTGAATAATTTTTGGTCCCAAATTTGAATCAGTTTTACTGGTATTCCACTGTATGAAGAATTTTTGGGTATAATATGTCACAGTTTTTGCTATCCTCACTTCCATAAATTAACTATAGTGTCCTGCACCCCCTAGTAAAAAAATATCAAAAATTAAATCTGGGGTCTGAATAATTTTTGGTTTGACTGTAGAAGCTTTTGGTGAAACTGTTGTATTTCTCTATAAAAGCTTGCATTGATATTATTTATATGTCTTTTTGTCTACAGCCTCTGCAAAATTGTGCATCAGAAGACAGTAAGAATGTCTTGGTCCAGATCCTGTGGGACAATCCCAGACTGCATCAGGACCCCATCAAGCCCTGCTACTTGCTCTGGAAATCATATTGTAAGAATATGATACAAATTTATCATACAAACTCATTTATACAGAGCTTTATGACTGCAAATGTGCGTGAAAATGGTTCTTGGACAAATATTTGCAACATATTATACTGTTTGTGCTACAGACATGAGTTATGCCTCAAACCATGAGGCTTAAGCAAAAGTGTGGCATTATTTTTCTAAAGCGAACAGACTTGCAATTTTTGCCTGGTGGATGAGAAAATATGTAAAAAAAAATCTTTTAGCCATACACTGGAAAAGGAATCAGATCATATTTAGGTGCCAGAATATCAGAGTTGGCTCTTTTTACTTAGTCATGTTATTTTAGCATTGTTTATCTAGTATTAAAGCAGTTTTATATTTTAAATTCTAATATTTTATTATATGCATCTGTCACTTTTATTCATTTTTCTATTTCAGTTTTTAATTTTAGTGATTTTAGTACTTAAACTTTAAACATACTTATTTCAATTAATTGACAATTAATTTATGCTTTTTATTAAGGCTGTCAAATGATTAATCGCGATTAATCGCATCCAAAATAAAAGTGTGTGTTTATATATGTGTGTATATTTATTATGTATATATAAATAACCACTCATGCATATATATATTTTAGAAAAATGTTATATTCATATTTACATTTTTCTAGTTGTATATATTGTAAATTATATATAAATATAAACACAAACTTTTATTTTGGATGCGATTAATCGCGATTAATCGTTTGACAGCCCTATTTTTTATCTAATGTTTGTATTGTATATATTTCCAAAATTCTATTTAAGTTTTATTTAAATTATTGAAAACAATTTTAAGAGTTTATGTTAACCACCCAGAAAACCGTAGCAACTGGATTGAAAGTTTAACAAAAACAACTAAGTGTACTTACACCCCCTCAAAACACTTCAGCAGCTTTGGCAGTAGTTTTGCATCCGTGTACCAGCCATCTACTTCATATTGGGTTCATGTTTTTTAAATAGGTGCAAATCCTGCAGTATCTGAGGAGGAGGAGCAGGCTGTGAGCCTGGAGCTGCTGCAGAATGTCGTGAAGAGCATTCAGAGGAACGATGTCTACCAGCCCATGAGTCAGATATTGCAGCTACTGGGCACCAGACTGGGCTTCGTCAGACAACGGTAGGACAACAGTGTGAACTGTTTAAATTAAACACAGAAATGATTTTAATAAATATTTTAACAAGATAAGCTTAATGACTCATTTCTCTTTATTTTGTCATATGCAGGAGCTTATATAGAGATATCCTGTTCCTGTCTTTGGTGGCTTTGGGCAAGAGTAGCATAAATATCGGTAAGCTGAGTGATTCTGATTTGATGCGTTGATATGACTGTTTCAAAGTTTGGGTTCAGTATGATATTTTTATATCCTTAAATACTTTTACTCAACAAGGACACTTATTTTTTTTATTGCAAATAAATGCTGTTTATTGAAACTTTCTGCAAAAAGAACAGATGAACCAAATCAAGTTAGTCATATATGCTGGAACCGCTCCAACTGATTCAAACTCATGACTTCATTCATTTCAAGCGATTCACTAGCAAAAACCAGATCAAATTAAAAGAGCCATTCATTTTCGAATTTCATCATCGCTTGTAACAATTTTAAAAAGCACGTAGTGATAGGTGAAACTGAGCTTTTCAAAAATCTGAATCAGTTAAACCATTGCGTCGCAAAATTATTCACTATTTCGAAGCGTTCCAATCGGATTGTGTATTGTGAATCATTTGTTTCAGATCAGGACTTCAAATCATTTGATTTAGATCGAAACTTCAGAGCGCGGATCGTAAATCATTTGACTCAGATCCAGACTACAGTGCAGATTTGCAAATCTTTTTCTTTCGATCGAAACTTCAGAACATGAATTATTTGATTTAGATCGGAACTTTGAAACGGGTTCTCAAATCTTTTGCTTTAGGAAAGGAAAGGAAAGTGGGTGTGGGAAAGGAAAGGTGAAGTGAAGCCAAGTATGGTGACCCATACTAGGAATTTGTGCTCTGCATTTAACCCATCCAAGTGCACACACACAGTAGTGAACACACACACACCTTGCTCAAGGGACTCACCTCAGTCGTGGTATTGAGGGTGGAGAGAGTGCTGGTTATTCACCTTCCCCACCTACAATCCCTGCCGGACCTGAGACTCGAACCCGCAACCTTTGGGTTACAAGTCCGACTCTCTAACCATTAGGCCACGGCTGCCCCCGAGATCGAAACTTCAGAGTACAGATTATAGAATCATTTGATTCAGATCCAGACTTTGGTGCAGGTTCGCAGATCTTTCCCAAAATTTGTGTTTGCGTTTTTCTGTTGTTTTGGATTCAGCATCCTTTCCTATCAAAATGCTTGCTATAGTTGCGAAAGGTCAGAAAATCGAACCTGATCCGATTTTTTAAAATAAAATTTCCGACTCTAGATCGAAACTTAGGAGCGTGGATCGCAAATCATTTGATTTAGATCAGAGCTTCAGACTGGGTTTGCAAATCTTTTGCTTTAGATCGAATCTTCAGAGCGTGGATCCCAAATCATTTGATTTAGAATGAAACTTCGGAGTGGGCTCGCAAATCTTTTGCTTTAGATCGAAACTTCGGAGCACTGATCATATGATTCAGATCCGGACTTCAGAGTGGGTTCGCAAATCTTTTGCTTAAGATCGAAACTTTGCAGCACAGATCATATAATCATTTGATTCAGATCCAGACTTTGGTGCAGGTTCGCAAATCTTTTGCTTTAAGGTCATTGCACACTGAGTCTGAAATTTTTGTATGCGTTTTTCCGTTTTTTTTTTTTTTTTTCCGTATTCGGCATCCTTTCCTGTCAAAATGCTTGCTACCGTTGCGAAAGGTCAGAAAATCGAACCTGATCTGATTTTTTTAAAATAAAATTTCGGACTCTAGATCGAAACTTAGGAGCGTGGATCGCAAATCATTTGATTTAGATCAGAGTTTCAGACTGGATTTGCATTTTTTTTGCTTTGGATCAAAACGTCAGAACGTGGATCGTGAATCATTTGATTTAGATCGGAATTTCAAGCAGGTTTACAAATCTTTAGATTTAGATCAGGTTTCGAAGCGTTTTACTAATTTAACAGTAGAAAACGTCAAACCATTAATACAGTTACAAAAACAAAGAAAAAAGGAAGAAAGTATACACAAGTGGAAGACATTGTTTGATAAGTGAGATCTCTTATTGAAGTCCTTGAAAATTAAAAAAGTAGTGCTTGAAAAGTCCTTTGAAAGTCCTGGTATTTAATTTACATTATCTGGACAAACCCTTTCAAAGGCTTCAGGGCTGAAATAGAGAGAACAAAGACGCAAGTCTTTAGGAATTTTTATTGGTCCACAGGCATTTTCCCAATTTTTCTCCTTTTCACTGGTAAAGCAATGAAAACACAGTTTCTCTTGTTGCTCTTCAACTAAATATTACATCCAAAAGCCACACAATGTGGCGTCGTATAAGTATTTTATTTAGTTGTGCTACGGTAAAAATAGCAACAGGGAGCGGCAGTAGCTCACATCATCAAAATAATGGCACCAGTCCAAAATATGTATAAAATGAGGTTTTCATAGGTTTTCTACTACATATTTCAATATGAGACATCATTTACATTATAATAAGCCATACAAGTCCCTTGAAACAGCATAACTATTTTCAACATTGATAATAATGAGAAATTCTTAATCAGCATATTAGAATGATCTGTGAAGAATCATGTGACACTGAAAAATAGAGTAATGACTGCTAATAATTTTGACTATTCGTTTATTCTCACAGATGCATTCGACCGTGAATACAAAATGGCGTATGACCGTTTGACACCCAGCCAGGTCAAGATGACCCACAATTGTGACCGTCCACCCAGCGCTGGAGTCATGGAGTGCAGGAGAACCTTTGGGCTCCCCAGTCTCTGAATCGCCTCCTTTCTTATTCCTCCTTCTTTCCTAACATCCATCACACAGGAAGACATCCAAAGAAGGAACACTTTCATTCACGTGATCCTGAACATTCATCGTAACCAAAGCTACCTCTGGCTCCCATGAGGTCTCTTTCGACACAAGTCCTGTCTATTTATGTGACTCTTCTTCGTCATACACTTTCTGTGAATACACCACTTTATATATAGTCTGTGATCATGTTCGTTTTCTCGCATCTCCCCCTTACTTTGCTCTTCCATCTGCCTAATTTTTGAACTTGCACCGCTCAGGTAAACTTGAGTTTAGAGGTCATTGTAGAGTAGGAGCAATATTATTGTGCTCAGGTCATTCCATCGCTCCAATCATGGAGTGCGTTCGGGACCAGTAGCTATAGAACAATCAAAACGATCACGTTTAGGATGCGTAGAAGCACAATGAGCAACCCCAACAAACACAGTCCTCTTTTGGCCGCCTATAGCCACTTGTATATTTCACATACAGAGAGACTTTGTGTACATAGTCTTATTATTTTGCATATTTGTATTATACAGTTATATTTTAAGACTGGAATTTGTTACAATCGACGTGTCTCCATTTGTAAAGACTATGCTGTTCGTAGTGTATAGGTTTGTCGTCCTGGTCCTGGAGACCAGCCGTATAGTGACCGTCAGTCGTCTTGAGGTACAGAACTGGACCAAATATAAACTCTTGACTCACAGTTTACATGGTGAGAATATATTCAAAGAGATTTTGAACTGAGAAATGCCTTACCTAAGGGCGAAGAACGGTACAGAGACAAATTTACAACAGGGTATAAAGAGCAACATAGCAAGTATAAAATAAACCAGACTGTTAATGGTAATGTTAATGTGAATGTGAAGTCAGCATTTTACACCCACCTACATAATCCAGTGTGTTTGCCATGAAGGTACTTTTTTTATTTTTTAAACATTGCTTTATATTGTGCAGTGTTGCATAAACATGGGTTTCCACTGTTGAGATACATAAAACAAGTACCTGAAACATACAAGCACTTATTTACTCAGTTCGAACTCTTTACGAATTAAACATGCGGTAACTGGAACTGTTATATTTTAATATAAGTTCATTGTTTATGAAGATGCACTTTGAGTCTGTGTGGTTGGGTTATGGATTTCTAAAGTTGAGATGTTTGGAATGCAATGGATTATGAATAATAATACATGTAATTATACACAATGATGGACAAAAAATCAGATAATACTGCCCTAAAAAATCTTTATTGACCTGATGCTGTGTAAAACCACAAAAAAATACAATTTACACTGCAGTGTTTTTTATCACCTGCTTTTTAAGTCCATATGGCATGGTAGTGAAACAAACTGACCTATTTCATGGAAGCTAATTTTAAATGGTTTATATGTAAGGTGATTTGTTTTGTTTGTTTGTTTGTTTGTTTGTTTTGAACAAATCATTTTATGTTAGGGCAATGTGCTTTACATATCACTCCTTTTGTTACTTCTATTTATATTTGTATATATCATTTTGTCAGATCTGAGCCAGGTCTATACAATTGTTTAGAACTGTAAATAAACACTTAAATCGACTTTATTGTGTTTGTGTTGGTTTGTTCAATGAAAGGCAGAGGGAAAGGTCGCATTTGAAAATCCATTTAATTTTGTACTGAACCGACAAATGAATATTTACAATGAGCAACTCTCAAGAGAGAAATCAACACTGTGCGACAATCAAAGAAGAACAATCCTATATTCAGTAGTGTTTTCAAACAGCATTGTGACATTTGTATGGAAATTCACAACTGTTTTTATCAGGATTGTACTGATTACATTAGACTTTGTAAAGAAGTCTTGATATATGCTTGAGATTCTACTTTTATGATGGAAAAGTCAGGATCTGCATTTAAAATGCTTGCTAATGACATTTTTTTCCATGTTACAAAAATAATTCCATTGCAGAATTATTAAATTACATGATTTACAACAAGCTCACAATTTCTCCCAATGTAGTCCCATAGCCTGATGGAAGCCCGTTTCCACCACTGAATAAAAAATTAAAAAAAGGTAATTGAGTTTATATCCCACTTTTTTCTTAGATTGCATGATACAAACTCACAATTCTGACTTTTTTTCCTCATAATTGTGAGATATAAACTTGCAACTCTGTGTTATAAAGTCAGCATAATGAGATTAAAAAGTTATAAAGTCAGAATTGCAAGATAAAAACTCAAACACGCACGTTTGTATCTCGCAATTCTGATTTTTTTCTCTAAATTGTGAGTTAAAAAGTCCAATTTTGAGGGGAAAAGACTGATAAGTTCTCAGAATTGTGAGTTTTATCTCACTATTCTGACTTAACTCACAACTGTGTGTTATAAAGTCAGTATTATGAGATATAAACTTGCAATTGCGAGTTATAAAGTCAGAATTGCGAGATATAAGGTCACAATTCTGATGTTTTTTCTTAAAATTGCAATATAAACTCAGTTGTGAGAAATAAAGTCAGAATTGGAAGATAAAAACTCTGAATTGTGTTTTTTTTCTTGCAATTCAGATTTTTTTAATTGTGAGTTATAAAGTCCAATTTTAAGGGGAAAAGACTGATATGTTCTAAGAATTGTGAGTTTTATCTCGCTATTCTGACTTAACTCTCAATTGTGTGTTATAAAGTCAGGACAAAGTCACAATTGCAAAATATAAACTCGCAGTTCTGAGAAAATAGTCAGAATTATGAGTTTATATCTCACAATTCTGACTTTATTTCTCAAAATTGCTAGTTTATGTCTTGCAATTCTGACTTTATAATTCGCAATTGTCAGTTCATATCATGCAGTACTGAGAAAAAAATCTGAATTGCGAGTTTGTATCATGCAGAATTGTGAGAATTGTCAGAATTTTTTCCATTTTTTCCATTTTTTCCATTTTTTATTCAGTGGCGGAAACGGACTTCCATACACAGCTATCTGAAAACCCACAACATCAAGTAATACAATCACAATATTAAAAAAAAAAACTATTTGGAAACATTTTCTTTGTTGTGAAATGCAATTTTTCATCATTTGTCAAAATTAAAGCAACATTTAGACTTTCCACCAGGATATAATCTGTGATTTTGTGTCTTGCTATCATCCCAGTAGAACTAAATGGTTAAATTGCATCACAAATCAAAGATTTTCCATATTTAGTACGCTGTGGTCCTGTCCCAAATGGCACACCTGATGTGGCCTTTGATTATGCAATCGTAATCATATTGTGTTTGCCAAGTTCACAGGGCAGTAGGGTGTCTTATTTGTCATTTTACGGTTCAAACGAGTGCCTCCGTATGTGGCCTCAATGTGCCCTTTTGCAAAGCTCACACTGGTGGGCCAACACAGCAGTCTACACCCAACAATCCATATGGCATTACATCACCAAAGTGTGGATACCACAAATGGTGGCCATTTGGGACAAGGCCTGTGACTCCTCTGTATCACCGCTGTGTTCATTTTAATGTAACAAGCCCCAAAAGGTGACCAAAGAAACAAAGTGTCTGTAACATTTAACAGAGTTTAAAAATTATGGCTAGTTATTGCATCCCTTTACAAAAGAACTCCAGTCCAGAGTCCAGAGATGCTTTAAATATGATACATTATGTGTGAAGTTACAGTTCAGAACGTTTTGAATGACTGTATCCACAGCTTTGCTCAGATGGACACGGGACATATAATGATTCGATCTTCTAGCATGACACTGAGCACCAGGAACACAAAGTAGAGGATGAACATGGTGAATCCCAAGACTTTATTCATCCTCCACTTACAGGCAGCGATGGAGATAATGACGAAGAGGAGCATGAGGAAGAGCAGCACAATGGCACAGAACAGCCCATTACTGCTCACGGGCACCGGCGCCAGCGAATGATAGAATGAGTACATCAGCCAGGGCACCGGCAGCCTGTAACAGTCAAAAGGGAAATAATTAAGCTACATAAAATGAAAATAAGTGATTTGGTATGTATTCATACCAACAGTGTGACTGCAAGTGGGATATTGCTAAAAAAAACTGCTTAAGAACTAGTTATTAAGTAACCGACATTTTAGACACACCTCCTCTCCCCCTCTCAACAACATCTCTTCATGAAATAAGACTCAAAAAATAGGGATGGGCATATTGATCCTAAAGTATCGATATATCGATACTGATGCGAGTATCGAAAGTTTTGATACTCAAATTAAAAATATCGATACTAAGGTGTTTTGTTTACCAGTGATTTTGTTTATTTTACAAAATGCAAGGCGTACAGTGTGCATTGAATTGGACATATAACCTATGTTAGGGAATAACTGTTCATGATATAACAATTTTCTTGCTCATCTAAACGCACGCAAATGTTGCAAGACAGAACCAATCAATCACAGAGAGCATTCACTCATTTAAACAGGGCTGCGTTTCCCAAAAGTATCATAAGCATTGATGCTTTTGGGAATGGCAGCCCAGAACAATGCTTATCAGAGGACAGAAAATAAAAACATGTTTGAGTTATTTCACAATAAACAAACTGAAATTGTAGCCTACGTAATTTGTGCAATTACATTTCTTTAAATTAAAAACTTAAAGTTCATTGATAATGTTTTGTAGTAATGTTAATATAAATTATACACCGTCAGAATAAAAATGTTGTATTTTATGTGTGCAACAGCCTGTCACTGGCAGCCCCTTATGAAACTATGTATTTTAAACTATAGGTTTTGTAGTTACCACTACAGTAAACATATTTTAACCACGTGTAAAAAATAAAAGTTAATTAGTTGCAATTAGGGCATATTAAATTTTAAAATGCATTTGAAATATAAAGTCAAGGGTATAATTTAGGGGTGGGCATAGATTAATTTTTTAAATCTAGATTAATCTAGATTAAATCTTGGAATTAATCTAGATTAATCTAGATTAAAATGGCTAATTTGAATTCTGCTGAAGGCATTTTCAGAATATGTGTGCTACCCAAATAATGACTAAAAGTAAGTCTTCGAGAACGGGCCAGGTGGCGCATTAAATCAGGCGCTCATCTCCTGTTTCCAAAATGCATCACAAACTGCTTGACAATTGCATTTACAACATAATTACCTATACAAACTTGTGTAACCAAGTACTTCTGCGCAAAAGGCTGCACGACGTGCGCGTTGCCGGTAAATACACAGACGCGCACGGGCATGGATTTCTGCGTGCATAGTCTTCAATTAAACCGCGTTGCTTTTAGAAGCGCCAATTCAGTTGTTGCATATAGTTTAATGTCTTTATTTCGGGATTATTAAAGTAAATTATAACTCAATCTTGAGATTTTACTGGGGCACAGCAGATTTTCACTGGGGCACGTGCCCCAGTAAAAAGGGTCTAGCAACGCACCTGCCCTGAAGCAAACCTGAATCCATGTTTGCACGTCTCGTTTGATGTGGTAATTTCACAGAAGTTGAAGACTCGTTCTCGCCTCCTACAGTGCAATTCGACTAGATATACGTCATCCGCGCTAAAATATCAAGGTGAAAGTCATCATAGCTTACGTAGTTTAGACCCAGCTCCCAACCCAACTTTGACAATAGATTAACGGCGATATTTTTTTTACGTTAACGCAGCACGTTAACGCCGATAACGGCCCACCACTAGTATAATTACATAATTTACTCTTATTAATTTAATAAATGTAATAATTTAAAAGTTAAGTTTAGAAGTATCGTATCGGTATCGATATCGATATCGATGATACTGACCTTAAATGTATTGGTATCGTATCGAAAACAAAATAAGTGGTATCGCCCATCCCTATCAAAAAAGGGGTTGGACTATGCTGACTGTCCAATGACCAGGCTTTTAGCACCCTTGGCTGGGGGTTTGATTGACAGACTATCTGACCAATCATAACACAGAATCTGCTATTTTGTTCGACAAACAAACCAGACAAGAAAGTTAGAATAAAGTCAGCAGAACTTGAAAATGGTTTACTGACGCCTTTCAACGGTTGAGATAATATACCATCTGATGTTCATTCATGTGTATTTCATGCTACAACTAGAAGGAAGAGATTGATTTATGTTTGAACCACTAGAGCTGAGGCACTACAGCGATTCATCACATTATAGAGCCCAAAAATCATAATTGTTTGAATTTCTTAAAAAAATGAAAAAAATTAAAAGCTGAGACTTTGTTTAATACCAAAAGTGACCTGCTCTGTTGTATGTCGGTGGGTTGTCAGTGTCCTCTTTGCTCTGCAATGTGTTTTTCACTGAATGATGATGTGTGGTGTGAGAAAGCAATCACCTCAGTTCAAGCAGCATATGAACAGATAATCTCCTCCTCTTTACTTCTAGTTATAGCATGAAATAAACACGAATGAACATTAGAGATACGTTGTCTCAACCACGGAATGCCGACAATACACCATAGTCCACTGATGTTAAAGGGTTAGAACCCAAAAATGAAAATTAGCCAATTATTTACTCACCCTCAAGCCATCCTAGACGTATATGACTTCCTTCTTTCAGACCAATCCAATCGGAGTTATATTAAAAAATGACCTGGCTCTTTCAAGCTTTATCATGGCAATAGGCAGGTGTTTCTCTGCAACAGAAGTGCAACAAAGTGCATCCATCCATAATAAAAAGTGGCTCACGTGGCTTCAGTTATATAGATATTTATATATATAGAGATAGATATTTTTCTCACAAAAAAGCATCAATTTGCTACAGGAGGCCTTTATTCATCCCCCGGAGCCGTGTGAGACACTTTTTATTATGGATGGATGCACTTTATTGGACTTATTGACAGACTGACAGATTTGGCATTATGATTGGTCAGATCACCTGTCAATTTAACTCCCAGGCTGTCACTCAAGATCAAACTCCTGAAATCCCGCTCTACATTCCAGAAGCCACTTCACTTGGATATATGTCACAATAGGGAAGAAATTACTATCGCAACTTCTGTTTTATGCCTATTTTATTGAATCTGTCCAGTATTTGACTCAGTCATTGGAAACTCTTGTCACCACCTACTGGTGAAACTATATAATCTGTCTGAAACATGCAAAAACAAACCAGTGGCATTAACACAAACAGTGGAAAGTGCCAGTGCTCAGCCAGTCACATATCATTTTCAGCTATCAAACATGTGATTCACTGAATATTTAAAGGAATAGTTCACCCAAAAATGAAATTTCTGTCATTAATTATTCACCCTTATGTTGTTCCAAAAAGTATTCTCACAGATCCATAAAATTACAGTTGAACCACTGATGTCACATAGACTATTTTGTCGATGTTCTTGCTACCTTTCTGAGCCTTGAATGTGGTAGTTGCATTGCTGTCTATGAAGGGTCAGAAAGCTCTTAGATTTCACCAAAAATATCTTAATTTGTCTTCCTAAGATGAACTAAGGTCTTACAGGTTTGGAACAACATGAGGGTGAGTAATTTATGACAGAATTTACATTTTTGGGTGAACTATCTCGTTAAAGTTTCTGTTGTCTTACCCCATGGTGATGTCAAATATGTTGCTGCCTACAGAACTTGAGACAGCCATATCTCCCAAGCCTTTTCGAGCCACAATCACACTGGTGATGAGATCAGGAATGGATGTTCCTGCTGCCAGAATAGTTAGACCCATGATTTCCTCAGAGATGCCAATGGTCTCACCAACCTAGGACAGAAAATCTTGATGAATGATTGTTTGTTTTGATCTTTTATTTGCTAAAGCAATGACATTTAAGTGTTTTTGCACCACAAATATTGGTTTCTACACTGACCTGATGTGCCCACCACACCATAAGATAGGAAAATATAGCAATCCATACTATTGAGCCAAGGAAAGTAATGGCAAAGAACTTCTTGGATGCCTGTAAGCACAATATACAGTCATATACCTATCAGGTCTATTACTTTTGTAAAGGTGAAATACATATACCAAAAAAACCTGATCCTAATGTGATGTTCTGTTTTGGTTCTCACAGGGTTTCTGACATCTGGAACTGTCAACCATAGTGGAAAGACAATGGGTAGCAGAAACAAATACGTGGCCTGTTTACGTCTGGTGTCTGGCCACTCTAAGGACAAAGGTTCCTCAATTTCTCCTTCCTCCCCAGCCTCATCCTCATTTTCATCATCATCATCATCATCATCATCATCATCACTGTCTTCATCGCTGTCTTCATCACTGTCATCATCATCATCATCATCCCCTGAATTATCCGAAGCTCCTGGGTTCTCTGAACCTCCTCCTGCTTCAGGGTCACCTTCCTTAAGACAGAGCAAGAAAGAGACAGATGAAAACATTATACCCTGACAGATTACAAAGAAAACAACAAACTTAAAGCAATAGCTTACACTGAAATGAAAGTTTCAGCATGATTAACTCACACTCAAGTTGTCCCAAACCAATACAACTTTCAGACATTTTGTTCTTTTCCATGCAATAATGGCTGGAGCTTTCAAGCTTCAAAAAGTAAGTTGCAATAGCACATAAAAATAGCTGTAAAAGTAGCCTGAAAAGAGAGTCCTAATTGTGATTAAATCATTCACATCAATTCTGTAAATTGAATGAATCAATTGTTACTTCTCTAATGAACACATGGAGAACAACACATTCAACTTATGATGCTTTTTATGCTTGAAAGCTCTGGTTCTTCTTCATTATAATGACATTCTTCAAGACTGTTCTTTTGAATTCTACAGAAGAAAGGAAGTCACGACATGAGTGTGAGTAAATGATTACAGACTTTTCATTTCTGGATGAATTATTCCTTGAATCACATACTATGTTTGACAGATTGCCTCTGTTAGTTTTGCAACAAGGTAATGAGTTCATGAGCTCATTAAAAGCCTGCAAGTGTCTCAGAGCTCTTGCTTCATCTTCCCATTTTTTTCTGAGATGCAATAGGCCCACCTTTTGTGCCTCAGGCTTTTGACTACCATCTTCTTCCTTGGCTCCTGGAGCAGCGTCTTTGGAATCCTTGGACTGCTCCGTTTGATCATCACCTTATTTAAACCATGATAATAAAATATCAGTCAAGTCTGCAATTACTTCTTAAATGTAGCAATACTACACGCTCCTCTCAGATGTGGAGTGAAGATTTCTTCAATAGGAGTGAGTAATGTTGCTATATCATTTGGCGGCAATTTCAAACACAGCAGTTGAGGCACAAGATAATCCGCACTGATTCCAAGCCACTCATGCTTAATTCATGAGATGGAGCTTGGTCATTATGTCAGCTAATGTGTAAAGCAGCTCTCAAGGAGAAACAAAAGGTGGAAATATGGAATGCAGGATGCTGTGTGGAGGGCAAAACGGGCCAAACTCCTGGCAGCTTGCCCTCTCTTTGTACCTTTGATCCAGCACACAGCTGGTGCGTTAGCACTTGTGGAAATGCAACATTAATAACCATTTTGAATATGCAACAGAGCTCATCTGTGAGGTGGGACAATGCACCGACCTGTCTACAAAGCTCTGTGCAATCATAATAGAACAGACCAAGATTATAAAATCTCACCTTCACCAGATTTTTTCTTCTTTTTGTTCTCTACTTTCCCCCGGGCCATGTCGTTCAAAATCTGAGCCTTGTCTTTAAATTTCACTGCAAACCAGGAAAGGAAGAATATAGCTTGAATGTAGATGTGGACTGACACTGTCAGGGTCAACAATGACAGAACCACAAATGACAGAAGCTGACGTAAAGCAAAACGTAATTTCCTCACATCTCACAGGCTACTACAAGACGGCAATCACATCACAAGAATAACATCACAAACACTAAGCCCCTTACCTTTACACTCCAAAGAGCTTCTAGCCTTTGCATCTCCATTAAACACTGACTCTAATGAGTAAAAGTAGATTCATATACAATAAATACAATGCATCTCCTAATGCTCTTCAATCTACTCATGTTTACTGACTCGGATGCCAACAAGTAGTGTTGAAAAAAAAATTACAATTGGATTTGCTAAAAAAAAATCAAGATATTGTATGGCGTTTTAGTACCACATTAAATAAAAACGATTACGAGACTAATGTCGTAATATTTAGAGAATGAAGTCGAAATTTTGAGAATAAAACCTAAATATTTTGACAATAAAGTCAAAATTATGAGAATTAAGTTTGAAATGTTTTGAGAATAAATTCAAAATTACAAAAATAAAGTCATAGTGTTTCCAGAATAAAGTCAAAATAGGCTAGAATATACTATTAAAATATTATCATTTTAATCCCGTAATTGCATATATATTTTTCGCAATTTTGACTTTATTCTCAAAATATTTAGCCATTATTTTCTAAACGTATTGACTTTATTCTCAAAACACGTCAACTTTATTCTCATAATTTTTACTTTATTCTTGAAACATTTCGACTTTATTCTCATAATTTTGACTTTATTGTCAAAATATTTCAACTTTATTCTCAAAATCTTTCGACTTTGTTTTTAAAACATTTTGACTTTATTCTCATAAAACGCCATTGTAGAATATACTCTAAAAATATTATAACTTTAATCTCGTAATTGTCATTAAACAATTCTCGTAATTTAGACTTTATTCTCATAATTTTGACTTTATTGTTAAAATATTTAAACTTTATACTGAAATATTTCAACTTTATTCTCATAATTCCGATTTATTTTCGAAATATTTCGACTAAATTCTCGTAATATTTCCACTTTATTCTTGTAATGTTTGACTTTATTCACGAAATATTACGACTTTAATCTCGTAACAGATTTTTATTTTTTAACATGGCTAAAACGCCGTCGTAAGATATAAATGCTGTCCTGGCAGAAATGTTTGAGCCATTAAGTCTAATTATTTGTATTACATTATTTTTTATAACTAACTATACTCACAATCCAGAAAGTGTTCCAGATTTATATCATCTTTACATTATTCTATACATTTTATATAGACCCACTACTGTTTTTTAAAAAAGTTTTTAGAAATTTTACATTTTTCTAAAGTAAGTCTCTTAAGATCCAAAGCTGCATTTATTTGATCAAAACACAATAAAACATTAATATTGTGCAATATTATTACACTGATTTTAGGTTTATTTATCTTAATTATTCCACACTTTTGACAGATTTTGACTTAATTTTGTTACAGTTACAGTATTGGTTATGTATAAGGTGTTAATTGACACTTCGCAGAGAGTAGCGATCTGACCAATCATAACAGCAAATCTGCCATTTTTATCTGACAAACAAACCATACAGGAAAATAGATTAGCATTGGTGGCCTTTAACTTGGTGTGTATGGTGTGTATTGACGTCTTTTCACATTTAAAACAACTTTAAAACAACAGTTTGATGTTCATTCTTGTTTATTTCATGCTATTACCAGTAAAAAATGGTATTTATTGTTTGAATTTTTTTTTAAAAAATGACCAAATTTGAAAGCTGAGACTTTGTTTCATGTCTAAAGTAACCTGCTCTGTCTTGTTTGTCGGCGTGTCAGTTTCCTCTTTGCTCCGCAATGTATTTTTCACTGCGTAAGAACATGATGTGTTGCGTGAGAGCGCTATGGCTTGTCGGAAACAGCGACAGTAACGAAGGGGGCGGGTCTTTTTCGAAGGGTCAATTATAATGAATAATAATAAATGCAACAAAAATTGATCTGATAGATTAATTTCTTTAATATGACCCCAACATTTCTTTGACTGAAAATAGAGTACACAGATACTAGTAAGGCAGTGCAATTGAGGTCCTTTTAAAGTTGTTAAGTGCTTGTCAGTTAATTATCAACCCGAATGTAAATATTTACAAATTATTTTTTTTTTAATTTGGCCTGTAAAAGAGCAGGGACCCCATCACCATAACAGGATTGAGCTGCTGGAGCCTGGCTCTCATCCAGCCTTTATGAGCTCAATCAAAAGCAGCTTAATGATGGAGCAGCACAGTGCTGGGAGGTTTTTGTAAGGACCCTGAGAGCGCAGGTGCTGCACAGCCTCCTGAGGACAGGCTGAAGGTCAAGGGGACCAACCCCAGTCATCAAACCGCAGACCCGCAGAGACCTCAGCACCAGGGCTTCTGCTTTACACGCATACATGCCAACCATCAAGGAGCCATGCAAGGAAATCCTACTATATCATATCTTCAGTGCACATAATATTTATTTAACTATATTCAAATTTCATGATGATGTTTCTATAGATCACAATTGGGGCTGACATTTCTGATGACATTTTTGTGGTGCTGCAGATAATAGCATGTGCAATGAGGAATAAATATAGTGTTTGTTTAAATGGTGACATACTCATTGATGTGACTTGACAAAATGTCATAGAGCCACTGTGATGGGCCTTCTCTCACTACTATGAATCACTCTTCACTCCATAGACTGAGAAAGAGCTATTTATCTTCTTAGTATCAATCTGGACTTAGTGCTGTCATCATATGGAACACGCTTTGCTAATCCATTTGTACTGCCAGAAGGACAAAGGGACTCTACACTTCTGAACATCTTACAGCGCTTGCCTGAGGGAATGTAGGCCTATTATATGATTGGTATTTTGATCTTTATACAAAATCAATATACAAAACAGTTAATTGCTTCTACCCTATACCTCTGGTAAACCATTTGTGTTTAAATCAAACACTTTGTATAAACAACAGTCATTAAACATCAAAAAATGTCAGAATTTGAGTCTTCAGAAAATAAAAAAAGCACTACATCCTTAGCATTTACCTTTCCTGATTATTTAATGGTAACAATTAATCAAAAACTAATAATGTAAATGTAAACCTTGTGATACAGCTTTTATAAAATATCTAAAAGGGATAGTTGACCCAATTTTTTTTATTCTGTCATCATCTTCTTATCATCTTTTCATTCCAAAACTGTATGACTTTCTTTTTTCTATGGAATTGATGCATCTTTGTTCCCAACATTCTTCGAAATATCTTCTTCCGCAGAAGAACAAAAGCCATACAGGTTTGGAACGACGTAAGTGTGAGTAAATAATGACAGAAGTGTCATTTCTGGGTGGACTATGCCTTTAAGCCACCAGAATTGAAATCTGTAAGGCTTCGTGCAATGTTTGCTTAATGAGTTATCATTATGAGGGTTCAGACACTAAAGGGCTCTTACCCTCTCCAAGAGGATCCAGTGTGTGAATCATCAGCTGGAAGATGGTGTTCCTCATGGTGCTGTTGTGCAGAGAGGCAGAACTGCCCCCGCGTTGCAGTGTGGGCTTCAGCTACACAAGAGGGGAGAAATATTCAGACATGTGCTTACTCTAAATGATCGTGTCGAAAGAATACATATCTGAACCTGCTAATTCTGTTTGCCATGTGGACTTTTTTTAGAATAAAAGTCATATATATGTTGCTTATTTCACATGTTACGTAAATAAATGATCCCATATTCATCTGATCAACACTGGGTCCTAACTACATTTCGCTAGTTGTTGCTTCGTGTGTAGTTAGGACATGGTGTTGTATGTGTATATTTTGTGTTTTAATGACTTTTTAAAGATAAAGTGTGTCAGTTTTGGATGTTAAAGTATCTTCATTTGTTATGTGGAAGCCACTATAGGGAAATAACGAGAATAATAACAAACTGCAGTAAACAGTATAAAAGTTTGCACTACAAACCAGTGTGTTCATAATTATGATAAGACATTAAAATAATATGGTAATACACACCAATTTGCAATATCAAGCAGCAAAACAAGTTGTTTTGTACAGCTAAAAATAGCTGGATGCAGATGAGACTGGAAACCAGACCCATAAAATTTACAAATGGCCCACTCTTAAGGGAAAAATAAGGTGGATAATTAACAACACTAATTTGTTCAGGAACAAAATAAGTGTGTTTTTTAGAGGGAGTCATTGTATTATTCACTCAAACGATTCGCTTAAAGTTGCAGTCCATATCTTTTTGTTTGGTTAAAAATGATCTAAATCAATTTTTGAGCAAGTACATAACCAGCCAGTGTTCATCTCCTTACTTTAGCCCAAATTCACAATAATAAGGTAAGACCCACTAATTTGCAAAATCAAGCAGCAAAACAAGCTGTTTTGTACAGCTAAAAATAGCTGGATGTGGATGACACCGGAAGCCAGGCCTACAAATTTTACAAATGGCCGAGCCCACTCATATGGGAAGAAAAAGGTGGATAACTACATATATTTCCATATTTTTGATTACCTTTAATCGATTCTTGTCTTCTGGTTCAGGCGGCCTGTTCTCTTCACCTGAGGTCCCATTGTCCTGTGTGGAACAACAGTTTAAAACATTACAGAAGATGCAATGCAGTGATCTGACCTTTGACCTTCACCTCTCATTCTGCTGTTATAAAGGAATAAAAGTGACTAGATTGTCAACTTGATAAAGGATTCATTCAGGTACCCTCATTGACTGAAAAGAGATTTTTAAGTTTGTATGTATGTAATATAATTTAAATGATTTATTCTAAAAACCTGTAACATAAGAGGATGTAACATTACATATCAGTATTATTTTAGTATTATTTATAAACTGTTATGGTATTTATTGATATTTTGAATTAACATTTATTTATTGCATTTTCAGTGCTCATTTTAATTTTAGTTTGGGTTTTAGTCATTTTGTTATGTCTTTTGTCACTTTTTAAATATTTCTAATTAGCTTCAATTTATTAATTAATTAAAAAATAATTAGTGGCCAAGGCAACATTTCTAATTTCTCTTTGTTTTTTAAATATGATCTAATATTTATATTTTATTTCAGCTTTATTTCAGTTAACGAAAACTATTTTTATAGTTTTAGTTAACAATAACAACTCTGTAATATGTGACTCTGGTCTTAGCACAGACATATAATAGCCAAAAATACATTGCATGGGTAAAAATTATTGATTTTTCTTTCATGCCAAAAATCATTAGGATATTAGGTAAAGATCATGTTCAATTAAGATATTTGGTAAATTTCCTACTGTAAATATATAAAAACTTAATGTAATATGCAGTGCTAAGAACTTCAAGGCAATTTTCTCAATATTTTGATTATTGCACCCTCAGATTCCAGATTTTTAAATAGTTGTATCTTGGCCAAATATTGTCCTATCCTAACAAACCATACATCAATGGAAAGCTTATTTTATAAATTTCAATGTTAAAAAACCTTATGACTGGTTTTGTGGTCCAGGGTCACATACTTTTGTAGTGTTTTGTTGCATGTATTTGTTATCTGTGATAAATTCAATCCAATGGGTTTAGTTTGACAGAGATCTAGGTCCTCTGGGTCTAGTAAGCCTTCTTACACTATATAAGCTTCAATCACACTTAGCAAATTTAAACAGTCTATATGTTACACAGTTTGTTCATCACAGCCGACCCTCACTGGATTAAGATAACGTCTTTAGATCAGAGAGCCAGGATGTCATTGTTTTACCAGATATTAAATGAAATTATTATTATTTTAATCATATAAATTATTAATGATATACTTTCCATTTATTAACATACCTTTTTCAGTATTAGACACATTTACTATAATCCATACATTGTTTATCACTGCAGTTCCCTCTCAGGTATGTGTAAATACAGAGATGTTATGACAGATTATCAAGTGTTGATCTCTCTAAACCTCCTTCTCACCGCAGCGTCTAAGCTGAGGGATGTTCAAAATGAAGAAAGGAACTTGTGAAAATGACCACACATTTTTTTGGTCACTAATACAGATTGGGCTGTCACTGTGAGCCAAATGCACCTGCTCCGAATACCTTGCCTGCTACAAGACAACTCATTAACAACGTCTAGCTCCAGCAGACACAAGAGATCCTTTTCATTTCTGTTTATCAAAGGAAAACGCAACCCATGCGTATCTTCTCAATGAATAAACATTAGCGACTCACATTCACATTCACCTGAGTGGGATGCTATTATAGCTCTGTTTTCGCAGATATTATAGGTCCTCGTCACTAGAAGGCTTACCACTGCAGAAACCAAATAAATGATTCTGTGATAAATATGATTGAAATGCTATATTGCTAATTCCAAACCCATAGCACCTTCATTCATCTGCAGATTACAAATAAAGATATTTTTGATGAATTCCGAGAGCTTTCTGACCCTGCATAGACAGCAACGCAACTGACACGTTCAAGGCCCAGAAAGGTAGGTATACCTAAAATTCAACTATTGTCAAAAGTAAAAATTAAGGTTGAACCACTGATGCAACATTGACTATTTTAACAATGTCCTTAATAGGGATGCACCGAAATTTGAACTCTTAGCTGAAGCCAAACAAAATTCAAAACTGGGTCGAAGGCCGATTAACGAACAAGTTTTTTTTGTGTCCCCCCCCCCCATGTGTTTTGCCAATTTTTTCAATACGTTGCATAAATTAACTAGCCTAAATGTGCTTTGTCTTAAAAAAAAAAGTCTAATACAAAACAACAATTTAAAAATATTTTAAATTACACTGAACATTTTTAACATTCTAGTAGACATTATAGCCTACCAACTAAGCACAATTTAACTTAAAATTAATTAAGTAAAATAATATTCTTTGGCTATTTCGCGATTTCAGTCATCATACAGTAACCAGCAACAACCACCTAATTCTCTTCTCATCCAAGGCATGCAATACGGAACTAAACAGTCTCTTGCTGTTGGTACTTGTAATGATTTTTGCACCTTTTTTCTGACAGTTTTAAAAGCTTCCACACCGGCGACATGTTTGCTGCATTAGTGCACGCCTCTATTTTGTTGCGTCACATCAATGTTCTGTATAATTTATTCTGCCATTTTGCTTATTTGGCCAAACACCAAAAGAGCTTTTTTTTTGCTTTTTTCGGTCGAATAATTTTGGTTACTGAACATTTGGTGCATCCCTAGTCCTTACTACCTTTCTGGCCCAGAAAGCTCTCAGATTTAATCAAAAATGTCTTAATTGTCTTACAGGTTTGACATGAGGATGAGTAATTAATGACAGAATTTTCATTAGATTTTTGGGTGAACTATCCCTTTAAAAGTAAAAATAATGAGGCGTACCTTCTCAGGTTCTTCAACCGCGATAACTTTGACGATGTTCTTGTGTTTCCTGATCTGCGACTTAAAGGCTCGCTCTATCTGAACATTGTACTTCATAAAGAAAACATAGGAAACATATCCGCACACCAGCATCATACTCTCCCACCACATAATGGTACTGTCCAAGAAGAAGATGATGAGCATGATGAGATCGAGGATGTAGAACGACACATCCCGAAAGAGAGGCCACCAGGTGAGGTGCAGCATCTCTCGGGAAAACAGTGCACACATTCCGATCACAAAAAGGATGTTGAAGACAGCCGAGCCAACAATGGTTCCAATGCCCACATTGCTATGAGAAATGAAGACCCCGATTAAGGAAGTGAAGAGTTCGGGAGCAGAGCCTCCAGCGGCCATGAACGTCGCCCCGGCCACGTCGTCTGAGATCTCTAGTTTGTCTGTGATAACCCCCAACGTAGGGACGAAAAACTCATCGCAGACGATGGCCAAAGACACAAACATGTATACCATTCCAAAGATGTGGAGAATGACCCAGCCTCTGCGTCGCTCCTCAACGGAGAAGATGTCCTCTGGGTACTCGCCCTTTATGTGCGGTGCCTCTCCAGGTCTGGACTCTGTAGTGTTGGGCACCAAAGTGGTCGTATCGGTTGCTGGTGTAGGAACTGGGGTGGGTTTTGGAAGGTCTGGAGTCACAAAGAAGCATTGGGTGAATGTCCTGTTTGTGGTTGTCGCAGGTGTCTCTGTTCTAGATATTTTTGAGATGGGTACTTTTGTCGCTGGTTCTGATGGCTTGACCCCATCTGTGTGGTTGGAGCTCTTTGAAACCACTGTTGTATCCAACATTCCTGAACCAAGTTCAGAACCATCCTCATGTTTTCCTCCAGTCTGGGGCTCAGACCAGGGTTCTGGTAGTCTGGCTCTGATAGTGAGTTGATATAAAGAACAAAGAAAAACCCCAGACAGAAGAAATATAATCCGGCTAAGATGAAGTCTCTTTCTTCGAGTCAGGAACATTTTCTAGTATACTTCCTAAAGGGCTCCAAGTTGTTTTTTAGGGCAGTGACAGCCAGAACATCCAGGATTTTCCCACATAAAATGCAGGGGTATGCAGCACTCACTCTTAGACTGTTTCATCTCATTTTCTCTGTGGTGCGGGTTTCCTTTCACAGACCTTACAGTGGATAAAAGGAGGAATGCTGAGTGCAACAGTTGCATAGGAAACACTGAATGCAGGATCTGCAGATTACAGTGGCCATTACACTCCAAAGATTAGACCTTATCTAACACATTGCATTGGATTAAATGAAACAAAATATTTGATCAACTCTAGCTTCTTGTCAATTGCATTGTTAGAAGTATGTGAATTGTTTAAAATGTGAATCAAACATCTGACGATGCTCAGAAATTGAGGAAAACCTGAGCTTGGGACAAAAATGCCACTGAAAGTAATAAAACGCCCTTAAGTCATCAGTTATTTAGCCTTTTAAACTACCAGTCAACAGTTTTTGAACAGTTAGATTTTTTATGTTTTTTAAAGAAGCATTTATTTGATCCAAAATACAGCAAAAGCAATAATGTTGCAAGATATTTTTTGCTATTTAAAATATAATGAAGATTCTATTTGAATATATTTTCAAATGTAATTTATTCCTGTGATCAAAGCTACATTTTCAGCATCATTACTCCAGTCTGCAGTGTAATATGTTGATTTGTTGTTAAACAAAACATTTTTTAATAATTATTATTTTTATCAATATTCGAAACAGTTAAGTACATTTTTTCAGGATTTGTTTTATGAATAGAAAGATCCAAAGATCAGCATTATCTGAAACAATAAGCTTTTGTAAGCTTTTTTTGGCAAGGAAATTATAGAAATGAATACTTTTATTTAGCATGGATGCTTGAAATTGATCAAAAGTGATGATAAAGACATTAATAACGTTACAAAAGATATCTATTTCAGATAAATTCTGTTCTTCTAAACGTTCTATTCTTCAAAGAAACCTGAAGAAATTCTACTCAGCTGTTTTCAACATAATGATAATGTTTTACAACAGCAAATCAGTACATTAGAATGATTTCTGAAGGATCGTGTGACTGGAGTAATAATACTAAAAATTCAGCTTTGAAATCACAGGAATAAATTAAACTTTAAAATATATTTAAATAGAAAGCAGTTATTTTAAATAGTAAAAATATTTCAAAAATGTAGCCTACTGTGCTGTACTTTGGGGAAAAAAATTAATGCATCTAGCAAGTCACATAAATGAATAGCATACTGTGTTATATATGGTTAATAAAAACGCCATAATAATATTCCCCTTAATAGTAATAAAAAATGCTTCTGAATGAATAGATGATTAAGAAAATCATTTCTTTCATTTGAGTCTAAACGAGAAAGAATAGAAAATATCGGTCTCATTTATATTAAAGTTTTACGTCAACCCTTAATATGTATTAATAATAACATTGTGTCATTATAAGAAGCGACACAAAACAATGAAAATTACGTATTTTGTAAGTAGCGTAGCACTAAAATGTAAAGTGTGACCAACTGTTTAGTGTCGTCAGGTATTTCCATATCAGCCATAAATCAGCCATATGAACAAAGAAATGTATATTAAAAGTTTCTTAGCTCTCATGCAAGAAATAATTCAGAAACCTACCGGTTGAAAGACGATGCGGGCGGCGGTGCGTGGAGCGCTGCTGTCTGTCTCACAGCTGGGCTGTAGGGAAAGGCACGGATGCTGTGAGCGCTGCTTCAGGTCAAGCAGGACGCACCGCAGGACAGCTCTTCAGCGTGGATCAGCACAATACCTAATACCTGAAGTCTTTTAAGAGGATTAGATGTACTCTCTCCTCACACTCTCATTACGTCTTGAACCATTTATCCCAATTATTTTTGCTCGTATCCGTTTCATTCAGAATTGTAAAAAGTAAATACACGCGTAAACTTGCTAATTAAAATACAAACTAAAGTCTAAAAATTAACTTTGGAGAAGAGTTTATTATTATTATTACATAATTATGATTATAGATTATGGATAAAAGATTAATATTAAATTGCCTCAGAATGAGATTTTAACGGAGTCTAAGCGTTTTTGTCCTCAGCATTATTCTAGATATGTACTTTTCTGTATAGGCCATCTCTTCTGCTTTTTCATTAATTTTAAGAAATCGTTTATATCGGGATACAACTTTTAAATTATTTCTCTCCCGCGTTCTCGACTAGGAACTAACGTTACTTGGCAGGTTTCTTTTGTTTCCAGACGGTCCGCTTATCACGGAGCACACTTGGTTAAGAAGAAGGGATTTCAGCGATGGGTAAAATTTTGTTTTTGTTAAAAAGTTGGTATGCATATCCATGAGTTGTATTCGGAAATATCAAGTATCTACTGTATTTAAAACATTTATGATCATTTTTTTCAGTTAAAATTACAGTGCGAATGTTTGGCAGGACACGGACATAGCAACATTCATATTTACTTTGGTTGTTTTGCACCATGAAAAACTCCGGTTTTAACCAGGCTAATATTTGTTGGTCTTAGCTGGTCTCTCAGCCTGGTCAGGTAGCTCTGTCGGCTGGTTTTAGTGGGGTTTTGGATTCTGTAAGCTGGTGAGACCTGTCCAGTACCTTTAAACCAGCAAAAACGAGCAAACCATCTTAGACTGGTTAAGCTGTGTTTATGTATTTATGTATGTACACTACCAGTCAAAAGTTTTTGAACAGTAAGATTTTTAATGTTTATCAAAGAAGTCTCTTCTGCTCACCAAGCCTGCATTTATTTAATTCAAAGTACAGTACACAAACAGTAAAATTGTAAAATATTTTTTACTATTTTAAAGAACTGTTTTCAATTTGAATATATTTTAAAGTGTAATTTATTCCTGTGATTTCAAAGATTAATTTTAAGCATCGTTACTCCAGTCAAACGATCCTTCAGAAATCCTTCTAATATTCTGATTTGTTGCTTTAAAAGCATTTATTATTTTTATTATGTTGAAAACGGCTAAGTAGAATTTTTTCAGGTTTCTTTGATTCATTGAAAGCTTAGAAGAACAGCATTTATCTGAAATAGAAATAACTTCTAACATTACAAATGTCTTTATCATCACTTTTGACCAATCTAAAGCATCCTTTTAAATAAAATTGTTAATTTTTATAAGTTCTTTGCAAAAATATACTGACTCCAGGCTTTTAAATGGTATAGTGTATAATGTTAGCTTTTTATTTCAGATAAATGCTGATCTTTCTATTCATCAGAGAATCCTGAAAAAATATACTCAACCATTTTAAATATTGATGATAATAATAATTCAAATGTTTCTTGAACTGCAAATCGAATGGTTTCTGAAGGATCATGTGATACTGAAGACTGGAGTAATGATGCTGAAAATTTAGCTTTGATCACAGGAATAAATTACATTTTAAAATATATCCAAATAGAAAGCGATTATTTTAAACAGTAAACATATTTCTGTACTTTGGATCAAATAAATGCAGGCTTCGTCATCAGAAGAGACTTTTTTTTAAAAACATAAAAAAAACTTACTGTTCAAAAACTTTTGACTGGTAGTTTATATATTTATTTATTTTTCTCTGCATATTGCAACTATATCAAAACCAGGGAAATTGTTGTATGTGTGTTTTCGCTTAACCAAAAATGTGTGTATTGTCCACTGCAGAAGCCTCTGTGTTCACACTGTCATTTGCTTCTGCTTTTCCACAGATATGTCAGGATTTCATTCATAATTTTTCTTCATAGTGTAAAGAGAAGAGCTTGCAACCATGCCCACTGTGGTTCTTCTGGACTCATCGCTCTCCATGACACGACCCGTGTCAGTGGAGGGCAGTGAAGAGTTTCAAAGAAAGAACCTGGCTGTTCATGGACTGACCATGCTGTTTGAACACATGGCCACAAACTACAGACTAGAGTTCACTTCGCTTGTCGCCTTCTCCTCCCTCTGGGAGCTCATGGTGCACTTCACCAGAGACTACAATACTTTGCAGGTAAAAAATCAGACCAGTTGTCATTTTGTTTGAATGCAGTATAAGTTGTCTGGGGTGTTGTTGTTATCTCTCATTCAATGTTTTGCAGGAAGCCTTGAATAACCTTGAAGACTATGATAAAACCTGCCTAGAGGCTGCATTGCAAGGTGTTAGTAATGTAGTACAGCAGGAATGGGGAACCGCTTGCCCATGCCAGGTAAAAATGCCAGGTGTGGTGTTGAGATAATTGTCCCGTTGTGTTTTCTCACATATTTATTTTTGTATATAATGCTAAATATGTTGATTTGACTCCATTGACTGCATTGTTTATCAGTGTTTATGTTCTTCTTATGGTGGCCTGTAGGTGGTACTGGTTACTGACGGTGCACTGGGCATTGGTCGTGGATCTTTGCGTCATTCCCTGCAAACAGTGAAACAACGTGTGGAGGACAAGAAATTCCCACTGCCTTTCCCATTCCCTTCCAAACTCTATGTCCTGTGCATTGCAAATGCAGAAGAGGTACTTTAGTCTGTTTTACCAGTGTTATATCTTAATTATGACTGAGATACTATTTCATTTTTATCATCATATCATAGTTGAGTTTGACCTTTGTTTGTTGTTTTATGTTTTGTTCACTATAATAACCCTGGTACTTAAAGGAGAACTCCGGTGTGATATTGACCTAAAGTGTATTGAATCATGATACCGAGTGTGAACGTACCTTGCATATCTCATCTCGTCTTGTCCACTGCTGTCCGAAATCTGGGGTCAGTTAGCCGATGCTCACAACAGCTTGTCAATGAGAGTCAATGGGGCATCGAGGCAGTCATGTAAATAAATCACTGTTTTACGCCATTTACGAGGCACAAAGTAGCTCCACACTTCTTGCAGTTACTGTCTGTATAAATCTTCTCGTAAATAAACTACCGGTGCTTTTTCTGAGTTCTCAATGTCTCGTTTTAAATGTCGGGGCCCTTGGAAGTCTACCGATGAAGTGTGGCGCTACTTTGTGCCTCGTAAATGGCGTAAAACAGTGATTTATTTACATGACTGCTTCGATGCCCCATTGACTCTCATTGACAAGCTGTTGTGAGCATCGGCTAACTGACCCCAGATTTCGGACAGCTGGACACAAACCGAGATGAAATATGCAAGGTACGTTCACACTCGGTATCATGATTCAATACACTTTAGGTCAATATCACACCGGAGTTCTCCTTTAAAGAGATAGTTTTCCCCAAAATGAAAATTCTGCAATTAATTACTCACTCTGTCATTCCAAACCCATAAGACCTTTGTTCATCTTCAGAACACAAATTAAAATATTTTTGCTGAAATCTGAGAGATTTTCTGACACTTTCAAGGCTCAGAAAGGTAGTATTTTGTGTTCTGTAGATAAACGAAGGTCTTATGGGTTTGAAAACATTTGGGTTTTTTCATTAAAAAATTTTAACTCTATGTTGTTTTGATGTCCCCTGAAGCTCCAAGCTACGGATAGCATGGATAACTTAGAGCAGCTGATTAATTTGAATGGTGGAGAGGGTCAGATATACACTATGGAGGGACCCCTTTGTCTTAAAAGTGTCCAGTCTATGTTTGGGTGAGTGATGTTACTTTATACTACTAAATGCTGTATATTCTTGTATTTGATTTAATTAAGTGCACATTGTTGTTTATGCAACATTCTGTGGTTAACATTACCTTTGTGTTGGCAGTAAGCTGATTGACCAGGCATACTCTCCCTTCCATGCGGTTCTGCGCTGTGGGAACCTGACCTCTGATGTGCAGGTCTTTCCCAGGCCAGAACCAGTGACGATAGACGAGGAAGTGGATCCCTTGCCCAGATCAGTGCAAACAGGTATGAGAAGAGATCTAGTCAAATCATCATGTCCTTAAAGGATTAGTTCACTCCAGAACAAAAATTTCCTGATAATTTACTCCTATGTCATCCAAGACGTTCCTGTCTTTCTTTCTTCAGTCGAAAAGAAATTAAGCTTTTTGAGGTAAACATTCCGGGATTTTTTTTCCATATAGTGGACTTCAATGGGGATCAGCAGGTTGACGGTCCAAATTGCAGTTCCAGTGCAGCTTCAAAGGGCTCTACACGATCCCAGCCGAGGAATGTGTGTCTTATCTAGTGAAAAGATTGGTCATTCTCTCTCTCAAAAACAAGATATAGTATATAAAAATACTTATACTTTTTAACCACAAGTGCTCGTCTTGCACTAGCTCTGCGTCGGACAATTCTGCAGTTGGAGGAGAAAACAAGATGGACTTTTCAGCCCTTTCCACCTTTTTTTTTATTTTTTTTTTTAGAGAAAATGAATTATTGTTTTACTAGATAAGACCTTTATTCCTTGGCTGGGATCGTGTAGAGCCATTTGAAGCTGCATTGAAACTGCAGTTTGGACTTTGAGCCCACTGACCCCTATTGAAGTCCACTATATGAAGACAAATCCTAGGATGTTTTCCTCAAAAATCGTAATTTCTTTTTGACTGAAGAAAGAAAGACATGAACATCTTGGATGACATGAGGGTGAGCAACTAATCACTCTTGTTGTTCTAATGTAAACATTAAACTATTTGGCATATTCATATGTTTTTAAATGACATTTTCTCATTATTAACAATGTTTAAATTAGGCAAGTTTCAATTATAAATATAATAAATATAAATCTATATAGTAAGTATTGATTTAGGGCATTTTATCAGACAATAAATGTAACAAAATATGTTATTATTTGTTGCTAATCATGCTAGATTCTACATACAAAGGAAATTGAAAGCAAGGTGCGCTTGATAGTTATGTTACCTTGTTGTGTTGTATATATAGATTTAGAGATTGTGGGTTTTATTGAGATCGGAGATATCTCCAGCCCTCCGGTTTTATCCAGGCACTTGGTCCTGCCCATTGCTGTGAACAAAGGTCAGTATTTTGCTTCATATTTTTTTCCTTGGTCCTTATTTTCCTTATTTTCATTTTGATTTGTTTTCTGGTACTTCTGTAGTAATGACAAAGCTGCACATTTTCAAACTTGTTTATTTACAAAAAAATGAAGTGGCAATATAATAAAATAATTATAATTGAACTTTAACCAATTAATTTAAATGACTTTTCTAGTTGTTCATAATTATTTTAATTATTGTTATTATTTCTCAGCAGTTTCTACCCAGTAAAACGTTTTAGAAAATATATTAATCATAAGTGTGTGTGTATATATTACACATTCTTAACCATTCCTGTAGTTTCACTTTATTAAACTCTCTTATTTCTAATGTTTTTGATTTGGCTAGCAGTAGTTCTGAGAAAGTTTAAAAAAGGTTTAGTTGCCAGATTGGCTGGGGCTCACATGCATGTTCTTTTGCTTGACAGAGGGGGATGAGATTGGTACGGGGGCCACTGATGAGACAGAGGAAGAGACCTCCACAAATCAGATGGCAGGAAAGAGCCCAAACTTCTGCGTTCTTCTACATGGCAGTCTTAAGGTGGAGGGCATGGTAGCGCTTGTACAACTAGGGTAAGGATTAATATAAAAATATGCATCTGTCTTTTTCATGAATATTTACAATTTTGGTCAATTTTTGATTTAAGTGCAGGTATGTCCAGTCCTGCTCCTGGAGGTCCATTGTCCTGTAGAGTTTATCTCCAACCCCAATTAAGCACACCTGAACCAGCTATTCAAGGTCTTACTAGAAACTAGAAACATACTAGAAACTTCCAAGCTAGTGTGTTAAGGCAAGTTGGAGAACTCTGCAGGACAGTGGGCCTCCAGGAATGAGTTTGGACCCCCTGTTTTAGTGGATCGCACAGTCAGATCAGAAGGATATTTGAGATGAATTATCTAGTTACACTGAAGTAAAAGTTTTCCCTGTTCATGTTTCCTCTGTCAGGCCAGAATGGTTCGGGATGCTTTATTCCCAGGCAGACAGTAAGAAGAAGTCCAATCTAATGATGTCACTCTTTGACCCCGGCTCAGAGCCTTTGCCCTGGTTGGGCAGAATATCACAGCTTGGCCCTGCCTCAGGTAGCAAGTTTTCACTCAGTGTTTTTATGTAACAGCCACACTTAAAATGCCTACTAAAATAAAATAAAGTAAGAATAAACTACATTGTATTGCATTATGCAGTGTGCACAAGTAGTTAATAATTAATACACTGCAACAAAAGTAACTGATGGTTCACTGAGTTCAGTTTGGAAACCTGTAGGTAAATACACAAGGGTCAGGGATAACGGTAGTACCACATATTTGCATAATTAAATATTTATTTTCCTCTCTCATGCTTTGGTTCCTTCTGAGACTGGTGACACATACATAATACAAAAAAAAACATTTGCTCATTGTTTGCATAAAGTTTTGCTTACTAGGCAAAGGTATAAATATGAATTCACTATGTTTCTTTGTTTGTATGACTTACAGATGCAGCTGAAAATCCCTATGGCGAAGATGACAGTAAAAGTCCTTTTCCAATACAGCCGAAAAACAAAAGAAGCTATGCTCAGAATGTTACCGTCTGGATTAAAGCCAGTGGACTTCAGGTATAGATCTGAATACTACACTACATTTAATATATCTGACAGGACACTGATTAAAAGTTATTTTAACAAAGCACTTTGTACAATCATACTTTCAGACCGATGTACAGAAAATTCTCCGTAATGCAAGGAAACTGCCAGAAAAAACACAAACCTTCTATAAGGTGGGTATTTATGCATAATATTTTTTTCAATTTCTCTCTCTATATATACAGTTGAGGTCAAAAGTTTACATACACCTTGCAGAATTTGCAAAATGTTAATTATTTTTTTACCGAAATAACAGGGATCATACAAAATGCATGTTATTTTTTTTAGTACTGACCTGAATATGATATTTGACATAAAATATGTTTACATATAGTCGGAGAAGAAAATAGTTAATAAAAAAAATACACTTGATTCTTAATACTGTGTTGTTACCTAAATGATCCACAGCTGTGTTTAGTGATAGTTGAGTCCCTTGTTTGTCCTGAACAGTTAAACTGCTTGCTGTTCTTCAGAAAAATCATTTAGGTCCTATAAATTCTTAGTTTTTTCTGCATTTTTGTGTATTTGAACCTATTCCAACAATGACTGTATAATTTTGAGATCCATATTTTCACACTGAGGACAACTGAGGGACCAATACTCAATGGTTACAAAAGGTTCAACACTCACTGATGCTCTAGAAGGAAACACGATGCATCAAAAGCCAGGGGTGGAAACTTTTGAATAGATAAAAGATGTGTACATTATTCTTTTTTTGCCTAAATATCTACAGAGGATACTTACATGCTCACCAGAAGACAAAACAAGTAAAATTTTCCCTGATCTTCAAAATCAAAAAGTTTTCACCCCCTGGTTCTTAACACATTATGTTTCCTTCTGAAGAATCAGTGAGCTTTTGAACTTTGAGTCCCTCAGTTGTCCTCAATGTGAAAACATGGATCTCAAAAGCATAGTTGTTAAAAAAGCTTTTTTCTGAAGAACAGTGGGCAGTTAAACTGTTCAGGACAAACAAGGGACTCATGAACAATTATTACTAAACAAAATAAAAAAACAGCTGTGGATCATTCAGGTAACAACACAGTATTAAGAAATGTAAACTTTTGAACAGGGTTATTTTTTATAAATTTTAACTATTATTTTCACTTGTGGACTATATAAACGTCTTTTATGAGAAATATCGTATTCAGGTCAGAACTAAATAAAAAATATCATGCATTTTGTATGAACCCTCTTATTGTAATAGTATGTAATGAGTTTTTAAACTTTTGATCTCAACTGTGTACTATATATTTAAAAAATAATGTTTAGTATGTAGATAGGATATTTTAATTGCTGATGCTTTTGATTAGTTAAAATAATTTTTTGTTCAATTGTAGGAACTGAACCGCCTGCGGAAGGCCGCTCTTGCCTTTGGTTTCTGGGAGCTTCTAAAGAGTATGGCTGAACTTTTGGAGAGGGAGTGTACTCTGCTTCCTGACTCTGCTCATCCCGATGCCGCCTTCCAGCTCTCACATGCTGCCAAGCAGCTTAAACTGGCTAGTAGTGGAGACTCCAAGTATGCAGCCTACGAACACAACATTACCCCCATGCTCACTGATTTCTCAGGGGGAGGAGGAGCCGAGAGAATATAGTGGACGGAGGTACAATGCTCAATGGACAAATATTAGATCATTTATAGAGGAATGTACCTTTATTTAAAAACTGCTCAGTGTGAAATATTTGTCCAAGGGAAATGAGTCACTTCAGCAGAATCACACAGATGTGCCGTTTTCAATGTTCCAGTAGTGCCACAAAAGGTTTGGTGATAGAGATAAAACGAAAGGAAACCTTTGTGGCATAAATTATGACATTGAACACTTGAGGAAAGAAAAACATTCATCAGTTTTCAAGAAAATGCATTTAGAGACTTTGGAATCTGTTTCCAGACCAACAACTGCTTGTGTAAATAACTTTTTCTAACAATGAACAATAAAAATTAAACTGCCTGTTTCATTGAAATTTAATTAAACATTTAATAGTTGTGTTAACACATTCATATTCAGATCCCACATCCATTGACACTGAATTGACTCTTCTTATGTGACTCGATATGATGTTTTCCCTGAGGTTCATGGTCTGTCTTGTTGTTATCAGTGCTCTGCGTCAACAGAAATGACTACTGCAACACATCTCAGGGAATGACAGGAAGATAAAATGTTGCTTCTGTAAACCTGTCACACAGCTAATCTACAACATCAAACGCAAACATACTGCATAGAGATGGAATGATACAATGTATAAATACCTTCATGGTCCTGGGTTAGAATTATTTGAGGAAGATATACTTCTTTCTAGTGTTTCACATTTATAATCTATATCCTCTACAACTCAGCTATGGCCCTTGAGTATGTAGAGAGTAAATGCACTTAAATTGGTGTTTTAAAGAAGAGAGAGAGTTTTCTTTCAGTAATGACTTCTCTCTGAAAGAGGGCAAATGTAAAACAGAAAATGGAGATGGCAAATTAAATCGAAGAAAACAGATACACATGGAGAATGAAGCATGTGACTTTGCCTTCCCCTCAGTTGGCTTTCCTCTTTTTTGTGCGAAACCGTCTACTCCTTTGCTTGAAGAGGTGGCGGAAGTTGATGAAGAGGCCTGAAATTTAAAAATATACTTATATTACAGTTCTTAAATGTTTAATTGGGGACACTGGATACAAAATTCACTTTTACATGGTGTTTGCATGTAAATGTATCTTAGCAGTGTGTGGACAACCATCCTAAATGATAAAAATCGATCCACTCCTTTTTTTTTTTAAACCCCACAAAAACCTAAAGTTTCAATTATCAAGCCGTTTTGATTTTTTTAAAACCGTATGATGTCACAAAGCTCAGGCCCCGCTCACGACCGTTGACGGTCTGTCCCATATTAACACATACATATATATATATACAGAGGTGTAAAGAGTACCCGAAAACCATACTTGAGTAAAAGTACAGATACCTTACTGTAAAAATTACTTCGTTACAAGTTACAAGTCACCAATTCCAATAAGACTTGAGTAAAAGTCTTAAAGTATCCGATTTTAAAAGAACTTAAGTATTTTACTCGTACTGAATGTAGGCTCTAAGAACACAAAGAAATGTGTGTAACAAGAAACCGTTTATTTGTGAGAATTTATTTATATCCTAATATGTGACCCTGGAGCACAAAACCAGTCTTAAGTCGCTGGGGTATATTTGTAGCAATAGTCAAAAATACATTGTATGGGTCAAAATTATTGATTTTTCTTTTATGCCAAAAATCATTAGGAAATTAAGTAAAGATCATGTTCCATGAAGATTTTTTGTAAAATTCCTACTGTAAATGTATCAAAATGTAATTTTTGATTAGTAATATGCATTGTTAAGAACCTAATTTGGAGAACTTTAAAGGTGATTTTCTCAGGATTTGGATTTTTTTTCGATTCCAGATTTTCAAATAGATGTATCTCGGCCAAATATTGTCCTATCCTAACAAACCATACATAAATAGAAAGCTTATTTACTGAGCTTTCATATTATATATACATCTCAGTTTTGTAAAATTTAACCTCATGACTGGTTTTGTGGTCCAGGGTCACATATAGAAATGAAATTGAACACCTTAATGTTTCAAAATGGCAGAACAAGTCAGTCTCAGTCAAACTCAAATGTTCAAAAAAGGCACAAGTAAAAAAATGTTCTTCAAGAAGGTATTTTCAGTCAACAATGGACAAAAAAAAAAAAAAAGTAAAATCCATTATTTCATCTGACAATTCACGATGCCTTGATGGCATACAAATATTCACTTTTGCTGATGGAAAAGGGCATAAAGTCTCTGAAAGAAACTTTAAAAGAAAACGCATAGCATCATTACTGTACATTATAACATTACTCACATGGGGATTTTGAATTCCGCACAGAGATTCCGTTCACGTTCATGTGGAGTAGTCTCATTTAGCACATAGGTAAATAGCATCCAGTACCTTCAGCACCCTGCAGATGGCCATATCGCCTCTTCCGCTCATGAAATTACCCATAGCAGAAAAAGATGCCGACTTGTCGCGCACAATCACAATGTAATGAGTAACGGTAAGTGTACGTTCAAATGTAGTGGAGTAAAGAGTACATATATTACATAAAAAATGTAGTCGAGTAGAGAGTAAAAGTTGCTTATATTTTTGATACTCAGTACAAGTAAAAAGTAGCCAAAAAAATACTTAAGTACAGTAACGAAGTCCATTTACTCAAATACTTTACACCACTGTATATATATATATTGGTGTTACGCTGTCCACCATTTCTCCATGCTTGAGGAGCTGTAGCATCAATGTCTCGTAAGCAATGCAGCTGTTTTGTTGTTGGTAATGCACAACAATACACAAAAAAAAACGGTGAGCAGTAGCTCATTATCATTTAAAGAGACATGCACCAAAATGGGTCGCTGTGAAAAGAGCTGTTTTTTGACGACGTAACAAGAGTGTTGTTTTACGTGACCATTGAGGAATTTTAACCAAAGGATGTTACAGAAATTTAATGAAGACCCTAAAGAATCATAGCACTTCGTGGACAATGGGCATCTGATGTACCTTTTAAATTCTCTATGAACACATTGGTCAAACATTGTGGGAACCCTGGTTTTACTTGTTTGCATGTATTTTGTAGACCTTACCTAGGAACATGATCACCAGGTAGAGCTGCAGGATGTAGGAAAAGCTGAGGGCGCTGCCAATGGCTTTAGGAAGAGGAAAACTGAGGAGTTTGGTTTCATCAAAGATGGGGATGGACTGGATCACTGCCACAGCTGATCATAATGTAAGAGCATAAGAAAAGATGTCAGTTATACATGTATTATACATGAAAGGGATAGTTCATTCAAAACTGAAATTCTGTCACTAATTACTCATGTCGTTTTAAACCTGTAAGACCTTTACTCATCTTCAGAACACAAATTAAAACATTTTTGATGAAATCCGAGAGCTTTCGGACCCTGCATAAACATAGATCTTACGGGTTTGAAACGACATGAGGGTGAGTAATTAATGACAGATTTTTCATTTTTGGATGAACTAACCCTTTAATGTCTCACCTTTTCATAGGTTTTCCTTGTGGTAGGGGATAGTCTACAGATAATGACTTAAAAAAGCACAAACCTTCAGCTATCACTCCAAGAGGGTACAGTGGTATCCATATGGTGTATCTCAACCAAGTCAACAACTTCCATTCTGTATCAATGCAGGCCAACATGTAGAAAGGATACCTAGGGTTCATTTTAACAAATGTAGGATTAGATTTGTTTCATTTATTCCTGTGCTGCAAAGCTGAATTTTCAGCAGTCATTACTCTAGTCTTCAGTGTCACATTTGAGGTAATGACTCTGTCATTTCAGTATTTGCACACGGATGTGTGTCCCCTAATGATAAGCTGTATGAACCCACAGGAAGAGAATAATAGCGGAAGAAGTGTGGATAAACTGTGGCTGTACAGAAACCACATCACTGATGAAATAGCAAAGAACATAAAAACTAATCATTAACCTACATATTCATACACATACCCTGCTCAAAAAGATATATAATAGGCAAACTTCTTTTGTAGTTGGTATTCTGTCACTGTAATATCAATGTAGGTTCTAATTTTTAGTATATTTAGGAAAGAGAAAATGCATTTACTTTAACAAACTAAGGACTGCATATAGGAAGTTGAATTATTAGTTCACAGAAGAGGAAATCCTGTAGATAAAAAAAAAAAATGCATACTACCCCATGACAGCAACTCCTACATTTCCTTCCATTAGCAAAAACTTTGCTCTTAATAAATATACAATATGATCAAACATGTAACATACTATTATAAATAACTCCAATAATTACCTGAATATCTCAATCATACTCCACAGATAGAAGACAAAGAAGACCACGGGTTTGTTCTGCATATCCTCTAATGTTCCAAATATGACAAAAAGGATGAAGTTCCTCCCCATCACCTTTAAAAGAAATTGATCTTTGACAGTATATCTTTAATATCTCACTAGGTGTGTTTCCATTACAGATTTGCGCAAAACTTTTGCCAAATTCTATAAATCTCGATAATGTTGTGAAATGAGGGTGTTTCCATTAACCGATGTTATGCAACTAAACATAATTTTTCCTCTTGTAATAAGTTATGGGGATCGATGTTGGTAGGTTTACATACAGTTGTGCTTAAAATTATTCATTATAGGTCTGCATTGTTTAATTTGATCTTTCATTCAAAAATTTCTAATTAATTTGCTAGACACTACTGGAACTTCAAACTGGACTGGGTCAGATGAAACAAAAAAAATAGCTTTTCAGCAGCAAACACTGTAGGTTTGGTGCACACAGGTATAAAAAAGTACCCCATATGTACAATGAAATACCATAGGTTATAGTACATTAAAGAATGATCATGTGACTTACATACGCAAGGTGACCTATAAATACAAAAAAAAGCTGTTTCCACTGCAATTTTGTAAAATATTTCTTTTTCCAATTTCCTGAAAAACCATCTCATGTGAGCGTAGAAACTTTTTTGCGATATAAAAGAGTTTTTGCGAAATTGACGCATTTCCCCTAGGCGCATTTTCAATCCGCAGTTTTAATTTGCGTAATTTAAAGAGTAATGGAAACGCAGCTACTGTCATTAAATTTATTAGTATACAATGAAGTGCATTTAACTACAGAATGGGGCACACCAGACATACCTGAATGAAAGCAGGCATGACCCCCGTCTTAACCAACCCAACAGCAGGATTAATAACCTCCATTATTGCCAGCATCTGACAGAAGTACATCACATCGGCAATGGTATGAAATGTGTCGTAGAAAGAATCTGTTGAAAAGAAAAACAGTAAGGACCATACTGAACTTAGAACTGAGGCTACGTTTACACTAGTGCGTTTTCGTTTTAAAACACATAACTTTTCTTACTGTTACGCCTGTCGTTTACACTACTCTTGCATTTTCGACCCTCGAAAATGAAGACTTTCGAAAACACTGCAGACCCCATTTTAGTTTAAAAAACTGCATAGTTGCATTTCAGTGTGAACAGATTAAAACTTAAAGGAACACTCCTTTTTTTGGAAATAGGCTCATTCTCCAACTCCAAACTCCAACTTTTAAAATGCTGCTTTAAAATGAAAACACTAGTGTAAACCTGCTAGAGACAACTCTAAAACTGTTTTCACACTTTACACCAACCATTGAAAGCGGCTTTTCACACTTGAAATAGTTAACACTGGGTCTTTCTAAACTCTTGGTAAATGAAATTCTGGCTTCATTGCTTCATGTTTCACACTGCTTGCATATTTGCATATTTGTGGTGTCAGTGTCATTGATTGAACGAACGCAGCACACAGCTTGTTTACATAAAGGCTCTAGAATAGCGCATCCTTTGGGCACGGTTTCCCTCAAATGCCGAAATGACTGTTTATACAATTTTAACTTTGTTTTCTATAATTGCCCAAAGCTTGAGAATTTGAAGTGACTGGCATCTAGTCATAACATTCAAACACTGCATTGGTTCACACTGTTCAAGTTTGGCAGGGTTAACACAGGAAAAGTTGTGCTAACCATGTTTCTGAGAAGAGGTTTCTTAACTCCTGGGTAAAAAGCGGTGCTAACCTGCTTCTAAAAGTCCCAATGAGTTTTTTTAAGTAGGATTTATGAGGCTCAAACTGAATTCTGTGAAACTGCATATCACATGCACATTTATAAATATACAAAACTTTGCATAACAGACCTGCAGGCCTTCTCAACAAATTCAAATGAGATGAATTTCCTCAGAATGACAAGAGCTGAAAAGCAGAACTGTATCTTTAAGCTGCTCGCAAAATACAGCTGTAAAACTAGACTAACCTTGCCTAAGAATGAACAGACGTACAGTCATGTTGACAAATATCCAGGAATAACCGAGGAACTGGACCAAGTTGTACATAAAGAGAAATCCTTTTTTCAAGCCAAGAAAAGCTGCAAACACAGAAACATAAAAAAAGAGTAATGAATACATAGTTATTATTTGGTAAGTTGACCCAATGGGTTTACTTCATAATTGAAAAAATTGTATGTATACTCACGGTCCTTACGAACCCTTGACTCAATGCTGACTTTGTTTATTTTCTCTTCCTGTGTACAGTAAACAGTTTAACACATCAGACAGTGCACTACTGTGAAGCTCCTCAAGTACAACAAATCATTCATGTTTTGGGTTATTAGTAAACCTCTTCACCTTCTCTCTGAGCTCCATTTCTGCATCTGACTCATCCAGCCAACGGTCAAAATCAGGTGCTAAAAACAGAGGCTTCTTCTCTTGCTTCGTGAGCCGATCCCACCAGGCGTGCTCCTGCTTCCTTACCGTAATATTCACTTGCCGCTGGGTGGATTTGTGTTTTACCTGTGGACACAAACATTTTCATGTTTCTCCAACAATGACAAATGACAAGGCACTTCATTGTGCAACAAAACACTTTACAATAAAAATTTTTTTTTTGCAATTTCTCAGAACAGAGTAAAAAAAAAAGACTGTTACCTCAGGTTTAACCGGTTTTAGGAATTCCAGAATGAATTCGTACTCATTTTCTCCTTTTGCTCCATGCCCTTGACCTTAAAAAGAGCAGAATCAAGTCAAACAACTAAAGAGAAAAAGCATCCCGTTGATGTTTAGTTGTGAGATGTACCTTTGAAGCGAAGGATGTTCTCTTCTACACCAATACTGAGATTCTGTGCGATAGAGACAAAACGGGTGCAAAGAAGTATGAAGTAAAGTTTTAAGCTCCTCCTCCCACTGCCTGTTTTTCAGTACAATGCCTTCAAATGCACCATGCATCAAATGTAGTTAGAAAAAAATTAGGCATCAGTAATGAATGGATTGCATAATAAAACAACACATTCACTGACTCAGGCTTTTTGATATTCTTAAACCATTGATATTCAATGCTTTTTAAAGTCATTTTAAAGTGGTTACAATATCTGAAATGAATAGATTTGAACACACATACAGTGTACAAATGACCAGACTGATAATATAATGACATATCCAGGCCTAGTGATCCAGGTTTATTTTTGCTCTGTGGAAACCGTGCTGGGGTTTTTTAATGAGGTTTTACTAAAGTCATATTGTGTACTGAGGAGTTTATAACAGTGGTTCTCAACCAAGGCACTAAGATGAATTAAAGACAAAACAAGAATTCGATGAGCTAAAGCCACTAAAAATCATGATAATTATTTTATTTCACCCCTCTACTGTGTTTTTTTCTACAAATTATAAAAGGCCTGTAAATGTACAGTTGAAGTCGAAAGTTTGAGTGTTTGCAGATTAGGGTAAATGTAACTTATTTTGTCTTCTGGTGAACATGTATGAATCTTCTGTAGCTCCTGAAGGGCAGAACTAAATGAAAAATTTGATATTTAGACAAAATAAGAAAAATGTACACATCTTTATTCTGTTCAAAAGTTTTCACCCCCAGCTCTTAATGCAGTTTTTTTTTTCCTTCTGAAGCCTCAGTGAGTGTTTGAACCTTCTGTAATAGTTGCAAATGAGTCCCTCAGTCATCATCAGTGTGAAAAGATGGATCTCAAAATCATACAGTCATTGTTGGAAAGGGTTCAAATACACAAAAATGTTAAAACAAAAATTCGTCCGACCTGAAGGAGAGTTTAACTTTTCAGGACAAACAGGGCACTCATGAACAAAAAAAAAAAAAAAAAAGGATCATTCTGGTAACAACACAGTATTAAGAATCAAGTGTATGTAAACTTTTGAATGGGGTCATTTTTATAAATTCAACTATTATTTTCTATATGTAAATGTATTTTAAGTGACATCTTATTCAGGTCAGCACTAAATAAAAAATATCATGCATTTTGTATGATCCCTCTTATTTTGGTAAAATAATTTACATTTTGCAGATTCTGCAAGTGCAAGGTGTATGTAAACTTTTGACTTCAACAATATATATAAAAAAAATCTTATTCCGTAAGATTACTGATACCAAACAGCTGGAAAATTCATTGTGCCTATGAATATTGTTTAAGATAATGGGGCGTCCTGGAGTAAAAAAAAAAAAAAAATGGTTGAGGACCACTGGTTTATGGGGCTTGTTTTGACAGGTTTGATAGTCAAATGTTTTGACCTGTGTACGGCAAAAGTTATATTTTTATTTTGCCATTCCGACATATTGGAGAAATACTAAGAAATACAGTGTAACGGCTTACTAAACTGTTGTGACATTTATTTGCATAAAGAGATGTCACAGCAACACCAGCTTTGTTCCAGAGCTCTCAGCTTTCAGGATATTCTCTCTTACTATCCTAATTAGAGGACTGGTCAAACACGCTTTATCCTACCCTAAGAAAGCAATTCTTAGGGGAAGGGGGGAAGGGGGCAGATGCTCCTCCTGAGCCAGAAACTGGATAGTAAATAAAACATGCCCTGTCATTGTAACTGGGCCAGATGGTTAGTAGGTCCAGTAGGATCAAGTCCTGATCTCCCTTTCAGTAATCTTCATTTTTATTCTTTGTGTGTCTTAGGCTTGATGAAAGCCCTGTCAACACACCTTAAGAGGCTGTTGTTATTTAACAGAATTTCAACCTAACACCATTCAGTTTTATATTTCTGTAACCTACAATCTGGATTTACATATAAATTAAATGCAACAGAAAACAAAACAAAAAATAACTATTATGAAATAACTGGCCCAAAGCAAGTTTTTCTTACCTGTGCATCACTGATCTCCACTCGCAAGTATATCTCTCCATGCCGCTGCGCCCAGTATACGTGAGGTGTGAGAGCCTGCATTGCAAATACAATTCACATTAAATAATACGTCTTACTCAGATTTAGCAATGAATGACAGGCGATGTAAATCTTGCAACAAGCAGCCGGAAGAAGACGTTTCCAAGGATTCTGTCATTTGTCCAGAATATTCTTCGAATGCGCGTGCGTGCACGTGTCGTGAACGCGACACTCACCGCCCACTTTCTCAAATTGCGGAAGTATCCCATTCATTTTCTATAAAATGTAAAAAGCTAAAGGTTTGAAGCCTTGAATTAAACCATTCTGTAATGAGACAAATCACTACATTCCAAAGTTGATTTAAAGAAACGGAAATCGGAGAAAAGGACAAAGGTACAAGACTGTGCTCGGTTTTTATGAGCCAATGAACTACGCTACCCATAAAGCACTGCGAATGACATAATCGAATTAAAGAACGACGATAATGTATTAAATATGCGAAATTAATACATAAATACAATGTGCGATATAAAACTATCAATTTATGTTTTTTATTATTATTTAAGTATGAATTACGATCCAACCAATACTTGAGTTGCCCTCAGGATTATGGGTAACGTAGTATAATTCATCACTGAGAATTTATTTTTTTAAACTGAGTTAAAATTATAATTCATTTTCATAAATAAAGGCGTACATCATCTTATATGTAGGAAGATTATCCGTTGGCCGGCTTCATCATGTGTAATTTTACTCGGTAATACTTCCAGCCAGCAACGGCGCTGTGACGATGTTTGTAGTAGTTCCAATGTTTACGGAAGTACAACGAAACATGAAGAATGAGCAGCGACTGACTTGAACGGATCCTAGATTTACTGCTAAGTAAATGTGCAGTTTAAAAGTCCAATAGAATTTCTCAGCCCGAACTACATTTCAAATATGAATTATACAATTATTATACCTTACAAGAGAAATGTTTTAGACAGATGAAATTAACCAAATATAAAAGTCTTGTATAATTAACAGGAAGATTAAATTATTATTGTTATATATAATGCAGAAGCATTGTGAATCTGGTCATACACAACTGGACTTGCAAACAAATAGTACAAGACTTCATGTTCTGGTCGGTTTGACTGGCAGTGTAGCTGCACTCAAGGCGCCTTTGTTGGTAACACAACTACTTGAGATTCCTGGGGTAAGTGTGTATATAAATATTCAAACAGTATAAAGAGTTTATGCATAATTTCACAGAGCCACTACTGCCATTGAGTTCATCACGTTCTTCTTTGCCCTTGTCATTTCACTTGTTTATCCACTAGAGAGTGCTATTTGTTACAACATTGAAAGCCTTTTTTTGCATTTCAACAACATTTTTACAGAACAATAAAGGCTAACATAAACACAACTGTAAGTCCTCACAGACTGAGACAATCATATTAATCATACTATAACAGAAACAAGCCGCCATACAAGATTATTCTAAATAATATAAAATAAATAAAATAAACATTCATGCAACTATAAACAATGTAGGGGATTAAACAAAATCACACTTATTAAATATATCAAATCATTTCTTGGCCTTATCACTTCTCATCATTTTTAGGACCTCTGTATACATGGCAGGCTGCTTTTTAAAGATATTATTAGACTGGGGTGCTGTTTATTAAAAGTTATTCTAATATGACTATATTTCTTTATAATTTATATAATACAAAGTATTTTTAAAGAGGGGAGAATATGTGTCTTTCATCACAATTAGGTTAACATAGAGGTTATTTTTAGATCATTTTAAATAATTTATTTTGATTTAAGTTGCTGTTGCATTTCGCCTTTCAGAATTAATAAAATAGAGAATTTTTAATTTCATTTATTCATGTGATTTAAAAACATATAAATAACAATATAAAATTCATTAATTTATTTACATACACTACCAGTCAGAAGATTTTTAATATTTTGTAAAGACGTCTTTTCTGCTCACCAAGCCATCATTTATTTGATCCAAAATACAGCAAAAACAGTAAAATTTTGAAAAATGTTAACTATTTAAAATGAACTGATTTCTATTTAAATATATTTTAAAATCTAATTTATTCTTGGGATTTCAAAGCTGAATTTTTAGCATCATTGCTCCAGTCACATGATCCTTCTGAAATCATTCTAATATACTGATTTGCTGTTTAAAAAACATTTATTATTATGTAGAAAACGGCTGAGTAGATTTTTTTAAGGTTTCTTTGATGAATAGAAAGAAACAGCATTTATCTGAAATAGAAATCTTTTGTAACATTCATAAATGTCTTTATCATCATCACTTTTGATCAATGTAAAGCGTCCTTGCTAAATAAAAGCATTAATTTCTATAATTTCTTTGCCCCAAAAAATTATACTGACTACAAGCTTTTGAATGGTATAGTTTATAATGTTACAAAAGCTTTTTATTTCATATCTATTTTTCAAAGAATCCTGAAACAAATGTACTCAATAATAATAATAATAATACATTTTCCTTGAACAACAAATCAGCATATTACAATGAATTCTGAAGGATCATGTGACACTGAAGACTGGAGTAATGATGCTGGAAATCTAGCTTTGATCACAGGAATAAATTCTATTTTAAAATAGATTCAAATAGAAAGCAGTTATTTTAAATAGTAAAAATATTTCACATTATTACTGCTTTTGCTGTATTTTGAATCAATTAAATGCAGGCTTGGTGAGCAGAAGAGACTTCTTTAAAAACATGAAAAATCTTACTGTTCAAAAACTTTTGACTGGTAATATATATTTATTGTTATTTTAAGTTTTTTGTGCTGTTCACTTGTTATTGTGAATTTTTTAATTATTTCAAATCAGGGTCAGATTTGCGTCCAGGTTAAAAGCTATTTTTAAAGATATGTTTTAGTAATTTTTTATTGTTCTGTTCTCTAGGTTGATGTCCGTGTGGTCACCACAGGCCATGCCACTCATTTCTACGATATCAATGAAGTCCCTGTCCGTGTGTACACAGATAAGGATGAGTGGGAGGTGAGTACAGCCTTTGAAGAGGAAGAGATTCATTTTCACTATTCAAAGAACAACATAATATTGTTTTCTTCTGTGACGGTACATCAGTAGGCAGACTGGCCTGATAAGAGCATTTTTCATATAGTAGATATGAAGGGCTTTCTTTATATTTCTATCCTAGATGTGGACAAAGCGCTCTGACCCAGTGCTTCATATCGAACTGAGACGTTGGGCAGATCTTTTAGTGATTGCTCCACTGGATGCCAACACACTTGGTAAAATTGCCAGTGGAATATGTGACAACCTCCTGGTACGTCATGTATTTATTACAATGTGTGACATTTTGTATCAGTTTGTTTGGATACATTATTATCTAAGTGTGTTTACTCATTTTGTTGCTGACAGACATGTGTGGTGCGGGCCTGGGACACCAAACGTCCTCTGCTCTTCTGTCCTGCTATGAACACAGCCATGTGGCAGCACCCTATCACTGCACAGCAAGTGGCCACACTTAAAAGCTTCGGCTACATTGAGATACCATGCATTGCCAAAAAACTAGTCTGTGGAGATGAAGGTATCTTCTAAGAAGGTGTATGGTTTTTATGAGGCATTTGCATTGATAAGGAAAAATGGAACTGATAAAAAAATTCTCATTGATGTGTGAAATCACTAATGCTTTGTTCATTAACTGAAGATCAAACAGATGTAATCTGACATGCTTCTTGATCAAAGGAGGACTTCAGGAATTAATGTTTCTTGTGTTTCGGCCCGTCTTACATACCAGTCTTTGTGTCTTCACAGGTAAAGGTGCTATGGCAGAGGTTTCAACCATTGTTGAAACTGTCAAACAACACGTCCGGAAACATCCTGAATGACCTCGGACTAAACAGAACAGTGGTCAAGAGACAGAAGGTTATCTTTGGAAGCCATTTCCTTATAAAACTAAGAAATATTTCCGGAATATTATGATCTCGCAATTATGTTTCACAATTCTTACTTCTTTTCAGAGATTGTTAAATATAAAGTAAGAATTCTAAGAAAAAAAGTGAGAATTGTGAGATAAAAAGTTGTAATTAGAGTTCTTAGAAGTCAAAATGATGAAATATACACTTAAACTTGTGAGAAAAAAAGTCAGAATTGTAAGAGTTTTACAATTACAATTAAAGTCTTTTACAATTACACATTTTAATGTTTTTTTGTGAAACATAAAGTATCAATACTGGGAGAAAAATCAGAATAAAGAAATTAAAATTAAAAAGTCACAATTACAATTCTTAGAAGTCAAAACGCAATGTAAATTTGAGAGAAAAAAGTCAGAATTGTAAGATTAAAGTTTGCTCAGAAATCAGAGTAAAAAGTTTCACAATTCTGACTTTTTTCTCAGAATTGTCAGTTCTGTTTATATCTCGCAGTTGTGACTTTTTCTCAGAACTGTGAATAACAAAGTGTGAACTGTAGCTGAATTGTCTGAAAAGTCGCAATTACCTTTTTTTTGTGGCAGAAAAGGTCTTCCATAGTTATCTGCACAATCAATAAAAACAGACAATTTCAAGTGTTTATGAGATGGAAAAAGTTTAATATTTTAGTCTTTTACACACACATTTACACATCACACATTTCACTGTTGACAAATAAACATTATATGTAAAATATAAAGTAACAATTCTGAGAAAAAAAGTCAGTATTGTGAGATTAAAAGTCGCAACTACTTTTTTATTCCATAGTGGATACAAAAAAATTGTTAAAAAAAAGTCAGAAGAGATAAAAAAGTTTAGAGAGAGATATAAAAAGTTAACATCTCAAGTTTACATCTCACAATTCTGACTTTTTTCTCAGAATTGTTAGTTAACATCTTGCAATTCTGTTTATATCTCGCAATTGTGACTTTTTTTCTCAGAATTGTAAGAAACAAAATCTGAACTGTAAATTGAAAAGTCGCAATTACCTTTTTTTGTGGCAGAAAAGGTCTTCCATAGTTATCTGCACAATCAATAAAAACACAATTTCAAGTGTTTATGAGATGGAAAATGTTTAATATTTTAGTCTTTTACAATTACACATTTCAATGTTAAGAAATAAACAAACATTATGTGAAATATAAAGTAACAATTCTAAGAAATCCTCAGTTCTCAGAAATGTGAGATTAAAAAGTCACAATTGCAATTCCTAAATGTCAAAATTGAGATATGAACTTAAAATTGTGAGAAAAAAAATCTAAATTGTTCTAAATTAATAGTAAACATCTTGCAATTCCATTTGTATCTTGCAGCTGTGACTTTTTTTCTCAGAATTGTCTGAATTATAAGATGAAAAGTAGCAATTACCTTTTTTTCGTGGCAGAAACAGTCTTCCATAGTTATCTGCACAATTAATAAAAAGACAATTTCAAGTGTTTATGAGATGTAATAAGTTTAATATATTAGTGTTTTAGAATTACACATTTCATTGTTGAGAAATAAACAAACATTATTTTTCAGTCATTTATGTTTCTTTGTAATGGCTACTTTTACACAAATTTCACATCAATTATTCTTTCAATATTGAAAACGTTCCTTCTTATTAGGTGTTAAAGGTCAATATTGTTTAATCTTTGGATCCCCTTTGCCCTGGTAGCCAATCCTTATTTTGAAACTAATTATGATAAATGATCAGAAGACTCACACAGTCTGTGATTACTTAATGACATCTGATTAATGAGCAAAAAGTCATGTAATACTTATGACAAATACGGAGACAAATTGTAATAATGGTAACACTTTACAAGGTTCATTAGTTAACATGAACTAAGAATGAACAATACTTCCACAGCATGTATTAATCCTAATGTTAATTTCAGCATTTACTAATGCATTATTAAATCACAAGTGTGTTTGTTAACATTATTTAATGCACTGTGAACTAACATGAACAATAAATAATAATAAATAGTGTAATAAAAGTATTTTTCATTGTTCATTCATGTTAGTTAATACATGAACTAATGTTAACAAATGACACCTTATTGTAAAGTGTTACTGTAATAATAATTGCAAAATATTTTTAAGGAAAACATTTATGTTTAGTTAAGTTTACTTGATAATTTAACTTTAAGTCTTAATTTTGACATGAATGTGACCTTAAATTGCCAAACATGTTCTATCTGTAACCTTACACCTATAAGCGAGGGCCTCAAAGGTCGGGTGAGGGGCCTCTAACCGCAAGCAAGATATATTCATGAAAATAGTTTTGGCTTGTAGTAGGAGATACTAATGCGCTTAACACCTCCAAATATCTAGTTTTGTTCAAGTATATATCCTGTGTGCATGTTACCGTTAGAAATGTGTTCCATCTGTTAATCATATGTGGTTAACCACTTTAGTTCTCATTTGGCTAAGACACACCAACAGCATGAGCATAGATATGATTACTTTTTTTATTATCATTTTAAATTTGGCACCCTTAAGCTACTGTAAAGTATCACCATTATGCATTTTCTGCCTGAACTTTTTCAGATTCCCCTTTAAGCGTGATTCAACACCTGTTCATCTGTACTATAAATATCTAGTTTTTAACAGTACAAAGATTTAAGGCAAGACACTGCAGGTAAAAAAAATAACAAAATAGTTATCACCTTGCTTACCTAGCTGATTGATTACACTGATAATTGCAAACATTTTTTTTTCTATTACAAGTTTTCTAAAATGGCTTAAATATGCAAATGAGGACATATTTATTGAAATATGCACTAATTTGCATATATTTCTAGTACAAAATCGAAACACTGCATAAAGTCAGTTGCAAAATTCGTCGGCGCAGATAGGCGTGTGGTTAGCGCGCCGACATATAGCGCTGGTGCGCTCCGGGCGTCCCGGGTTCGAGTCCCGACTCGAGGACCTTTCCCGATCCCTCCCCTAATCTCTCTCCCACTTCGCTTCCTGTCCTGTCTGATCTTTCCTGTCATAATAAAGGCAAAAAGGCCAAAAAATAAATCTTTAAAAAAAAAAAGTCAGTTGCAAAATTCTTGTTTAATTCTTGTTTGACATATTAGAGTCGAAAGTTTTTACAGAGGGAATTTGGGGTATTTCAGAAAATTACAGAGCCCCTAAAAGGTCATTATGGTGGAAAAAATTTGGGGTGGGTGGAAAAAAATTTGGGGTGGGGGGTGGAAAAAAATTCATGGTAGGAAGAAAAAAAATTAGGGTGGGAGGAAAACAATTCGGGGTGGGTGGAAAAAATTTCAGGGTAGGATGGAAAAAAATTCAGGGTAGGAGGGAAAAAAATTGGGGTGGGAGGAAAAAATTCAGGGTAGGAGGAAAAAAATTCAGGGTAGGAGTAAAAATTTTGGGGTGGGTAGAAAAAAATTCAGGGTAGGACCTAGGAAAAAATTTAGGGTGGGAGGAAAACAATTGGTGGTGGGGGGTGGAAAAAAATTCAGGGTAGGAGTAAAAATTTTGGGGTGGGTAGAAAAAAATTCAGGGTAGGACCTAGGAAAAAATTTAGGGTGGGAGGAAAACAATTGGTGGTGGGGGGTGGAAAAAAATTCATGGTAGGAAGAAAAAAAATTAGGGTGGGAGGAAAACAATTCGGGGTGGGTGGAAAAAATTTCAGGGTAGGATGGAAAAAAATTCAGGGTAGGAGGGAAAAAAATTGGGGTGGGAGGAAAAAATTCAGGGTAGGAGGAAAAAAATTCAGGGTAGGAGTAAAAATTTTGGGGTGGGTAGAAAAAAATTCAGGGTAGGACCTAGGAAAAAATTTAGGGTGGGAGGAAAACAATTGGTGGTGGGGGGTGGAAAAAAATTCATGGTAGGAAGAAAAAAAATTAGGGTGGGAGGAAAACAATTCGGGGTGGGTGGAAAAAATTTCAGGGTAGGATGGAAAAAAATTCAGGGTAGGAGGGAAAAAATTGGGGTGGGAGGAAAAAATTCAGGGTAGGAGGAAAAAAATTCAGGGTAGGAGTAAAAATTTTGGGGTGGGTAGAAAAAAATTCAGGGTAGGACCTAGGAAAAAATTTAGGGTGGGAGGAAAACAATTGGTGGTGGGGGGTGGAAAAAAATTCATGGTAGGAAGAAAAAAAATTAGGGTGGGAGGAAAACAATTCGGGGTGGGTGGAAAAAATTTCAGGGTAGGATGGAAAAAAATTCAGGGTAGGAGGGAAAAAAATTGGGGTGGGAGGAAAAAATTCAGGGTAGGAGGAAAAAAATTCAGGGTAGGAGGAAAAAAAATTAGGGTGGGAGGAAAACAATTCGGGGTGGGTGGAAAAAATTTCAGGGTAGGATGGAAAAAAATTCAGGGTAGGAGGGAAAAAAATTGGGGTGGGAGGAAAAAATTCAGGGTAGGAGGAAAAAAATTCAGGGTAGGAGGAAAAAAAATTTGGGGTGGGAGGAAAAAAATTGGTGTGGGAGGAAAACAATTTGGGGTGGATGGAAAAAAATTCAGGGTGGGAGGAAAAAAATTCAGGGTGGGAGGAAAAAAAATTGGGGTGGGAGGAAAAAATTCAGGGTAGGAGGAAAAAAATTCAGGGTAGGAGTAAAAATTTTGGGGTGGGTAGAAAAAAATTCAGGGTAGGACCTAGGAAAAAATTTAGGGTGGGAGGAAAACAATTGGTGGTGGGGGGTGGAAAAAAATTCAGGGTAGGAGTAAAAATTTTGGGGTGGGTAGAAAAAAATTCAGGGTAGGACCTAGGAAAAAATTTAGGGTGGGAGGAAAACAATTGGTGGTGGGGGGTGGAAAAAAATTCATGGTAGGAAGAAAAAAAATTAGGGTGGGAGGAAAACAATTCGGGGTGGGTGGAAAAAATTTCAGGGTAGGATGGAAAAAAATTCAGGGTAGGAGGGAAAAAAATTGGGGTGGGAGGAAAAAATTCAGGGTAGGAGGAAAAAAATTCAGGGTAGGAGTAAAAATTTTGGGGTGGGTAGAAAAAAATTCAGGGTAGGACCTAGGAAAAAATTTAGGGTGGGAGGAAAACAATTGGTGGTGGGGGGTGGAAAAAAATTCATGGTAGGAAGAAAAAAAATTAGGGTGGGAGGAAAACAATTCGGGGTGGGTGGAAAAAATTTCAGGGTAGGATGGAAAAAAATTCAGGGTAGGAGGGAAAAAATTGGGGTGGGAGGAAAAAATTCAGGGTAGGAGGAAAAAAATTCAGGGTAGGAGTAAAAATTTTGGGGTGGGTAGAAAAAAATTCAGGGTAGGACCTAGGAAAAAATTTAGGGTGGGAGGAAAACAATTGGTGGTGGGGGGTGGAAAAAAATTCATGGTAGGAAGAAAAAAAATTAGGGTGGGAGGAAAACAATTCGGGGTGGGTGGAAAAAATTTCAGGGTAGGATGGAAAAAAATTCAGGGTAGGAGGGAAAAAAATTGGGGTGGGAGGAAAAAATTCAGGGTAGGAGGAAAAAAATTCAGGGTAGGAGGAAAAAAAATTAGGGTGGGAGGAAAACAATTCGGGGTGGGTGGAAAAAATTTCAGGGTAGGATGGAAAAAAATTCAGGGTAGGAGGGAAAAAAATTGGGGTGGGAGGAAAAAATTCAGGGTAGGAGGAAAAAAATTCAGGGTAGGAGGAAAAAAAATTTGGGGTGGGAGGAAAAAAATTGGTGTGGGAGGAAAACAATTTGGGGTGGATGGAAAAAAATTCAGGGTGGGAGGAAAAAAATTCAGGGTGGGAGGAAAAAAAATTGGGGTGGGAGGAAAAAATTCAGGGTAGGAGGAAAAAAATTCAGGGTAGGAGTAAAAATTTTGGGGTGGGTAGAAAAAAATTCAGGGTAGGACCTAGGAAAAAATTTAGGGTGGGAGGAAAACAATTGGTGGTGGGGGGTGGAAAAAAATTCATGGTAGGAAGAAAAAAAATTAGGGTGGGAGGAAAACAATTCGGGGTGGGTGGAAAAAATTTCAGGGTAGGATGGAAAAAAATTCAGGGTAGGAGGGAAAAAAATTGGGGTGGGAGGAAAAAATTCAGGGTAGGAGGAAAAAAAATTCAGGGTAGGAGTAAAAATTTTGGGGTGGGTAGAAAAAAATTCAGGGTAGGACCTAGGAAAAAATTTAGGGTGGGAGGAAAACAATTGGTGGTGGGGGGTGGAAAAAAATTCATGGTAGGAAGAAAAAAAATTAGGGTGGGAGGAAAACAATTCGGGGTGGGTGGAAAAAATTTCAGGGTAGGATGGAAAAAAATTCAGGGTAGGAGGGAAAAAAATTGGGGTGGGAGGAAAAAATTCAGGGTAGGAGGAAAAAAATTCAGGGTAGGAGGAAAAAAATTCAGGGTAGGAGGAAAAAAAATTTGGGGTGGGAGGAAAAAAATTGGTGTGGGAGGAAAACAATTTGGGGTGGATGGAAAAAAATTCAGGGTAGGAGGAAAAAAATTCAGGGTGGGAGGAAAAAAATTCAGGGTGGGAGGAAAAAAAATCGGGGTGGGTGGAAAAAAATTCAGGGTAGGATGAAAAAAATTCAGGGTAGGAGTAAAAATTTTGGGGTGGGTAGAAAAAAATTCAGGGTAGGACCTAGGAAAAAATTTAGGGTGGGAGGAAAACAATTGGTGGTGGGGGGTGGAAAAAAATTCATGGTAGGAAGAAAAAAATTGGTGTGGGAGGAAAACAATTTGGGGTGGATGGAAAAAAATTCAGGGTAGGAGGAAAAAAATTCAGGGTGGGAGGAAAAAAATTCAGGGTGGGAGGAAAAAAAATCGGGGTGGGTGGAAAAAAATTCAGGGTAGGATGAAAAAAATTCAGGGTAGGAGTAAAAATTTTGGGGTGGGTAGAAAAAAATTCAGGGTAGGACCTAGGAAAAAATTTAGGGTGGGAGGAAAACAATTGGTGGTGGGGGGTGGAAAAAAATTCATGGTAGGAAGAAAAAAAATTAGGGTGGGAGGAAAACAATTCGGGGTGGGTGGAAAAAATTTCAGGGTAGGATGGAAAAAAATTCAGGGTAGGAGGGAAAAAAATTGGGGTGGGAGGAAAAAATTCAGGGTAGGAGGAAAAAAATTCAGGGTAGGAGGAAAAAAAATTTGGGGTGGGAGGAAAAAAATTGGTGTGGGAGGAAAACAATTTGGGGTGGATGGAAAAAAATTCAGGGTAGGAGGAAAAAAATTCAGGGTGGGAGGAAAAAAATTCAGGGTGGGAGGGAAAAAAATCGGGGTGGGTGGAAAAATATTTAGGGTAGGAGGAAAACAATTTGGGGTGGATGGAAAAAAATTCAGGGTAGGAGGAAAAAAATTCAGGGTGGGAGGAAAAAAATTCAGGGTGGGAGGAAAAAAAATTGGGGTGGGAGGAAAAAATTCAGGGTAGGAGGAAAAAAACTCAGGGTAGGAGTAAAAATTTTGGGGTGGGTAGAAAAAAATTCAGGGTAGGACCTAGGAAAAAATTTAGGGTGGGAGGAAAACAATTGGTGGTGGGGGGTGGAAAAAAATTCATGGTAGGAAGAAAAAAAATTAGGGTGGGAGGAAAACAATTCGGGGTGGGTGGAAAAAATTTCAGGGTAGGATGGAAAAAAATTCAGGGTAGGAGGGAAAAAAATTGGGGTGGGAGGAAAAAATTCAGGGTAGGAGGAAAAAAAATTCAGGGTAGGAGTAAAAATTTTGGGGTGGGTAGAAAAAAATTCAGGGTAGGACCTAGGAAAAAATTTAGGGTGGGAGGAAAACAATTGGTGGTGGGGGGTGGAAAAAAATTCATGGTAGGAAGAAAAAAAATTAGGGTGGGAGGAAAACAATTCGGGGTGGGTGGAAAAAATTTCAGGGTAGGATGGAAAAAAATTCAGGGTAGGAGGGAAAAAAATTGGGGTGGGAGGAAAAAATTCAGGGTAGGAGGAAAAAAATTCAGGGTAGGAGGAAAAAAAATTTGGGGTGGGAGGAAAAAAATTGGTGTGGGAGGAAAACAATTTGGGGTGGATGGAAAAAAATTCAGGGTGGGAGGAAAAAAATTCAGGGTGGGAGGAAAAAAATTCAGGGTGGGAGGAAAAAAAATTGGGGTGGGAGGAAAAAATTCAGGGTAGGAGGAAAAAAATTCAGGGTAGGAGTAAAAATTTTGGGGTGGGTAGAAAAAAATTCAGGGTAGGACCTAGGAAAAAATTTAGGGTGGGAGGAAAACAATTGGTGGTGGGGGGTGGAAAAAAATTCATGGTAGGAAGAAAAAAAATTAGGGTGGGAGGAAAACAATTCGGGGTGGGTGGAAAAAATTTCAGGGTAGGATGGAAAAAAATTCAGGGTAGGAGGGAAAAAAATTGGGGTGGGAGGAAAAAATTCAGGGTAGGAGGAAAAAAATTCAGGGTAGGAGTAAAAATTTTGGGGTGGGTAGAAAAAAATTCAGGGTAGGACCTAGGAAAAAATTTAGGGTGGGAGGAAAACAATTGGTGGTGGGGGGTGGAAAAAAATTCATGGTAGGAAGAAAAAAAATTAGGGTGGGAGGAAAACAATTCGGGGTGGGTGGAAAAAATTTCAGGGTAGGATGGAAAAAAATTCAGGGTAGGAGGGAAAAAAATTGGGGTGGGAGGAAAAAATTCAGGGTAGGAGGAAAAAAATTCAGGGTAGGAGGAAAAAAAATTTGGGGTGGGAGGAAAAAAATTGGTGTGGGAGGAAAACAATTTGGGGTGGATGGAAAAAAATTCAGGGTAGGAGGAAAAAAATTCAGGGTGGGAGGAAAAAAATTCAGGGTGGGAGGAAAAAAAATTGGGGTGGGAGGAAAAAAAATTGGGGTGGGAGGAAAAAATTCAGGGTAGGATGAAAAAAATTCAGGGTAGGAGTAAAAATTTTGGGGTGGGTAGAAAAAAATTCAGGGTAGGACCTAGGAAAAAATTTAGGGTGGGAGGAAAACAATTGGTGGTGGGGGGTGGAAAAAAAATTCATGGTAGGAAGAAAAAAATTGGTGTGGGAGGAAAACAATTTGGGGTGGATGGAAAAAAATTCAGGGTAGGAGGAAAAAAATTCAGGGTGGGAGGAAAAAAATTCAGGGTGGGAGGAAAAAAAATCGGGGTGGGTGGAAAAAAATTCAGGGTAGGATGAAAAAAATTCAGGGTAGGAGTAAAAATTTTGGGGTGGGTAGAAAAAAATTCAGGGTAGGACCTAGGAAAAAATTTAGGGTGGGAGGAAAACAATTGGTGGTGGGGGGTGGAAAAAAATTCATGGTAGGAAGAAAAAAAATTAGGGTGGGAGGAAAACAATTCGGGGTGGGTGGAAAAAATTTCAGGGTAGGATGGAAAAAAATTCAGGGTAGGAGGGAAAAAAATTGGGGTGGGAGGAAAAAATTGGTGTGGGAGGAAAACAATTTGGGGTGGATGGAAAAAAATTCAGGGTAGGAGGAAAAAAATTCAGGGTGGGAGGAAAAAAATTCAGGGTGGGAGGAAAAAAAATCGGGGTGGGTGGAAAAATATTTAGGGTAGGAGGAAAACAATTTGGGGTGGATGGAAAAAAATTCAGGGTAGGAGGAAAAAAATTCAGGGTGGGAGGAAAAAAATTCAGGGTGGGAGGAAAAAAATTCAGGGTGGGAGGAAAAAAAATTGGGGTGGGAGGAAAAAATTCAGGGTAGGAGGAAAAAAATTCAGGGTAGGAGTAAAAATTTTGGGGTGGGTAGAAAAAAATTCAGGGTAGGACCTAGGAAAAAATTTAGGGTGGGAGGAAAACAATTGGTGGTGGGGGGTGGAAAAAAATTCATGGTAGGAAGAAAAAAAATTAGGGTGGGAGGAAAACAATTCGGGGTGGGTGGAAAAAATTTCAGGGTAGGATGGAAAAAAATTCAGGGTAGGAGGGAAAAAAATTGGGGTGGGAGGAAAAAATTCAGGGTAGGAGGAAAAAAAATTCAGGGTAGGAGTAAAAATTTTGGGGTGGGTAGAAAAAAATTCAGGGTAGGACCTAGGAAAAAATTTAGGGTGGGAGGAAAACAATTGGTGGTGGGGGGTGGAAAAAAATTCATGGTAGGAAGAAAAAAAATTAGGGTGGGAGGAAAACAATTCGGGGTGGGTGGAAAAAATTTCAGGGTAGGATGGAAAAAAATTCAGGGTAGGAGGGAAAAAAATTGGGGTGGGAGGAAAAAATTCAGGGTAGGAGGAAAAAAATTCAGGGTAGGAGGAAAAAAAATTTGGGGTGGGAGGAAAAAAATTGGTGTGGGAGGAAAACAATTTGGGGTGGATGGAAAAAAATTCAGGGTAGGAGGAAAAAAATTCAGGGTGGGAGGAAAAAAATTCAGGGTGGGAGGAAAAAAAAATTGGGGTGGGAGGAAAAAAAATTGGGGTGGGAGGAAAAAATTCAGGGTAGGAGGAAAAAAATTCAGGGTAGGAGTAAAAATTTTGGGGTGGGTAGAAAAAAATTCAGGGTAGGACCTAGGAAAAAATTTAGGGTGGGAGGAAAATAATTGGTGGTGGGGGGTGGAAAAAAATTCATGGTAGGAAGAAAAAAAATTAGGGTGGGAGGAAAACAATTCGGGGTGGGTGGAAAAAATTTCAGGGTAGGATGGAAAAAAATTCAGGGTAGGAGGGAAAAAAATTGGGGTGGGAGGAAAAAATTCAGGGTAGGAGGAAAAAAATTCAGGGTAGGAGGAAAAAAATTCAGGGTAGGAGGAAAAAAAATTTGGGGTGGGAGGAAAAAAATTGGTGTGGGAGGAAAACAATTTGGGGTGGATAGAAAAAAATTCAGGGTAGGAGGAAAAAAATTCAGGGTGGGAGGAAAAAAATTCAGGGTGGTAGGAAAACAATTCAAGGTGGGTGGAAAAGAATTCAGGGTAGGAGGAAAAAAATTTGGGGTGGGAGGAAAACAATTTGGGGTGGATGGAAAAAAATTCAGGGTAGGAGGAAAAAAATTCAGGGTGGGAGGAAAAAAATTCAGGGTGGGAGGAAAAAAAATCGGGGTGGGTGGAAAAAAATTCAGGGTAGGATGAAAAAAATTCAGGGTAGGAGTAAAAATTTTGGGGTGGGTAGAAAAAAATTCAGGGTAGGACCTAGGAAAAAATTTAGGGTGGGAGGAAAACAATTGGTGGTGGGGGGTGGAAAAAAATTCATGGTAGGAAGAAAAAAATTGGTGTGGGAGGAAAACAATTTGGGGTGGATGGAAAAAAATTCAGGGTAGGAGGAAAAAAATTCAGGGTGGGAGGAAAAAAATTCAGGGTGGGAGGAAAAAAAATCGGGGTGGGTGGAAAAAAATTCAGGGTAGGATGAAAAAAATTCAGGGTAGGAGTAAAAATTTTGGGGTGGGTAGAAAAAAATTCAGGGTAGGACCTAGGAAAAAATTTAGGGTGGGAGGAAAACAATTGGTGGTGGGGGGTGGAAAAAAATTCATGGTAGGAAGAAAAAAAATTAGGGTGGGAGGAAAACAATTCGGGGTGGGTGGAAAAAATTTCAGGGTAGGATGGAAAAAAATTCAGGGTAGGAGGGAAAAAAAATTGGGGTGGGAGGAAAAAAATTGGTGTGGGAGGAAAACAATTTGGGGTGGATGGAAAAAAATTCAGGGTAGGAGGAAAAAAATTCAGGGTGGGAGGAAAAAAATTCAGGGTGGGAGGAAAAAAAATCGGGGTGGGTGGAAAAATATTTAGGGTAGGAGGAAAACAATTTGGGGTGGATGGAAAAAAATTCAGGGTAGGAGGAAAAAAATTCAGGGTGGGAGGAAAAAAATTCAGGGTGGGAGGAAAAAAAATCGGGGTGGGTGGAAAAATATTTAGGGTAGGAGGAAAAAAATTCAGGGTAGGAGGAAAATAATTTGGGGTGGGAGGAAAAAAATTGGTGTGGTAGGAAAACAATTCAAGGTGGGTGGAAAAGAATTCAGGGTAGGAGGAAAAAAATTCGGGGTGGGAGGAAAACAATTTGGGGTGGATGGAAAAAAATTCAGGGTAGGAGGAAAAAAATTCAGGGTGGGAGGAAAAAAAATTCAGGGTAGGAGGAAAAAAATTTAGGGTATAGGAGGAAAAAAATTGGTGTGGGAGGAAAACAATTTGGGGTGGGTGGAAAAGAATTCAGGGTAGGAGGAAAAAAATTTGGGGTGGGAGGAAAACAATCGGTGTGGGTGGAAAAAAATTTGGGGTGGGTGGAAAAAATTGGGGGTGGGAGAAAAAAATATAGATTTTTTTTCTGCGTTCTCTCGCTTTTTTTTTTTTGCATTCTTTCGCAAAGATATTTGCATTCTATAGAGCTTTATTTTGAACTTGGACTCGAGTATAAAGAAATACAGAAGTGGAGATTTGTGGCTCAGTGAAGGAGAAAAAATATTTAAAAATATTAATTGTAATTGAAATCTATTGCCAAAAAATAGATAAAGTGCTATAAAAGAAACACTTAACAGTGGCTTTTGGATATTTTCTTTCCACTAGTCTGGAAAAACACAAAAACCAAAAAGCCCAAAATCTCAAATTTGACAGTTTTTGCCTGCAGTGTCTTCCCTTAAAAGTTTAAATGAAGAGGAAAGTTTTATCTGAAGAGTATGAGGGATTATAGAGTTTCTTAGTAAGATTTTAAAGATTTAAAAAAAAGTAGCAATACAGTTTAATTCTGTGTTTTCTCCTTATTTCTAAATAGAACATTTTGGGGGCTGTAATCTACCCAGACTATCTAAGTTCCCCTCTGTAATAAATTAGAAGTGTTAAAGGAGAAATCATACTTTGCACTTCCTAAAACTTCAATCATTCTCTCAGTTAATTTGGTATTTATAAGTACATTTTTTTCATAACAAAGAATCACTGTTCCCAGTAATACTGCCATTAATATCATGCCAGCATTTTATAGAGTTTTCAGAGAAAAATAAAAATGGTTAAGATAGAAATTAGCATCAGAGGAAGCACACCAGATTAGAATCAGAAATTCATTTAGTCAGTATTTATGTTTTACTTGGCAAATTAAGCAAATACATTCTCTACATAATCTTTTCTTTCATCCTAATCTTTCCGACATTGGGGTTAGAACAAAGGGTGTATCTGTCACTGTAGTTTATAAGGATAGATAACATCCTGCTAATGTGTGTATAGGGATAAACAGCTTATGTGAACATTTATACAATCCGTGAAACTGTTTTTAAGAAACACAGTGTTCAAAAACAACTTTCTCTGGAGCAGTGTCACACTGGATGGGAATAAAAAATGTAAAAAATTAATTATTAACATAGTATACTTGCCAGCCAGTACAATATATTAATGTTTTACACGCTATTAGAGTAATAATTTAATTGTTAAATTTGTTGTTTTGTTCACAATTTGTAGAAAATTTGGCTATTTAATAAATGGGTATTTTGTAACAAAAAGGCCAAAATTGAGCAAATTAACTTTTTTTCTTATTTTGAATAGATGGTTTAAAGTCAAAATATAGAAATGAACTTTGTTGCATGCTGAATCAGGTCATATTAAAGAATTAGTATCTGTTGGGCATGTCAAACAATAGGAGATAATGCATTCACTGGCACATTAAATTTTAACATTTAATCGAAATGCTTGTTCATCCTTATTTGTTTAGCAAAGCAGCTGAGGTGTTGTCATAAGATCTGTTTTACACACAGTCCCCAGTCTGATGCGGTGTCCTCTTGTCATTGGCTGCCAAGCCAGACTTAAAAACAGGCTCTCCGGCAGGAGGGGAAACATTTATCAAGCAGGTGCTGGAAGAGAGTGAAATCAACTGAGTGTAATGTGGAGGAGGCTCCTATCTCTTGGCATGCTAAATGAGAGTAAAATATTCTCAGTCGCATGTGGGTTGTAGACGGCACTGATCTGTGTTCAAGGCCAATACACTGAAATGCTCTTTGTGGAGGAGTGACAGGAAACTACATGGGAAATATATTGCGAAAGGTCAAGAACCAAATTATTGCACAATTCTGGTGCAGTTACTTTCACCTCTCCTTGTACTCTTTTGAGGACTCAGACAACATAAAAAGGTGTTTTGTAGTTATACAATTAACTGTTTTTGCCCATGCATGAACCTTATGTTTTCTCATTGAAGATCTAATTTAAGATTTTAAACTGCATGCACACATGGGGCTCAGGTGTACCCCAACAGATTGCTTGATGTTGGAGGTGTCACTAAGGCTGAGTAAACACTTGTCACATTTCCTGCTTGTAGTCCTTCGGGGATGCTGACAGGCCCTTGGGGCTTCTTCCCCAGGTAGCTAAAAGGTAATACAGACATGGCTGATGTAACTCTACAGCTGAGTGAACTCATGGCTCCTGACTGTTGTGCCTGAGCTGGCACGGTTTCATCACTCATACTAAACATATCACACGGTTAAAGTAAACACATGCAAACTAGCACGATTGTGCTGCCGCTGCTAAAAGGGTACTGCTGTAAACCAACAGCAGGAGACATATGGGAATATAAAATGGTTATGTGTGAGGCATCGGAAACTGAAAAATTAACAGGATTTATAAATCTAGGTCCATGATATTTTTCTAAATATACTACAGTGTAAAAAGTTGTCACCATATTCAACTTAAAAACTTGAGTTCAGCAGCTGCCTTAAAAATTTTAAGTTAAATCAGCTTAAAACTACAAGGCATTTTAACTTATTACAATAAAAATGAGTTGATTTAACTTGTGAGTTGAAATGACTTGTTCATTTAACTTAAAAGGCAGCTGCTAAACTTAAGTTTTTAAGTTGAAACTGGTGAAAATCTTTTACAGTGTACCATTCATAATACATACAATTAACTCAACTAACTTAACCTGATGTTAAAAATGTATTACTATATGAGGAAAATAGCAGTCTTTAATACAAAATTGTATTGTTCATTATTAGAAGATGTAAACGTGTGTTTGTTTCAGAGGACCCTTGCTAAATTTCTCCAAATGTGATGAAGAAACAAATTTATCTATATCTTGGTGACATAAACTTTCAGTAAATTTTCATTTTTTAACTAAATTGATTGCACCCACATCCAAACCCGTAAGACCTTTGTTCATCTTTGGAACACAAGTTAAGATATTTTTGATGAAATCCGAGAGCGATTCCAGCCGAGGAAAAATGGTCTTATCTAGCGAAACGATCTGTTATTTTCTTAAAAAAACGACAATTTATATACTTTTTAACCTCAAATGCTCATCTTATCTAGCTCTTCGTGTACTCTGTCTCTGTACTCTTTCAGTTCATGACAATTAGGGTATGTCGAAAAACTCCCATCTCATTTTCTCCTCCAACTTCAAAATTGCTGTTTTACCTTTTTTTGTGAAGTGCGTTTGATCTTCCTTGCATGTAAACACTGTGTGTACTTCTACAGCACTCTAGGAAAATTTTGTAGTTGGAGGACAAAATGAAACGGGAGTTTTTTACCTACTCTAACTTTCTTGAACCGGAAAACACAGAGTAAATGCAGAGCTAGACAAGGCAAGCATTTGAGGTTAAAAAGTATATAAATTGTAAAAAAAAATTAGAAAATAACTGATTGTTTCGCTAGGTATTAAGATCCTTCTTCCTCGGCTGGGATCGTTTAGAGTCGTTCGAAGCTGCATTTAAACTGCATTTTGGAAGTTCAAACTCACAGGCACCATAGAAGTTCATTATATGGAGAGAAATCCTGAAATGTTTAACTCAGAAAACATAATTTCTTTATGACTGAAGGAAGAAAGACATGAACATCCTGGATGACAGAGGGTTGAGTAAATTATCTGTATCTGTTTTGTTCTGGAAGTCGACTTCTCCTTTAAACATTACAACCTCCAAAGGGTCACATGTAGAACATCAGAGTTTTCGTCCATACTTTTAAGAATTAAAAAAATCTTATCTCACCCCACCCCCAGAACTGGTTTAATTTGTCACAACTATTGCATTAACTGGAACTTATGCTTTGGCTTCCTTTTTCTATTCTAGTTATTTCACAACCTTTGTTCTCCCTCTGCATATTGTTCCCTTCCTGAACTGTTCAGACTTTTCAGATAAAATAGCAAACAGGTATGGCTTCTGCATGAGAAAAATATTGAACTCATGAAGCTTCACAATAGCCGGAAATACACTGTATGGTTGAAAATGCCAAAAACCATTAGGATATTAAGTAATGATTATGTTCCATTAGGATATTTTGTCAATTTCCTTCAAATTTTCTCAGTATTTAGATTTGTTTTTGCACCCCCAGGTTCCAGATCTTCAAATAGTTGCATCACGGTCAAACATCCCATACATCATTGGAAAGCTTATCTATTTATTTATTTTCAGATGATTTATAAATCGCATTTTCAAAAAAATTGACCCTTTTGTTTTTTTTGGTCAAGGGTCTTTATTACATACAATTATTACACATTTCAGGATTTCTCTCCATATAATGAACTTCTATGGTGCCTGTGAGTTTGAACTTCCAAAATGCAGTTTAAATGCAGCTTCAAACGACATATTTTGTTAGCTGGGAACTGACAGCAATGTTTTTGTCCTCCTTTATAGGGTTTTATATAATAAACTCCTGGTGCCATCTGTTGATTGCCATCATTAATGCATAACACCATGGAAACTGGAAGCACAAGGTATTGTAGGAAATCCTGTAGAGACTCTGCTCTTGAGGAAAAAACATACCTTGGGGAACAGGGGGGTCTTATAGAAGACATCAACTTGTCTAGACAATAAAAATAGACATAGTTGACAGATGTACTGTGTCTATTATCTTGTATTCTAAATATATAGTGTAGGTTCAACAATTTACTCAAGGATTATACATATATCAGTCTCAATCAGTCTTTCTAATTGCATTTTGCAGGCATCTCGGCTTTGTTGCCTCAACCAATAAAGCCTAATTTTGGCATCTGGAACTCCTTAAATAGGGAGACAATATGAAAAGAAAGTAATTATGGACAATAATTTGTAAAACATTGGCTCAAAATTCTGTTCAACAGCCATCTTGTATTGCAATTACAACAGACCTACTTTACAGTGATGAAATATTGTTTGTGTGCGTGTATCTGATTCACTCCAGATATTGATTATCATTAAATAAATATAGATTCTGATAATAAATGACCTAGTTCTTGCCTCCTATACCAATTATGGCCAACTATTAACCCAAGCAAGTTGACAGAGTTCAATAAACAACAGACAGCTGGAATACTTTATCTCTACCATCTGTGTTGTATCAAATCTGAAAAAAAAAAATCTGACTTTGAAGAATCCTCTAGATTACCCCTTTACCCTTTATCAAATACTTGTTTAATTATACTGTAAAACAAGAGGTGGTGTTTTTCATACAATTAAACATTTTTTGAACTTCACTGATTGTCATTCTATGAACAAAACTGATTAAATATGCTTCAGAATATCTTATTTTATGTTTTAAAGACAAATTAAATCATACAAGTTTGGGACACAAGGATGAGTAAATGATGACAGAAAATGTATTTTTTGAGTGAACTCCCTTTAAATTTGAAGAGGGTTTGTCTGTCTCCTCTGTAGTAAATGTTCATGTGTGATAGCACATAGCTGAAGTAAATGGATAACTGATGTGCGTTAATTATGTGTGCGTGGTGATGAATTAAAGCAACTTTGTCCTTCCCAGCACTATTTACTTTGGCTTATCTGGGTCAGATACTTAAGACATCATTTTATGATTATATAGAGCAATTTTCATAAGGGTTTCTATATTTAGAAGAAGTGATGCAGAAGTTTCCCGCCATGCTTGTTTGCCCTAAACCATTTATTATACATGATACAATATCTTTGATATTAGCACGCATATTGACAGCAAAGCTCTTGACCTTTGCAAGGACCAAGAGGTAATGGAACATACCGAGTGAAGGCAGGGAATGTTCCTTCCATGTCAGTGACATTTTATACACGCATTCTTAATTTTAAAAGATGTCAAATTATTTCCAGCAGATCTCTTACATATCTAGATGGATTGAAAGTGCCTTTCATTGGACATAAAACAGTTAAAACATTTTTCAGTATCTTGTACTTTGTTCCACAGAAAAAATAAAGTCGTACGAGTTTGACATGAGGACAACATTACATGATAACAAGAACATTTTTCGGTGATCTATCACTTTAACAGAGGACATTTATTGGATTATGTATTTAATTCTAACTTTCAAAAATTCAAAAATAAGCTGCACTCTCAAAAAAAGATACAAAAGCTGTCACTGAGATGGTACCCTAGTTACATATTTTTAGTACCTAAAGTGTACATAAATCATATATATTAGTAACTTTTAAAAAGGTTATAAAAAGTGCTATAACTTAGTCCTCGGGGCATCTACCAACCCAGAAAACGTGAAAAAGAACAACCCAGTAACTTTGTTTTGGTAAGCATTTTTCTGCAAGCATGTGAAAAAAACAGCCCACTCAGATTTCGCTTCCCTTGTGATGTAGAAAGGGGATCTTATTATAATGTTACCGCCCCTTTAACTGCACGATTCCAGCCATGGTGTCATTATGTTTTCGCAAGCAGCAATGGTGTACCAGTTCTAATGTCTATAGCGAAATTTCAAGCAAAGCATGCTAACTGTTCTGTCGTCTATTTAGAGTCCCAGTGTCAGAGGAGACAAGAGAGCAGTGGATCTATTGATTTATTTGCTGTATATTACGCTGCTGCCACACAGATCTAATATAAACATGCAATTTCTTTCCCAGCTGTTTATTTTTACAGACATAACCGACTGTTTTTGTAACTCATGTGTGTTTTTAACATAAACTTGTGTGTATTTGACAGTTTAAGCGCAATAAGACATGAAAGAAAACTTAGATTAGTACTCACATGTGACAGCCGCTTTCTGTGTGCGTGCTTCGAATGTGCGTGCTCAGAAAATCCTATATCAAACATTTGAACTGATATGTCTGTAAAACATTTCAGCGTGATACACATGATAATGAAAACCAAACAGCTGTTTTTTAGCAGAGTATATCAGGTACCAGCTGTAAAGCAGGGTTGCCAAGTTTTCACAACAAAACCTGACCAAACTAGCCCAATTACATTCCAAGGGCGTTCCCCTAGCAAAAATCACGTTCTGGGGGGTAAAATGTTACGTTTTTTGATGGGGTTCTCCTAATACAGTTTGCATTCCAGGGGGAAAATATAACATTATTGATGTTGCTTCAACCCACGGACATGAAAAACAACCCACGCCAACAGTGTTAAAGTAGCCCAGTTCTACGGGAAAACCATGGACTTGGCAACACTGCTTTAAAGGCACAGCCCTGTTCTGAAAAAAGGGGGCGGGGAGCAGCAGCTCATTTGCATTTAAAGAGTCATGCACGAAAACAGCGTGTTTCTGCTTGCACTCAAAATAGGCATTTTCAAAATGATATAATAAATTATCTGTGGGGTATTTTGAGCTGAAACTTCACAGACACATTCTGGGGACAACCGAGACTTATATTACATTTTGTAAAAAGGGGTATAATAGGTCTCTTAAACATGGCTTATTCAATGCACAAACATGTGCACACACTGACCTTTAGTAAAGGCACTTGTTTGTGTATTTTAATAAGAATCACTACTACATTTCATATTCCAACCAGTCTAACTAGATGAACATAAACATCCCCCTTTTTTTCTCTAGCTGCACCAACTTCCCGATAAGCGAGAACCCTTCAGTGTAAACATTGAAATGGTATTATCATTCCCACCGGCAATGTTTGGACTACCTATCAGCACTGTTATGAGTCCTAACAGGGGGTGACTGGGCTGGTTGCAACTCAGTAACTTTGTGAAGGAAAACATGAGCAGCAAGCCTGTGCACTTAGTTACGACTTCTGTAATTTACGGTCATGCACAAGTGTCCGACTCTTGAACCTTTTGGTTGCATCAGTTTGAAGATTACTTTTCAGACATTATTGTGTCATTCCTGATCATGGGAGAATCATGATGGCTGATTTCCTGTTTCAGTTTCTTATATCAGGTTTAAGTCTACATTCTTTTTAGGTCAGAGTGATCTATTGTTCTAAATTTCTGTCAGGATAAGCATGACGACTGGAAACATCTGCGTCTCAGGATAGATAAAAAGGGAAGTATTACATTCCTCTAGACACAAATGTGGAAGGATGCCAATGTTCAGACGGGTATAAATGTGTTTCTAAATCATTTCTTAGAGGAAAGACAAAAACCTTTTAGTTAGAGAGTGTTGCATCCTCTGCTTTGTTCTGCCACTAATGTATTTCTCTGCTTTTTTTCTTTTCTTCTCAGTATTGACTTTTGCACCAACTGTAGTTTATTGAACAAACACAAATCCAACTGAACAGATATAGCATCAGATATAATGTCATGAGGTTAGTCACCATTCTACATAAGCCTTAGAGTAAATAAACTTTATGCAGAACATATCTGCATTACCAGTTAGGTTAATGAGGCGTAGTAAGCGTTACATAAATCACACTGCTGGCTTAAACTGAATGGGATATACAAACAAACACACCTCCTTGTAGCAATTATGGGTTTATCATTATAATTCCACACACTAAATAGATTACTCATAATGTGTTTGTTATTATTACTCATGTATAACATTGTAAAGAGAGTGTTGGCCAAACTAGGTCATTGTAAGTTCACTATTTACTAAATGTTTATTGATGTTTGTACCAGTTTTTAATAGCAAGAAGGTATTAGATGAGTATATAGCTAGTGGATTAATGAAGTAAGTGTGCAGATTTTTGACAGGAACGAAAAAGCTGTGAGAAATACAAGTACCGTGAGTTTAATGGATTTTACTGTTGTTTATCAACATGACTGTAAGGCTCTATGACTCACAGCTTTGTTTTTATTCGGTTAAATTTAATATGGTGTCTAACCTGATTGAGGTTGATTGGTGAGTTGCCAAGAAGGAAAACGATTTCTGGAACTGTTTTGGATATTATTTTCCAAAGAAGAAGAGACAACAAAATGTGGTGGTCAGAGATGTTGGTCAGTTTCTTTGTCAATCCCAGGTACTTTGACATCTTCCATGTGTGACATAATGGCTTGGAGAAGCTTGACAAAGGAGTCCAGTTTGTCTATGTACATTTCTTTTTTTCAGTTGAACAACCAAGCCATGGTTTTGCTATCATAAGGTCGGCTTCAACTGACAGTTGGTGATATTTCCACGCAGAGATGGCTGAGTGGGCTTTTAAATATCACAAACCACATATAGGCCCACAGGATATGCTTGTTCGAGCTTGTGGCTGTTAGGGTGCTGGATGATAGCAGTAACAACTTTTTTTTAAATTAGTACACTGTTTCCTTTTAAAACCAGTATTGATTCACATCATTTTAGTGACTGTAAATCACTAAAGGACAATAAATCTGCAGCACTCTTACAATATTTTCCAGTGTAGCAAAAAATATGGCAGTCTGGGATTTGTTTAAATGATTATTTAGAACTCAAAAAGACATTTTAGATTTTGAATAATGTAAACTTTTCATCTTTTTTTGAAGCATTTTTATTTATTTCTTGAATTGAATGAAGAAGAAATAATATTCAGCTATTTTTTCAGTTCAAATTTATGACATTGATCATATAACCTTCTTTGTACAGACAGTCGATGTTTTTGCTGATGCTCTTTAGATCATTCTCAAATCATGCTGGAGAGCATCATCATCAGGTTTGTCACAAACTTGTGGTTTTGTGTTAAAACCAAGTGTGACAACAAAAAATGTTGGATTTAATGTCAAACGGAAGATGTTGGGACTCCTTTAACTTTCTGTAACAGCAAATTGTTTATGTTCTTTAAAACTCAAAAGTGCAAGTTCAACCAAGGCAAAATCTAACAGACCAATTTGCAGAAGACAGTTACGTCACTTAAAGCTGTGCTTGCATTGCAGTCGCAGAAAAACACTGGTAACAAGTGGAGGGAAACGGGAGAAAATACATTGAATAAGACAAAAAAAAAAAGTATTGTTCTACCTTTGGATGTCAGAATAGAAATGCAAATCTTTTTTATAGAATAATGTCATCAAAGACACCATTTGAATGACTTTGGATGAAGACTATGGATGAAACCTGCTATGATTAGGCTATTCGAAATTTGATTTAAACAATAGGTTTGCACAATATACACATAAGCAGTCCATACAGGGACATATTGTATTAGCCGTACAGTTAAAGCATGAAATACTATTTAATTGAATAACATTTTATATTTTCCTATACTTTATCTCACAATTTTGACTTTTTTCTTGCAAATGCAGCTTTATATCTCGTATTTCGGACATTTATAACTCGATTTAACTCAACAATAGCAAGTTTGTCAATTCTTAGGGGAGAAAAGCCAGAAGTGTGGGATATAAACTCATGATTCAGAGAGGAAAAGAGTGAATGACAAATATTTTTTCTTATCAGAATTGTGAAATGAGATATTGGAATTGTGAGAATAAAGTCATAATGTTGAATATAATCTCAAATCTACCTTTTTTTTATTATTTTATTCCATGGCTTCCATAGACAGCTACTTGAAAACGATCATTTTCTGCCACCAGCTCCACCCACAAACAAACGTCTATAAAACAGAAAAAACATTTTGTTACATAGTTAAATATTTAACAGTTTAGCATTGAAACTGCAGTTCTGTTATGCTTGAGCTGCACTTGTACTACATATACAATGATTTGTTATGGGTGTCGAAGTAAGTCTTTCTTTTTACAGTTGGGTGCTTCACTCCCATTATTGTAATTGGTGACTGGTGCAGTAAGTTGCTGAAGTGAAACATGCACTATAAATCAAAGAGGCCTGAAGCCTAAATAAGACCAGTTTCCTGCTTTCATTCACACTGTTTCCAGGCTATTCTACATACAAAACGTACAATTTGATTTAAAAATATACCATACGTATTAAAATGTTCGTCTTTTAAGTTAAAATGTTTAATGTAAATGTTTTCTCTCACGCTTGGTTTAACTGCTGCCGCCTGTGCATTGAAACCCCGCCCCATTTTCATTGTCGCTCTCTGATTGGCTAGACCTGCTTCCATCGACATACTTCGACTGCCAGTGTGAAGTAACCTTTCAGAAAAAAAGCAGCGGCGTTAAAGCGTGCCACTTTACTCTCTGGTACAATACTTTAACGTGTCCAAACTGTTAGGGTTAGGGTTATGCTTTGGGGTGTTTCAGTTGTCATGGATTGGTGCAGACGGAAAGGAGTCTCAGTGCATGAGGTGAGTGTTGCCGCGTAAACAAAAGTTGTTTTGAGGAATGATTAGAACGTAAACTTGCTGTCGAAGACTGACTAGGAGATACGAACAAGATCAATACAGGGATGAAAGTTGACAGCTGTATTTGGCGCGGGATAAAAGTTTGTCGTTGGAGTAGGAGAGCACGTTTCAGCTTGAGTTCGTGATGATGAAAAACATTATCATCCGAAGTGAAAACATAGTTAAACATTTTATACATTTTTTTTTTTTTAATAAATGTTAAATTAGGATTAACAGTCTACATAGTTTGGGCTCGGTAGGCTTCGTCTTTTTCGCTTCACCACAGTATACAGAAGTATGTAATAAACATATTTAGCTAAGTTTCATGTTGACGGAAGTTTACCGAAAAACTCAAAACGTCCCCTAAATGGTCCCTTTTCGTAACGCGGATTTGCATTAGTGAATTTGCATGTTCGCCTCACGTACACAATAGAGAATTGTCCTCCTTTTATCATCGTGCAGTAACGATGTGTGCGTTACGCTATATCATATTAATGTATATTTAACGTGCATGACACACTGTGTTGGATTGGCATCATAGACACGTGGTGCATATTTGGGCATTTCGGACGCGTACCAAATGTTGCACGCATTTAAATGCTGACTAGGAAGGCAGCTCACTAGGGTTTGACACACAGCCACAGTATGCTGAAAGATGTTGGGGGTTGTTTCATCACTTTTAGACCTCTGGGTCGCCTCATCTGGGGACTGACTGTCTTCATCACTGATAAACCACTTAAATCCCCCTTCACTGCCACTGTCAAGCCTAGTGTTGTACTCCTGTGAGCATCATTATGCTCTCTTTGCTCATTAGGGAACATCACCAGAGGGAACAAGTACACGTCCTCTCTATGTGAACACCTTTAAAATGGTGTAAAGATTGAGTTTTATGAAAATTGGCAATTAATAGGTTTCGGTTTATGTAACTTTTATATTATGAAAATAGAAGATACTGTATGTAAAGAAAAATATATTTAGATATGTCACTACCAGTCAAAAGTTTTTGAACAGTAAGATAAGTGTTTTTAAAGAAGTCTTTTTACAGCATTTACAGCAAAAACAGTACAATGTAAATGTTTTTACTATTTTTGTCATTTATTCCTGTGATTTCAAAGCTGAATTTTTAACATCATTACTCCAGTCACACGATCCTTCAGAAATCATTGTAATGTTCAGATTTGCTGTTAAAAATATTATTATTATTATTATTATTATTATTATTATTATGTTAAAAACAGCCGAGTAAAAAAAAAATCACAGGAATAAATTACATTTTAAAATGTATTCAAATCAAAAGCAGTTATTTTTAAATAGTAATAATATTTTACAATATTACTAAGTTTGCTGTATTTTAGATCAAATAAATGCAGGCTTGGTGAGCAAAAGAAACCTCTTAAAAAAAAAACATAAAAAAATCTAATTACAAAACCAAAATATTCAAAGTCCAGTAAGAGTAATTGATTAGTGTATACATCTTAATGCATAAATGATATTATTTTATTATCTTTTCTTCTGTCCTAACTGAATTCAAAATGCATGTGACAGTTGGAACGTGTACATATTTGCACCTGTTTAACTTGATGTTTTTTGCCAAACTGCGAGATGCTCTTGCACGCAAAGGAAGTAAGGTGCACCCCCTGTTGTGATGCAGAAAAGTGACAGTGTTTTTCTTGTTGTGGTTACCGCTCACACATTTCTTCCTGATGTTTGAAGGAACCTGTCACATGATATTTGTGGAAACAGAATAAAAAACTGTAAAGTCAGGCTACTGTGTTTTGACAAAACCACAGAAAGGAAGGTATTGCTAAGTAGATAAATAAACCACAGATGTGAAGCTAAGTGACTATTTGCATAATGATTGTACAGCATTGATAACTCTTACCTATGACTCAAAACGTGTTTTTGTTTTTATTTTCTTGTACAGATATGATTTAGCTCTGAGTCTGGAGTCTAAGATGAGCAGTAAGCAGGGACGGAGCTGCATCAATCCTCTAGTTCAAAGTAATATGGAAGGTGCCATGGGCACTGTAGTCCCCTCAGGGCTCCCTAAAGCAGACCGCCTACCACACTATTCCCATGAAAAGGCTCTGCCAATCAGCAGGGCTTATTTCGCATACTCTCTTGCTGGACAAGACACTCTTGACTTTCCTTCTCCATGGGGCCCTTCGAAAACCTGTGTGAGAAATGGGCCAAGCCCAGGGATTCACTCACCATCCACTGAGGGGTCAATTGCAATTCCAACCGCGTACAGGCCTGATAAAGTGTCTTTCCCGGTGGATGTTGGTGGCGGACGCTGTGCTGTACCGCGAGAGCTGGCAGCGAAGCAAAGACTGGCCTATTATGCCGGCAGTCCTAGGCAGCACAGTCCCAGGGCGGCTGGGGTCATCTCTCCAGTGGCAGTTCCCAAGGGTCACATTGGAGGGTCAGATGCGGAAAACTGTGTTGGGTTGGCCATTCCAAAACCCGTGTATGGTCATAGCCCTTGCTGCACGGAGCGTGGATGCACCGCAGGACATAACTATGGTGTAGAACACGGACCACAAAGGATGTCCCCTCGCATATATGATGACGAATGGGCTGCTCATTTTAGCCGCCTGGCGTACATGCATAAAAAGGGCCAGGAGGCATTTGCCCAACAGAGGGTTTTGCAGTTAGAGCATGGCTCGGAGAGTATAAAAGATGGAAAAGCTGAGAGTTACCACAGTATCAGATCAAATGAGCCTAGGAGATCACTTTCTTTAATGGAACCTGGCTATGCTTACAACACCACACATCAATTTATTAGTTCCACACCGGAGTACTGCCAACGTGGCTCTATTCCCACACAGATATACAAGGGTCTTCCTCATACTTATGACCCAAGGACACTTGCACACCGCGGAGTGCCTTCAAAAGTATATCAGGACCATCCTCATATATCAAAATACACACCAATGCCTCCATGTCCTAGTGTTTATTACTCTCAGAATCACCATGAGGCTTATCGAGCCGATCCCAATGTTATCGCAGATGAACATGGTCAGCATCACCACGTGGGTCAGTTCCATTCGCCTCGAGCTGACTGCTCACACCGTCCGATGATCCCAAAATATCCTACTTATCCATATGGGATGCATTTTAATAGTAACCAAGCACCTAGACACGATCGGCCACATCCACCTTTCCCAATGCATCAATCAGAGCGGCCGCTTGATTTCTCCATACGAAGGGTGCAGACACCCGATTCCCCTCGGGAGCTTTGTCGACAGCCTGGAACTTCTGGGGCTTTCCATCCTACTCCGGCCCACTACAGACGTCTCAGTAACACCACTACTACCCTCGAACACTCAGAGATGTCTGAAACTGGCTTTCTTGTAGGCAGCTCTAAAGAATTTTCCCATGAAGATGTACTGAAGATAAGGCACTGTGTTTCAGATCCATCCGACAAGGATGTATTAGCTAAAAGGCCCAGAGAGGAACTCGAAACAGAGATGGCGAGTAAAAAGCTAAAGATTGATTCAACCCTTGAGTTGTCAGATAAAGAGCCTCAGTCTCCGTCCTCCCCACCCATGCCAGTTATTAATAAAGTTTTCAGCTTAGCTCCTTATAAAGTCTATTTCGAAGCTACAGGCATGATGTCTTCACTAGGGAATTCAAAAAGTCCAAAGCCACAGCCTGAGGCGACGCGGCTTAAACAAGAGCCGGAAATTCAAAACTGTGATCTAGAACCAAATTCAGGCGAAAGTGACCTCAGCTTGAAACAGGACACTCAAATGTCACCAGCTAACAGTGACAGTCCAGTTGAAATGCCAGAGACTGTAAAGATCAAAAAAGAAAAACTGGATCCAGATGAAGTGGCTTGTCAGTCGGAAATGAAAGTGTGCATTACTGAAAAGATGAATCATCTGGCGGACAATTCTGAGGTCAAAGAAGAGCAAGGGGAGCCAGACACAAGTATCTCCGACTCTCTTCCTTGTCATGTTGTAGTAAAAAGTGACTTTGAAGAAGAAAGCAATCCTCGCTTTGTAGGAAAGTCTGAATCTTTAGCAACATGCAAGACTGAAAATGCTGTGAAAGATGTGGACTTTATTCCAGTTCCTAGTTTGCCTTCAACACCAGTGCCTTCACCGTTCACTAAATTCTCCCTCACTAAAATCCCACCTCATTGCCTTAAATTGGCCAATTTTAAAATAGTTATCCCCGAAGTCCTAAAAGCTCCAGTAAACCAACCTGTTGAAGTTCCTCAATCTCCACTGGAGGCCAAGCCAATTATAAGTAGCAGCAAACACGCCCGTCATCAGTTTATGGAGCTCCATCAGTCTCTCTGTAGACTCATATACTGCTACGTTAATCAAACCCCATGTCAGGAGCTCAGGGACTGGTTATGCACACTGGATCTTCGAGAATCAGGCAAAGATCAAAAGGTTTCATGTCTCTTGGGCTCAAAAATGAGGGAAATATGGCTGAAAGGTGAGGAGATGGAGGTGGCTCTTAAAAAGGTGGTTCGCCAGCTTCAAAAGTACGTTGAAAGCCGTGAATGTCCCTTTCCTCATGTCATGAGGGCTGGTGCCGTGTTCGTTCCTATGTTGGTGGTCAAGGAGGTGCTGTTTCCCCAGGTTCAAGGCACATTCATAGACCAGGTCCTGCAGGAGCATCGTGTGGAGCTCAGGCCCACAACCCTCTCAGAGGAGAGGCAGCTGACTCAACTCCACAGAAAGGCCTTCTCTTCCAAACTCCGGAGACTTCTGTCTCTTAAACATCTGCCAGAGATATACCCTGATGTCCTCAACCTTCTCTACCATGCCAATGCCTGCAAGTTCCTCGGTGAGTGCTGGACGATTGACTATTATTAACAAAAGACTAATGAAATGTCAAACTGCCATGGGAAAATTCCATAAAACGTATGGACGCACAAAATACTTCTATTGTATCAGTTAATAGCCATTTATTTACCATATTAGTTGATATTTTATATATAATTGTGCATGGGTATTTAATCAAAACTAATTCCTATTTTTACATCTAGATTATCTTTGTCGTCAACTAACACTAACCTGAAGTTAATTTATTAAATTTAACAACACTCAAATCTCAATTTCAAAATGAATTTATTTATTTTTTAATATTGCGTATTATACAGTTTATATGTAATATTACATACTACCAGTCAAGATTTTTTTTGTTTTTTAAAGAAGTCTCCTGCTCATCAAGCCTGCATTTATTTGATTCAAAGTACAGAAAAATTTTGAAATATTTTTACTATTTAAAATAACTCTTTTCTATTTTAATATATTTTAAAATGTAATTTGTTTCTGTGATTTCAAAACTACATTTTTAGCATCATTGCTCCAGTCAAATGACCCTTCAGAAATCATTCTAATATTCTCATTTGCTGCTCAAAAAAACATTTATTATTATTATTATGTCGGAAACAGATTTTTTTTTTTCAGGTTTTTTTTTATGTATAGCAAGTTTAGAAGAAGAGCATTTATCTGAAATAGAAATCTTTTATAACATTATAAATGTCTTTATAATCACTTTTGATCAACATAAAGAATCCTTGCTAAATAAAAGTATTAATTTCCATAATTTCTTTCCATTTTCCTTCTATAATTATACTGACTCAAAGCTTTTGAATGGTTAAGTGTTTAATATGTAAAATCTTTTTATTTCAGATAAATGCTGATCTTTGGATCTTTCTATTCATCAAAGAATCCTGAAAATTACTCAACTGTTTTAAATATTAATGATGATAATAATAATACTAAAATGTTTCTTGAACAGCAAATCAGCATATTAGAATGATTTCTGAAGGATCATGTGACACTGAAGACTGGAGTAATGATGCTAAAAATATAGCTTTGATCACAGAAATAAATTACATTTTAAAATTTATTCAAATAGAAAAGTGTTATTTTAAATACAAAAAATATTTTATAATTTTGCTGTTTTTGCTGTACTTTGGATCAAATGAATGCAGGCTTGGTGAGCAGAAGAGTTGTCTTTAAAAAACATTAAATCTTACTGTTCAAAAACTTTTGACTCGTAGTGTGTATTTATATTATATTGTGCTAAATTCTCTCGTTTCATTTAAAACAATTGATTTTAGTTTATTAAATATAATTTATTTAGACAAAATGAACCATGAATTGGTTGATATTATAGATTAGCAATGTATCTTGAAACATTAAATGAAACATTTTATTATCTAGTAGTAGTATTTTAATAATAGTGCATTCATAATAAAACTTTTTGGCATCCCTAATAAAATTGTATTCATTAAATCTTCGCTTAATTTAGGATCTGACTGGTACTATGGTGATGATGATACTTTAATCTTTGTTGCTTGAAACATACTGTGGCATATTCAGTTTAAGAAAACACTGAAGTATCAGACTTGTGGTTCCATTTTTTTTTTTAGTTCATGTAACACAATTCTTTTTAAATAAGTAGTCACATGACAGAAGACATTTTACAAACTTATTATTTTCCATGTTAAATTCGTAGATGCATTATTAAAGGACATTTTGTGCTAAGTATCATAGTATCTTTCATAGTACTTGGAAGGATATATGTGCATACTGAAACTTTGTGTTATAATTTTAGTAATCTTAAATTTCAGTTCCACATTTCTAAAATAAGCAGAACTATTAAACTGCGTTGTCTGTTGGATGTTCGTTTATTGTATAACATTTTCTGGCTGAGATCTTACGCTTTAGATAGGAGGCTTCATATTATAGTCCCTAATATATATGCTAAAAATGATATACTTTTTTAAGTATTTAATATAAAAGCCTATTTGATTTTGGATTTATTTTGATGTATGTTTATTTTAATTATTTTTTATTAAGATCAGCCATACATGGTGCATACCTATGGTCTTAATGTTCATGTTTTATGATTTTTGTTTTAAATCATACTTTTGTCATACTTTTTTTGATTTGATACACATTTGTTCTTGCAGATTCCACTGCTACAGATGGTGTCCAAAAAATGCCCAGGTACCTTCTTATTACTTTGTCCCCAAAACTCCTCCTCCAATCACAAATCCTTTTTTTTGTTGTTCTACGTTGCAGAGAGGGCTTTGTAAATCTTTGAGCTCAGTCACTGTTCCTTACTGGTGCAGTTTTGTTGCAGGTGTGTTTCTGATCAGATATTTTCTGGAACGGAACAGTGATATGCTTTAGGATGTCTTTCACTTTCAGACACATACATACACTTTAGGGAAGGAAGTTAGTGTGCTTTTGGAGGTATGCTAAGGCGGGTGGAGGATGGAAGGAGTTGCCATTTGCACTGGCATTACATTTGTCACCTGCAGTGCCATAAAAGACCTCCTGGTGATGACAGCTGTCTCTCATCAGTTACAGAACTCAATTAGTTTATTTTGTACATAGTTGACTTAGTTAAATGTGTAGTCATCCTTATTATTTTCTTTTTCTTTGTTTTCAATTCTTTCATAGTGTTCTTTAACTTGTAGCCTTTTGAAATAACTTCTGACACCTATTATGTTTCATCAAACGGACTGGCATGGTTAGGTAATATTTCTTCTATTATTAGTAACCAGTTTGATTGCATTTTATTGATGCTGCTGTCATGTACCACAAGAATGCTTCTAAAAGCATGTGAAGGTTTTACTTCTGACCAAACGAACATCTGGTATCATAAAAGTGCGTTCACACTGGATGTGTTGTTCACACTGACAAATGGGGTTTTAAGATACTTCTTTAAAAAAAAAAGTTCAACTCAAGTTCACACTCATTTTCGCTAACAATTTTCACTAACAATATCTTAGAATGCAAGAACGTGTCCTGTGTCAATGCTTGAACACTTAAAAGCACTAATTTATTAAAAAAGTACATTTATTAAAGAGAGAGTTCACCCAAAAATAAAAAATTCTGTCAATAATTTCTCACCCTCATGTCATTCCAAATCCGTAAGACCTCTATTCATCTTTCTAAACAAATTAAGGTATTTTTTTATGAACCTTTCATAGACAGCAACGCAATTGAAATGTTAAACATGGCCCGGAAAGGTAGTACGGACATTGTCAAAATAGATCATGTGACATCAGTGGTTAAACCACAATTTTATGAAGCTACGAGAATACTTTTTGTGCACAAGGAAAGCAAAAATAACAACTTTATTAAACATTTTCTTCTCTTCTGTGCCACACGTTTCTGAGAGTACACTTTCACCTGTATGAGTTCCTTGCTTCTGTGGAACCTGGTTTATAAACCAAGGGAATAATAAACCATAATACGTAATATTTCAAATAATTTAAAGGAGAAGTCCGTTGTGATATTGACCTAAAGTGTAATGAATCATGATACCGAGTGTGAACTTACCTTTCATAGCTCATCTCGGCTTGTCCCCTGCACTCCGAAATCTGGTGCTAGTTAGCCGATGCTAACAACAGGTTGTCGTTGAGGGTGCCTCGGGCATCGGACTAGCCATGTAAATAAATCACTGTTTTACACCATTTACGAGGCACAAAGTAGCTACATTTCATTGGTAGACTTCCAAGGGCCCTGACATTTAAAGCGAGACATTGAGAACTTTGAAAAAGCACTGGTAGTTTATTTACAAGAAGATTTATACAGACAGTACCTTCAGGAAATTTACCGTTCGCCGCCATCTTGAATTTAGTCACGATAAGTCAAGTGACGAGCAGGAAGGAAACTACAACCTGATAAGTCACGTGAGTATTCGCGTTACTTTTGGACTGGATTTAGTGCAGACAGTTGCCAATTGCAAGGATGTCGGACGATGAAGCTACTGAGTTTTATGAAGTAGTAGTTTAGTTTCCTTCCTGCTTGTCGCTCGACTTATCGTGACTAAATTCAAGATGGCGGCGAACGGTAAATTTCCTGAAGGTACTGTCTGTATAAATCTTCTTGTAAATAAACTACCAGTGCTTTTTCAAAGTTCTCAATGTCTCGTTTTAAATGTCAGGGCCCTTGGAAGGCATACAGTTTTGGGATAACATGAGGCTGAGTAAATGGTAGGAAATAAAAGTCTGCTTAACATTTAATAATAACAATCAGTGGTGGAAATGGGCAAAATTCACTGTGGGGACTTTAACATTCTTAAGGACTTTATGATTACATTTTATTTTTTAGGAGCACCTGATCAATGACAGAAATTTAACCTTCAAATTATAAGGTGATATATGACTGTATATATGACTTTGTAATGCTATTTTTCTAACTTTATTAAATGTATGTCATATTTTGTGCCAAAAGAGCCAAAATTTTAATTAAACAATAAATTCAATTAAAATAGGTTACCAGTCAAATGAAATCCGCATCAGCAATTCATCTTTGCATGGCACAGAAGAACACATGAAATATTTACAGACTTTTTGACAAGTGGCATTAATGCATTTTATAATAGCAATGTTATGAGATTAATGTTTTAAATATAAAAAATTTGACTATAGAAATATTAAACTATTTTAAATGACTCAATACTTTAAAAATGGAACTGAAACCGCTAGTAGGTGGCAGCAAGTCACTGTCTTTGTTACTGAATCATTCATTCAATCAGTTCTTTCAAATGGCTGATTCATTTAGGAATGAAGCAAGTGACTCTCTTTATGAATGGGTCATTGAATAATTAATTCACTAGATTTGTGCAAAAATGCAGATTTGTTCATAAATTAAACTCCATTTGTTTGGAAATGCGTGTAGCAGCTGGGACTTTGTTTAAAACTATTTTCGTTTACGAAATGGAGCACAATCAGACAATACTGTTTCTAAAAAGTCGGTTAATATTAACTTTTGCATAAAATCAGAAATATATAAAACTTGTATAAATTCAATTTTACATTTGCAAAGTCCCTTTATAATCCCATTGCCAGCCCTGACAATAATGAATTGTTCTTTAATTGTAATCTAGCTTTAAATGTCCACTGAAGTGCTTTGAAACACAGCGTTATTCTGTGTTGACGTAATTTCAGCTGAAACTGGAAGAAAGGGCGGGACATATCAAGCAGTCCCTCCCCTTATTTTAAATGGCCAATAGCATTTTGTTTTGTTTACATCACAGCTTAGGCCAGAGACATTGAGCTTGGTAAAGCTGCATTTGACGCCATATTACAGCCACAATCTTATCCATATTGCCATAATATAGCATTCTGTGTAGAATTCAAATGTGTCCGATACGTTTTGTGGTCCACGCCGATTCACGCATATGATATATTCGCACTCTGTGCTATCGTGTCTCTGGACTGGAGCAGGCTGCATGTGTGCAAAACCAGACTTCTTATGCCCCAACGGAAAGCATATTTACACAAAATCGTTCCCTATCCCCAAATTCTGTAAGCAAGTGACCAATTTCAGCCACAGCTTCAGCTTGTATTTATAGTGTAGGGGGCGGGAAGCTTCGAATTGTAGAGAGCATTTCATTGGACTCAAAGTTTGATGAGAAGCTGAAGTGCAGGGTGATGTTATCAAAATCGTTGATCAATATTGGTGGAAGTTAGAGACTGTAAGTTTTGAATGCTTATATCTTCTAAATGCTAATTGTGTCATTGTTTTGGAGCACACTAGCTTATAGATAACCTTAAGGCTAACAAATTCATACTAAAAGCCAAAAAACTTCCATTTTGATTTCATGGGGACTTTAATAATGGTCAGTCAAGAAATGCTGACACTAAATTTCATTTCTTATCTTTCTGCAGGAGTAGAAACCAGCTTAACTTTGAAGAGCGAGAACACGGACAGCTCAGATGAATCATCCGGTGGTGTGAATGGCGCTGAGGAATTCTACTTCGAGTCCTCCAGACCACTCACACCAGAAACCACATGTGCGGACAAGCTGGAAAAGCAATTATGCCTGAAGAGAAAAAAAAAGGAAGGCAGAGTAAAGATTTCCTCCAAGAGGACATTTTTAGAGGAGACCAGTTCCTCTTCAGAAGAGGATGAATTTACTGAGGAACCGGCGAGGTGGTGTGTCGTCAGTTCCTTAGAGAGAGATGAATGGGAAGTGTCTCCTATGACTTCCAATGATGGGGGACCACATGTGGAGGTAAAGATCGAAGACGAAACCCAGCAAGAGCCTGAGAACGCTGCCTGGGGGAGACCTTTGACCTCTGATGACCTTTCCTCTGGTGAAGAGACCGAAAGCACATCATTGACGTCTTTTCAGAGCCGCACATCCAGCTCAGCAGAATCTCAGGGCTTGTCCAAAGGGAACTCTAGAATGGTCCTCAAGCTGAGGAAGGTCTTTTACAATAAGGGTCACGGGGGTAGAGTCACCCACTACCAGAAGGTCACAGATTCTTTGGAAGCTCCAGCAAGGTTCAGACCCACAGATAGCGGCCATTACAGAAAAAAGAAACGGCACAAAAGACGCCACACAGACAGGGAGTTTTCTTTCGGTTCATACTCTCAAAGCCGATCATACCTCTCTAAAAAACATGGTTCCAAGCACCGACGCAGATGGGTCCTGCGCTCCGCTGTGCAGTCTGCTCGTCTGGCAATGGAGAATCGATATCCTGACCTGGTGGGAAAGAGGATTCGCCATTTGTATGAGGAAAAGGACAAAACAGAAGTGTGGTATAGAGGAGTAGTACTACGCATTCACGAGCCACATACCAACCCACTGAAAACTGTGTTCGAGGTCAAATATGATAGTGAGCCCGAGTGGCAATACTATCTTGAGCTGCTGGTAGACTATAAGAAAGGATGGTTAAAAGTGGAGGACTAAGTCTTGACGGTATTACTGTTTTGCACCTGAGAACTGAATTGTGAATATACTTTGAATTGAAGCAGTGAAGCTGTCAAATGTTTCTAAGGCTTGGAATTTTTCTTTGCGACCCAAAAACTTGACATAACTTGACGTTGTTGTATGTAAGCAGTGTTTGTTCAGTTTCAAGTCTGCTTTGTGTTTCTGGTGTCAATAATGTTTCAGTTGTTACTGTGAAGTTGTTGCCCTTTTTCTAATGCAGAGTTGTTGGCAAACATTCCCAGCAGGTGACATGTTGCCAACCTTGTTTAAGCTTCCCATGAAGTTGGACGAAAAGGAATGCTGTATAGCAAGTTGTTTATTTGTTTACAGAATTATTTTTATATTGGCTGCTGTCACGTGTTATATATCTGACTTTTAAAACCTTTTTTTTTTTAAATTAAATGTATTTGGGTTGTTCAAATTCATCCTGAGGTGACTACTTTTATTAAAACGTACAACACAACTTCATATAACACTATTCAGATGTAAGTCTCAAGATGAGGGCTGGATTTATTTGATCAAAAGTGCATTAAAAACTTTTCTGTTTTAGTAGATTTAATAGAAAAGCTGATTTTTTTTAGCAGCTTGACTTCAGCATCACATGATCTGAAATCATGCTGATTTGTTCCTAAAAAACATTTATCCACAAAACAGTTTGTTTTGCTGCTTGATATTGCAAATTGGTGCATCTTACCATATTATTTTAATGTATCATCTTAATTTTGAACACTGGTTTGTAGTGCAAATCACTTTACTATTTATTGCACGTTGTTATTCTTGTCACGTAAACAATGCCACTGACTGAACCAAACGAAACTCGCATATTTAGCTGATTATTGCTGCTGAAAATGGTCAATTATTGTAATTTTTTGGGCTGTGCTAATTGGTCAGACCAGGAAAAACATTTGGAGTACTTCAGACTGCCAAAAGTCTAATTAAATCAAGGACAAGAGTGCAAAAAACTATCTGAGGAACAAAAGGCGCTTGTGGTTGGCCAAACTGAACCAGGATTTCCAGGGCAAGAATCTTCACAACATTAGTGTTTTTATTATAATTTCCGGTCAGGTAGGTGAAATATTAGACTAATATTTTAATTATTACTGCTTGTACGTATCTTTACCACCTTTTAACTTAAGTTTGTCAAAATATTGCGCTCTTTCCTGCTTACTAAGTCAAATGATAAATGATATACAAATGATAAATGAAACCTTTTGTCCTACCTTAAAACTTCGTAGCTATAGTTAATGTTGTCATTAGCTGTGTGCAGAGGTGGGTAGTAACGAATTACATTTACTTCGTTACATGTACTTGAGTAGATTTTTGGGGTAACTAGTACTTTTAGAGTATATTTAAAGATAGGTACTTTTACTCTTACTCAAGTACATTTATAGTGAAAAAACTTTACTTTTACTTCGCTACATTTGATGCAGTTCCTCCGTTACTGTCCTCAGAAACGTGTTGTTGGAATCTTCATTTCATGTCTGATGAAACTGCGTTAATGCTGCTTTGTATTCAGCTGTTACTATGGAAACCGTAATATTTCAGCGCTCCTAAAGCGCCCCCTCGTGACCGAGAATTAATTTTTAATTTCCAATACATTTTTTCAGCTGTTTATGGTCAAATGATTGCAATTATCAACCCATGTTTTTATGCAGCAAACACAGAGTTGTAAATGTAAAAAGTTAAGGTGCCTTCTAAAAATCTAAACAAGTACAGTAATATTTTAAATAAATATAATAAATTATATACTCAATTTATCCCTTTGAATGTTATAAAGGATGAAATGCCATAGTGTAACATATTTTGTTTTTGTGTGAAACTGTATCTGAATTTTAAATCATGCCATTTTATGGCTTAATATTCCACTTCACATTGTCCAATCCCATTACCGTTTATTTTACTTGTGCAGATCTTAGAAAGGGGTATGAATTGCTTTAAATTAATATAAAAAAAGTACAGATACACTAAATGAAATAAATATAATGAAATAAAATTACTTCCTTGATATTTGTTTACATTTGTGTATTAATTTTTTTTTTAATTAGACTCCTATCTGATTTTCACACCTTACTTCAGCCTATGTTTTCAAGGAGAGGTGTGTGGAAGCTTTCCAAACAGTTTGAAATTCAGGGTCTTCACTTCATATCAATCAGATCAGAAGTAACTAGTAACTAACTACTTGAGTACTTTTTCCATCGGATACTTTTTTACTCTTACTCAAGTAACTATTAAGATTGTTACTTTTACTCTTACTTGAGTAAATATTTCCATAAGTACTTGTACTTTTACTTGAGTACAGATTTTGGGTACTCGACCCACCTCTGGCTGTGTGATCCTTTTGTCTTCTTGCCGGCTCATGGAAGTCTTTATCAGTTTAAATTTGCGATTGTAGATCTAATTTTATTACATTACTTTTCGTTCTTTTACTTTATGCCATATAGATTTAGGAGGGCAAGCATACTATAAAACAGATTTTTAAATTTTTCATTTAAATTGCTTAATTTTCTGTCAAATCCGTGTGCATTTGCTATTACTGACCAATTGGGCTTAAATTAACAATACCCTTTTTTAAAAGCATGGCTTTTCTTCCCTTAACAACCGTTGGCATGGGTAAACAAAATAAACTAAGCAATATGATCTAGGTTATTTTGCTGATAAAATCGGCAATGTATTTGGTACAATAACGTGGATTAAAATTGCATTAAAACAATGTATTGTATGCAGAAATTCCTAGAGTAGAATAACACCCTAGAATCTTTGATCCGAATATTAGCAACATTCCATAACCTGTGCGAAGCAGCCATAGATTGTGTATTGGCAGCAGCCGGTGGGCTGGGCTCTACACTGGCAGCCAGCATGTGTCACGTTCTTAAGGGGGGAGGGAGGGAGATTTTGATACATTTGGAAAATAATTCACCATGAACCAGTTGTGAAACTTTGGGGACTTTTTATGCAGCTAAAGGGAGAAATAACATTTAATTTTACTGTTCCTACTCCAAGTCACCATTTTGTATAATATGGATAACATTTAGGTCTAATTATAGATATTTTGTGAAAAAGTAAAAAAAAAAAAAAAAAAAAAAAAAAAAAACCGGCAAATGTTAAACTACCTGTCACTACTCTTCCTTCTTGCAAAGTCATCCACTAAACACTGTTATTAACACCAACTTTCTCAAATTAATTCAAATATTTATTATTTGGAGTGTCATTATTGATGTCACGTACATTCACATCAGAAGAGACCAGAGCGACGAAAGTCATTATTTCTCTATGGAGAGTCGGCGAATTGGCCGAACAAAGCAAATTCACTGGCAGCGAAGCGAATTGGGCGACCAGAGCGAAAAAGAGAAGTTAAAAGTCAGTTAACCTTATGTAATGAGTTATGACGTGGTTCGGTGAAAACCAATTCTAATATATAGATTTACCAACGCCCCACGGTAACAGGCTAAATCAAACATTCCAATGAGCGAACAAAGTGAATAAAGCAAATTCAACAACAGAGCTTCTTTAACGACCTTGGCGACGTGTTCGCTTTGGTATCTCCTAGTGTGAACGTACAGTGAGAGCCATGTTGGGGCACAGTTAGTGATCACACTACATGTGTACCGTGTCCAGCTGTACCATGCCAGAATCCACCTGTGTACCATATCCCCGTACACAACCGAGTGATCAGGGGTGTAGTGCTAAAATAAGAGGTGGGTGAACTACGAATTCTGTGATCACATTTTGTGCATAAACTACACTATGATGTGCATTTAGATCAATTGAGAAGTGGGTAAACTCTAATTCTGAAATTTCAGAGTTGGGTAAACCGTGTTTACTCCACTACAGCCCTGGGAGTGACTACACTGGTCAAACTCTTACACTGGTCTGGGGGCCACTCAGAGGGCAGGTTAACCGCCTCCATCCCACCATGCTACCGCTCCCTAGTCAGAGGGCCTTCTGTAAGGCCCCCTCCCCTCCCCCCAGAAACCAGGAGCCCCATGGTAGGGGCCCTTGTAATCAGATGGCCCTCTAAAGGTACACTACACCCTCCTCCCTAGGGCCTCCTAGTAGGGTCCTCATAATCAGAGGGCCCTCTAAAAGCCCCCAAAACCCCATCCTCCCTAGGACCCCCTTGTAGCCAGAAGCCAGGACCATAATAGGAGGGCCTAAGAGAGCCTTCTAAAAGTAGGCTCCCATGCACCCATTTCCCTATAAAGTTTCTATAGCAGGGCCGGGGGCCCCCTGAAAGCACCGACCCCCCACCACCACCAGCACCACCACCACAACCACCACAATTCAAGGGCCCTTGGCAGCCAAACACCCTCCCTATAGGGTCAGGGCAGGGGCCCTTGTAAGCAGAGGTTTAAAGAATGTAGGCCCTCTAAAATAGACAAACGAAAATACATTGTTGATAAACGTTGCAAATTGTTTTGGCCCCGCTGGCCCGGTCCGTAATCCGTCCCTGAAATTTAGTAGTACATTATCCGTGCACTCCATGCTGTTGTTTACATCGGAGTATCCCAATATGGCCGTGCATCCGGGTAACTGACCAAATTGTGATGTAATTTGTCCAACTCGTTTTTTTTTTTTGGTTTTTTTTATTCGGCCATGTTTAGCATGAGAATCCAACTCAGTGTAAATAAATCAGAATGCATGAAATAGCATTAGACTTACCTTTTAACCTATTAGTTTCTTTTTTTTCTGAAAAAGTGGAAGTGGAATAAGTGGTTTCCTTGTGAACTTATGGATCAACTTCTGCAACAAAATGTGTTTAGTGATACTTCTCAGAGAAATATTATAGTGATTTTTTAACATCCCATTTGTCCTGTAGGTTTAATCTTATCTTGAAGTGATTCTCACAGGGCAGTGAGGGCACAAAGATAAAGAGTTGAATAATTTAATCTCATATATTTGACCAATGAGACAATATCCACCAAATACAGAGTCCATGTTGTATTATTGTCACAGTTCTTCAATTAAGACCAGGGTGCCCAATTCCTGCAGACTTAAGCCTTTTTTTTTTCTCCAAGTGGTACTGGAGATCTTAATTAGTTGGTTGGGTTGTGTTCAGTCAGGGTTGGAGTTGAACTTTGAGGAAGGTAGATCTCCAGGAACAGAACTGGGACGAATCAGTTAAGATTGGTCTCCCCCTGCTGGACATTTACTCTCAAATATCTGTAATGGCATCTATCTGCTTTATTCGTGGACTGCATAATCCTTTGGATGAGATCCGTTTTATATAAAGCACCAACAGCGTCTTATATTACTGACAAACAATCCAAACCAATAAAAAACCCTAGACGTGCCAAACGCACCAGCTTGAAATAAAACACAGAAGCACAAAGAATCTAAAGCAATGTTTGCAACATTTTGCACTTTAATATTTGTTTTCTTCAAAACGGACAACTAATTTCTTACACATTTGTACACTATGTATATAAGAAATCAAAAAAAAATTTAATTGAATAAAGAAAAGGATACATGTAGAAAAGTATTAAAAGTTTTTGGATGTCTCAACAAAATGAGAGTAGCTGCTTTTTGTTACCGTCAATGTTAAATTTGGATGCTCATGAGCTAGCAGACATGATCAAATAGGCGTAACTGAGAAGCAAAGTGGCCGGAAGGGGACAGTTAAAACACACACTAAAGCTGCATACTGGGGCAGTAGAACCATGTTTTGTAGATCACACCGTGTTCCTACAAAATAAATAGCCAAACTTCCCAGATTTTCCTATTTCTTGTTCTGCATTTAATAGTCAAAGTGTGTTATACCTGGAAGACCATCTCAGCACTCATCCATGGCATATTACAAAGACTTACATCACAAAAATTGCAATCATTCCCAGCACACAAAGCAAAAGGATTAACAGGCCGCTATTACTTTGAATGAAAAAAAAAATGCATTCTAGGAGCGCATTTGAAGTATAAAAAAAAGAAGAAAGAAAAGCCAATATACGAGTCATACTTCCAGCAGAAAGTGAGAGGGGGAGAAACAAACAAACAAACAAAAAACTAAAATCACCAGTTTGAGATTGACACTTTGGTGTTGTCTGAATACGCCAACTTGATCTGCAATGACACTGTCCCACCTGTGTCTATCCCAGAACCCCACCCCTGTACCCCTGATGACAGGGTCTCAGTGCTTCAACGATGGTCACGGTGCGTCCACACACAATTTGTACAATTTTGCATGAACAAAGTGTACACAAATGCAACATCACAGTACGAAGGTTACATCACATATTCCCTGCAAACTATATCATGACTCGAACGGCCCTTTGGAAACCATCCCGGGTGCAAAGGTGTGATTATTTTACACAAAATGAATTAAAGCAGGAGAGATAACAGTGGCTTCCGACTACTAGTTCTGCGGTGTGCAAAAGAATCGATCATGTGGAAAATGCCTAACCCTGTTTGTCAATGGCTCAGTTGGAACACTTGACAACAGATGTCAAGAAAGCAGCTCAACGGGCCTGTCGGTACAATTTCATCAACGTGCGTGTCGAGCCAGGGTCGGGATCGAAGAATGAACTTCAGAGAGACAAAAAGAAAAAATATAAAAGGTTATATGAGTGAATGTCACTCAGTTTGGCTCTCAGAAATTATTCATATAACTCTTAAAATCATATTATGATACTAGGAGGGAGGAGAGAGGAGGATAACAGCAAAGGAGGCAGAGCAGAGGAAACCACTGTTCTGTTTTAAAACTTTTGGAAAAAGCAGCGAACATTAAACTACCCCCATTTCCTCCGAGCGTAAAGCCAGAAGCTCTCGAAAAACTCCTAGTAGGCAGAAAAGCGCCACCTTGGCATGATCTGCTCGATTTGGCAGAATGTAGCCCTGCTCAGTCCCTGTGGAGCAAAGGGGAGGAGCGGAGGGAGAGACACGAGCTCCCGATTTACGTCAAGCATGTGTCAAGTCCAAACCGATCCAAGATAGGGAAAGACACTCAATCTACACAGCAAATATACATTTTTTTTTTATATTTGTAAAGATAAATATCTTTTAAAAATGATGCAAACACATGCCACTCTTACTCTTTAACTTCCATGCATATGCATTATTTACAAATTGAAAAATACCGATTTTGTCATCTTTCCTTTTTTTTTTTTTTGGTGTTTTTTGTGTTCTATTCCACTAACGTCTGTAAGCTGAAAAGTCGCCTCCTTGCAATCAACCGATCGACTGACACTCAGCGACCCAAAGACGGATCTCGCCAGACATGGTCAGAATGAATTAAAGCCATTTTGAAAACAAAGTCCATTTTCCACACACAAAAAGAGTATATAAAATAAAAAGTCAAACAGAAACACGTCCACAAACGTAACTGATAAGGAGGGAACAGATTTCCGAGGGCAAGATCTTACAATGCAAGCAAAAGGAAGATATTTCGCCTCTTTGTCTTGCGCTTCACGCTGCTAACAATACTGTTGAACATGTAATATTTTAATTTTTAATATTCTAACTTTGTCATTTAAATATAATTTACTCTTATGCTTTTCTTCAAAACAAAAATCTGGAAAAGTTATGCGATGCAGGGCGGTTTTGCCGGGGGAGGAGGCAGCAGAGGTCTGTGCTGCTCTTTTGTCATTGCATCAGCGCTCTAATGGGTGGAGTTTGTCTCCGAGAGTCTGTGGTGTGGAGATGTAGCCTCAATCCTCGATGTACTCCCACAGGTCTTTGTCATAACCTTCATGTACGTGTTGCAGCAGCACTCTCCGTCTGCTCTCACAGTATCTGCACACAGGAGCAGCAAAACATTGACTGTTATAAACCAAAAAACACTTGGAATGAAATAAAAGTTGTTTTATGTCAAGGAAGGGAATTTAAATGCACAAGATTTTCTAACAAAACAACATCTCTATGAATTTTTACATTTATAGGCAAGTATTTTATGATAGATATTTTAAAATATTTAGAGCACTTTAGGGCTGTCAAATGATTGATCGCTTCCAAAATAAAAGTTTTTGTTTATAAAATCTTTGTGTGTATCAGGGCGTTTCCTCAGAGGAGGCAAAAGAGGCAGTGTCTAAAAGTGTATAAATCACGATTTTTTTTTAAGTAAACATTGTCCAACAGCGACACCAGCAGGTACATTTTAGCTGGAGTTCCTGTCTCACTCGCTTCCCCTGCCCACTGACTTTGAACAGACCACCCTAAGTGTGTGGTGACTTTTTTGGGGGGTAATTGAGAATGAATGGGGGAAAGTCACGTGAGAGGAAGCAGTGCCTCAATCGTGATATGATCGTTTTATTCGGCTGTGATTGGTTTATGCGATAAATCCTGCCTCTTGTGTTCATGCCCATTCGCGAATCAGTCTGAATGAACAATATAATGGCGTCATTGGGAAGACTAATTTTGAAAAGCAAGTAAACAGCTCACACACTTAGATATAACCACTTTGTTACATCAAAATAGGACTTGAAATAGCATGATCTGTGGGAGTTTTTAGTGAGTAATCAACTCTGCGTCTGTGACCAGTGTTTACAAGCTTTCATGACGGATGATCTGAAAAGTTAACCAGTTAGTTGTTACTGCCTTGAGTTATTATTTTGGAATAAATGTAAAATACTTGAGATACATACTTGGCTTTAATAAATAGAATATTAATTACGATGTTAAAGTAAAAATATACGATTTTTTTTCTATCATTTATTTCTGTAAGTAATGTTTATTTAACCAAGAAAATGTGACTGGGACAAGAATTTACATTTGATTTAAAAAATAAAAAACTGAGGACTTTGCCTCCTCATTCCAGAAGACCACCGCACACCACTGGTGTGTATACTGTGTATATTTATTATGTATATATAAATACACACACACCCTCCCTATATTTAAAAAAAAATATTTACATGTACATATTTATATTCATATAATTGATATTATATATATTTTTAATTTTTTTCTTAAATATATACATTCATGTGTTTATTTATATACATAAATACAAACATTATTTTTATTTTATTAATCATTTGACAGCACTAATTAATTTAGGAACTTTTTTCAGAAAATACCATATTTTGTACCAAATAAAGGAATATTGTTTTTTGTTGTTGGACTTAGATTGGTTTTAAAGGGACAGTTCACCCCAAAATTAAAATTACCCCATGATTTATTCAATTATTTGTACTTGTGTGTACATGACTTTCTTCTTTTAGAAGAATACATCGGAGTTATAACTAAAAATATCCTGGCTCTTCCAAGCTTTATAATTGCAGTGAATGGCTGTTGATATTCAATCGTCCAACAGAAGTCCAATGAAAAGTGCATAAATCCATCATAATATACTCCACACGGCTAATAAAGGCCTTCTGAAGGGAATCGAAGCGTTTGTGTAAGAAAAATATCCATATTTAAAACTTTATAAATTGTAATCTCGAGCTTCGGCTAACTGTCATACACATGTTCACGAGAGAGTGGTGTTCCAGATGACAATGTAGTGTAATGGTGCGTTCACACCGCCCCAAACATCAGCGTCAGTTGCGGCAAGATTACATGTAAAGTCTATGGTTGAGTCCGTCAGAGGTCCGTCAGAGGCTCTGCGGTGCGTTGTGCGTTGGATCCGTCAACTTTTCAAGCGTTACCTGCGTTTCAAGCGTCAACGCAGCAAACGCAAGCAACGCAGAAGTTCAGCTAACTGAACTTTTGACGGACTTGACGCAGTGCGTCAACCAATCAGAGCGTCTCACTGTAGCGACGTCACCACACGTATCTTGAATGAAGCGGGAGCAGAAAAAAAATAATATCAACAATGGAAAACAAAAGCTCATTGTAGCCGTCTGCAATCGCAGATAATTGTATGATCCGTCCTCGTTGTTGTATAAAGTTAGGAATGAAAAGGAACTTGGATGAAGATTGCTGAAGAGATCGGGATGTCAGGTAAGTTATCAAATCTTTTCTCAACGCAATTATTTTCCATTTCGTTATCTAGTGAAACATGGTCATGAGAAGATTCCAAAATGTCCAGTCCCTACTAGTTTCCCATGGTTTATTCAGGGGAAGAGTGCAAAAAGCGGTGGAGGAGTCTGAGGGACAGAGCGTTGCCTGACGTGTGCGGTGTGAACGTACCAAAAAGCAAGCGTTGCAAGCTTCAACGTATATGCGTCAAACTAGATGTGTTGGGAGCGTTGCCTGACGCAGACAAAGTGTGCGGTGTGAACGCACCATAAGTGACGAACACAGAACAAAAAAAGACTGATCAGGTGCTAAATTAAGGGTACAAAAATAGAATTTGTAAAGAAACATGTCGGAAGATTTCGATATATGCCAATACTGGTTTTCTTTTTTCTGTAAGCAAAACTTGGTTCTTGTGAGACTAGCACATTCTCACCAGAGCTTACACTACGCCTACGTCCTACGTTATCTGCTGGAACACCACTCTCTCATGAACGTGTGTGTATGACTGTTAGCGGAAGCTAGAGATTACAAGATTTTATGATGGGTGAATGCACTTTATTGGACTTCTATTGAACTATTGAATCTCAACAGCCATTCACTTCCATTATAAAGCTTGGAAGAGCCAGGACATTTTTATAATATAACTCTGATTGTAATTCTCCGAAAGAAGAAAGTCATATACAACTAGGATGGCTTAAGGGTGAGTGACTCATGTTTGGGTGAATTTTTCCTTTAAATCCATGTCATATGCAGATAAATGTTACAGTTTCTCTCAAAAGGGAGTTCCCCCAAAAATGTAAACTGTCATCATTTACTCACCCTCATGTCTTTCCAAAGCTGTATGCATTTCTACACATTTTAAAGATAGCTAAGAATCAAACACCTTCGGTTTTAGACTTTCATTGTATTTTTTGGCCAAACAATGGAAGTCAAAAGAAACAGAAACCATTTGGTTACCAACATTCTTCAAAATATATTTTTTAACCCCAAAGTGATGATTTGGGGATAAAAAGTCCTACAGTTTGGGAACGACATGAGGTAAATCATGACCATTTTAATTTTTGGGTGAATTATCCCTTAAATTTGTACACTTGCCTATATTTATCTTGTACTTTCTGCTTAATGTCCTGCAGAGAATCTTGGGAGATGTCTCGTTCCAGGTATCCAGACAGAACCTCTGTGGCATTCTCCAGATCTGCCTGGTTATTCTGGGTGTAAACACAAACCACAAAACATTTAAAATGACATTATTTATGTGTTTACAACACAATTCAATACCGAAATGATCATCTCTGTTTTACCTCGAAGATGATAGACTGGTTGTTCTTCTTGAGGTAGAACGCAAAGACGTAGGTGAACATGAGCGTGGAGCGGCACTGGCACAGCACATCCACAGCTTTCTTCAGGAACTGCACCTCGATCCACGACATGTTGTGCTGCTGCATCTCCTCCATCTTCTGTTTGACCTGGGCGTACAGCTTGTGCTCGAAGCGCAGGCTCTGCATGTGATTCATGTAGCGGTTGCAGTAGAACAGGTACCGCTGCAGGGCTGCTCTGGAGCGCTGTACAACACACACATTTTTTTTTTTTTAATGTTTAATAATGAGACCACAATTCGAATGTTCAGACATTAGCACAAATGGACTGACATGACTTGCCTCTTGAGCATCCCGGGCTGCCTTGGCATCATCCTCGTTGTAACGATTACAGTTGTACCTATGGATCAAAACACATTCAAGAAATAATGATATTAGCCAATAATGTTTTAGACATCAACAAACAAATATAAAATTCAACAAAAATGTTTACAAACATAACGAAACATTAAACCGTCTGAATTTTTCTGTGGTCTCCAGCTTAATGAGTCACTCTATGTTTTTTTAAAGTGATGTTTGCAAGTTATTTGTAAACAGATGACTCTACGGAACGAGGAGGAGGAGAAAGCTAGCCTTTGAGCTCTCAAGTTTAAGTGGGACCTGTTGATCAAAGATGTGCATATGAAAATGTTTGCTTGGGAAAAGGTAGATGAGGAGCATATAGGTTTATCTGAGAGAGTTCGGGGAGTTCATAGTCGCATTTGATGGTGGACAGTTCTATTTAGGTGTGTTTGGTTCAAAAAGCTTACATAAACACAGAAATAAAAAAACAGTGAGGGAAAAAAATTGCTACCCTGCTGATTTTGTACATTTGCTGAAGTTTGCTAATGAACATCTGAACGATTCAGAGGAGAACTGGGTGAAAGTGTCGTGGTCAGATTAGACCAAAATCAAGGTCTTTGGCATCAACTCAACTCGCCGTGTTTGGAGGAGGAGGAATGCTGCCTATGACCCCAAGAACACCATCCCCACTGTCAAACATGGAGGTGGAAACATTATGCTTTGGGGTTGTTTTTCTGCTAAGGGGACACAACTGCATCGCATTAAAGGGACGATGGACAGGGCCATGTACCGTCAAATCTTGGGTGAGAACCTACTTCCCTCAGCCAGGGCACTGAAAATGGGTCGTGGATGGGTATTCCAGCATGACAATGACCCAAAACACACGGCCAAGGCAACAAAGAAGTGGCTTAAGAAGAAGCACATGAAGGTCCTGGAGTGGTCTAGCCAGTCTCCAGACCTTAATCCCATAGAAAATCTTTGGAGGGAGCTGAAGGTTTGAGTTGCCAAACATCAGCCTTGAAACCTTAATGACTTGGAGAAGATTTGCAAAGAGGAGTGGGACAAAATCCCTCCTGAGATGTGTGCAAACCTGGTGGCCAACCTTACGTCTGTGATTGCCAACAAGTTTTGCCACCAAGTACTAGTAAGTCATGTTTTGTCAAATACTTACTTTACTCATTAAAATGCAATCAATTTATACCTTTTTTTAAATGAGTTTTTCTGGATTTTTTTGTTGTTATTCTGTCTCTCATTGTTCAAATAAACCTACCATTAAAATAGACAAATTATTTCTTTGTCAGTGGGCAAATGTACAAAATCAGCAGGGAATCAAATAATTTTTTCCCTCACTGTAAATTTATAGGAATGAAAATATGTTTGTGTTTTAAGTATTTGTGAAAGCTTCTAAACTGCTGTCAATTCACATTAATTCAGGATTCAATTTCAAAGGCAGACAACATACAACAATCCTGCTTGGGGGGAAGAAAAATAAATACATACATAAATAAAATAACATAAAATAAAATAAAAAGATTAAATAATTTTCCAAAAAGTATTCTTATTTTTTATTCTCTTATTAGGTCTTTAAAAAGAGAAAAGAAAAATGATTTATGATTAAATCCTGTGACCAGAAATTTCTGACATTAAAATATAATAATAACACAATAACCTTGATGGTGGATTGCCAACTAGGTGCAAATTATAGTGCTGTGACAATGACAAATTTACATTAATTGCAACCTTCAGGTGTATATTAAACATAATTATCTTAAATTGTTTTAATTATTATAATTCTGTCTGTCCACTGTATAAACTACACACACCAGGTTGCTTTTTTTTAGGACATTTGGCAACTCTTTACTTGAAGCTTTAATGAAGGGAACGCATTTGTGTGAAAGGGAACCCCGGGTATCAAGACTAGTTTGGTAAATATAACGTAAATGATTTCTCTTACTGAAATATGTAGTAGAAAACCTATTAAAGATTTACATTCTTTGAAAAATCCACATCGTTTTAAACATATCTTGGACTGGAGAGCACCATTATTTCGATTATGTTAAATGATTGCAATCGTGAGATAGTGGCACTACCTATTGCTACTTTTACCAACACAACTCGGAAAATAAAATACTGATACGATGCCACACTGCACGGCTTTTGGTTGTAATTTTCAGTCTTTTTCAGGGCAAGAAAAGCAATATAGATTTGTACTGCTTTCCTAGCGATAAGAGGAGGAGAAAACAATGGGAAGATGCCTGTGGATGAAGAAAACTTTATAAAGACCCAAGTCTGTGTTCTCTCCACTTTAGCCCTGATGCCTTTTAAGTTTTTAGTAGACTACAGCTACTGAAAGAGCTTACAAATGGCAGAGACAAGAAACGCTAGATGGCATCCTGGCAGGATGTAAACATGCCGATGTTTGTCATGACACTGCAGCCACTTAAGGAGTTTCTCGGCACAGATCTCACTCGATATCCAGGGCATTTAGACTCATTTTGAGGAACAACTATGGTAAGGCATTTGGTTTAAGCCTATGCTTATATCCATTGCCACCTGTAAGCTCTTTCACTAGCTGTGGTCATCGTATCAGTATTTTATTTTCCAAGTTGTGTTGCAGTAAAAATAGCAACAGGTAGCACTTGTAGCTCCATTTTGTTCGATTGCAATGTTTTTCATCATTCCAAAATTGGCGCCTCTTATAGTCCAAAATATGTATAAAAAAAAACAATGTGGATTTTTTAAATAACATAAGTGGGTTTTCCACTACATATTTCAGTAAGAGACATTTACATTATAGTAAGCCATATAAGTCTTAATACCTGGGGAACCCTTTAAAGAAAGGTTCAGAAGAAAGTGGAAGAAGTGCAGCTGTTAATCCTGGCTGTCCAGGAGTTATTTAATAAAGTGGGTTAAATTAAACACACCTTGTAACCACTGAGCTTTTCATATTTGCCATACCGTCGCACATGCTCGCGTTTTCTGCATCATAAAAATGTGATCAGCAAGTTTAAAGATCACGTACTAAATCAATGAAATTGATTATTAGCTAGTTACAATAAGTGGCTAATCATTAGGATTGACAGAAACTTAAGAAACTGGGTTGGGAATTACTGAAATACATGATCCTTGCAGATACATACTTTAATATTAATATATTTTTGACTGTTAATATAAGGTCTAATAACCTTAACCAATAATAAAAATAAAAAAAACACTAGAATATAAAGATCTGGACCTACCAAGCAGAGCCATGTGGCTCCCAGGGCCCCAGGCAAACCCAGCAGAACTCTGCTTTGCAGTTCTGGTTCCGGCACACCATGTGGTTGCAGCCACCATCTTTTTCTATGGTGACGTGGCATTTTGGACATTCCTGCGACACAACAGGAAGAAAGTTGTTCTTCTGGGTCATCAGAACACACAGGGAAAACTTTACCACAACAAAGCAAGCCTAACCACTGACCTTTGTATTTGCTGCAATCCAGTTTGATGTCTCACTGTCATCATCACATTTTTTAATCCATTTTCTTAACCACTGGGAACAAGAGGACGACATATGGGAATCAATTCACCAATAACAATTAGGACAACTAAAAAATGAGGTATTCGTGACAGAATATTACATAAAAACAACATGTTTAGGAGTTGTGTCAGTTGCTTATGAAGGGTTAAATGTTCTCTCTCACTGGAAGATGATTGTAATCCCCATATGAGAAGCACAAGGGACTAGAAGCTTCCTTTGTTTTTGCCAAGACTACCCCCACAATAACAAGACAAGTCTCTGAAGAGCCTCTTAATGCTGAGAGTTGGAGAGGTGGCAGTCTGTTAGCTTTCTTTGTTCAGATAGAAAAACACTTGCCATACCAAATCAACATGTTCCCCTGCTTTCTACTGAAATTGCTACACTTAAAATATGCATTACTTTTTTTTTTTTTTTAGCCCTGTCCTAAACATGGATGGATGTCTATGAATGGCATTGGAAAGGGGCATTCTACTCATTTTGCCTCAGTATTTAGAGAGAATGGGTGTTTATACAGGGTTTTGGAGTTCAAGAGAACCTAAATAAATAAGGGTATTTATGAAAGAGTATGACCTAAGTTTGTCAGCCAGAAAAAACAAACAAAACTGTGCTTAAAGGGATAGTTCACCCAAAAATAAAAATTCTGTCATTAATTACTCGCACTCATGTGATTCCAAACCCGTAAGACCGCTGTTTATCTTCGGAACACAAATTAAGATATTTTTCATGAAATCCCTGCATAGATAGCAACACGACTGAAACATTTAAAGCCCAGAAAGGTAGTAAGGACATTGATAAAATAGTCCATGTGACATCAGTGGTAATGTTATGAAGCTACAAGATTACTTTTTGTGCACAAAGAAAACACAAATAATGACGTTATTCAGAAGAAATTGTTGAGTAAAGTCGTTATTTTTGTTTTCTTTGGGCACAAAAAGTATTTTCCATAGCTTCATAAAATCTCAGAAAGATTTCCGATTTCATCAAAAATTTCTTAATTTGTATTCTGAAGATGAACAAGGTCTTACAGGTTTGGAGCGACATAAGGGTGAGCAATTAATGACAGAATTGTAATTTTTGGGTGAACTAGCCCTTTAACTTTGAAAAACAGGTATTTTTGACAATGAAATGCTTCAAAAAAAAAAAAAGTACAATAACACAAAGCCATGACTCAACATATTTATATATAAACACTGATAGTATTGTTGTGCAATTCCAGTTGGTCTTACAGATTTTAAACATACAATGTTGTCTCAACACACCTTACACTTCACTGGATCGTGCCAATTTTCTCCACAGTTGAAGCTGAAAAACAAGCACAAATATTATGAACACAAATAAGACTTGATCTCTTTAAAATGATAAAATACATCATTTGTTTTTAAAATAAGTAATAATATTTTCACAATATTCAAAATACATTTACTGAATTTATCAAATAAGCATGCTCTTTGCCCTAATGACTCTTTGCTTCCCAAAATGAACAGGTAGTTGTGAAAGCTGGATGAGATTACCAGTGCAATCTAGGGAACATGTCTCCTGAGTTCTAGTGTCACAGGGTTTTCCCTGAGCTGGTGGAAGCCCTAAAACTGATCTGAGGTCATGTTCCAAAAGTATTTGATCTCATTAGCAGTGCAGTGTCTTACCAAAACTGCCGACCACACTTGCACCGTACAGGTTTGGCATCTGGGTACTGTACTTTGACAACATGATGACAGTCAGGTGCTGGACACCATTTTAACAGTCGGTTACACTGCAGAGGAAGAGAAGAAATCACAACTAAATGCTAATGATTCATGTTATCAAGCATTATTTGATAAATGTCTTGTGTTTCAATAAAAACCAGGAAGCATGACCTTTTTACAAAGAATCTTGAAGTAATCTTAAACATTTCTTAATTTTTACCTACAACTTTATTCTAAATTGGCGAAACTCTTAAAGCTTTTATTTATTTGCGACAAAAAAGAACAGATTTTCTGTAGTATCAAAATTTCAGACCACAATATATAACATAATGGAATGAAATCATACCTCTACAAAACTATTGGTTATTAAATGCTGGTACTTCAACTTCACTTTTGAATCTGTAATCAGTCGCCTGTTGAAAGAATAGACATATATTTAGTTTACGGAAAAACAGACATACATGCTTAAATACTGTTTTTAATTTCCACCAAAGGGCACAAAGTGTATACAAAAGGATCAGACCCTGTACCTGCATGACAAAAGCAGCAGGGAGATCATATGTAGGTTAAGACAGCTGTGCGAATCCAAAATAATCTAATTGAATCGACAGGAGGTGCCGTGTTGTGACTCACACCTCCAGCAAGACAGGGAAACAGAGTGTCCTACTTCTGACTAGGAATAAACTCTATCAGCTCAACTAGGATAGCCATAATATACTTTAGGACGCACTATTTCATGGCTGAGCCGAGGAACAATAAACCCAAAAACACTTCTTTTTTTTCAAAACAGTATGAGAGTGGAGATTTCTCTTACAAAAATAAATGGGAGAAATTATAATGACGTGATTTTTGAAACAATTTCAATACTGAGATTAAGATATGTGGTACATAATTACACAACTGCCTACATACAAAAGTGTGGCTGCAGAGAGAACTTCCTTTGCTTAAAAATAAATAAAAAAACAATTTACATGAGTCTTTCTATAAATATTGATTTATTTCTCAAACACTTACATGACTGTGTTGTCATCCACCAGAATATCACAGCTATGAGCAGGACAAGAAATGGTCTAGAATGGAAACAAACAAGCTTGTGTTACAACAGGTCAGAGAAACAGACTCAACGTCAGTTGACACAGAAAAAAAAATCTGCAATAGCCAGTTTGAATAGTTGAACTGCTAAATATGAAATAGCTGCAGTATGTACATCAATCTATGAGACTTACAGGCCTCATGTGTTTGTGTGTGATTTCCACATGTCAATTTCAAATGCACTTCCTGGTCAAAATGCCTGACTTTGCAAGCAATAAATGTAAACACAGCCTGTTATGGTCATTTTGAGACATAAATAATCAGGAGAAAAGCCAAAGTGTTTCAAAACATTTAAACTTTGAAGTGTAAATGCACTGGCTGCAAATTATGTTTATATTATTAAGCAAGCGATACTGACACTGCTATTCTTTTTTAAATTCATAATTACAAGCAAATTTAGCAATTACAAAATTACTTAGATGACCTGAAGGCTACACTACCGTTCAAATGTTTGGGATGGGATCAGTCAGACCCTTTTTTCCCAAAGAAATCAGTACTTCCATTTAACAAGAATGCATTAAATAAATCAAAAATGGCAGTAAATATTTTCTATTCATCAAAAAAAAAAATTTGAAAAAAGTACCAAGGTTTCCACAAAAAAGAAAACATTGGTAATAATAATTTCTTAACTTTCTAAATGAGCATTAGAAATGTTTCTAAAGGGTTACATGACACTAAAACTGCAGTAATGGCTGCTGACAAAAATAAAACGTTAAAATATTAAAATAAAACAGTAATTTGAAATGTAAATATATATGTAAATATTGTTTTTACCGTACTTTTAATCAAATAAATGCAGCCTTAGTGAGCATAAGAGACTTTCAGAAAATGAATCTTGCCGACCCCAGACTTTTAAATTGTTGTGTATATTATTAAAGGGATAGTTTATCCAAAATTAAAATTCTGTCATTAATTACATGCGAGTTCTATGTCAGAATGCCGCCTCCTGCGTCAGTAGGATCACACTCATGCATCGTGATACTCTCGGTAATGGCGGTGAACACTGATAGAAAAGAAGAATTGTAGAATTAAGTTGTTATTCGTGTTTTTTTTTGCTCACAAAAAGGTATTCTCCACTGATATCACATGGACAATTTTAACAATGTCATTACTACCTTCCTGGGCCTTGAATGTGTCAGCTGCATTGCTGTCTATGCAGGGTCAGAAAGCTGTCAGATTTCATCAAAAATATCTCAGTTGGTGTTGCAAAGTTGAACGAATGTCTAACGGGTTTGGAACGACATGAGAGTGGGTTTTCATTTACAGGTGAACCATCCCTTTAATTTTGTTTACTACTTTTCAACTTTTTAAATAAAAATGTGTTTGTATTAGTTGTTTATGTGGCACTGTGAATTCAATATTTCAATCAATTCATTTTGGTATCATGGCATCAAAGGTTCCATGTACTAAGAGTTGGAATATGTACCTGTCCCATTCCTTCCTCTATGATTTTGGTGGTTAAGTAATCACCCCAGCACTGCATGCAGAACTTGTGCCCACATTCCAGACCAGTGAAGTACTGCAAAAGAACAACCAACAGCAAATCCACATTTAGAAAAGGTTACAATTAATAACACAAGCAATCTTTAGTGTAAGTAAGTAGTGTAGTGTAGAGTAGCGTAAATGTCTATTTCTAATAGTCAGTAATACATTTCTTCTTTTACGGTGGCTCCTGCAACAGTGACTCAATAACACAGAATACAAATGGCAAGCACTGCAAAACATTAAACCAAAAAAAAAAAAGCAACGAAACCAATCCTACAGCTATCCATTGCTGTGTGCTCATGAAACACAATGAGCCTTGTTCTGTCCAACAGATCGATACAACCAACAAGGCTGTTTTTTGGCTCAGATAGGGATCTAACAAATCAGGTCTGAGCAGGTGACAGAAGAGTCAGCCGTAGGAATTATCTACTGCTCCTACAAAGTATCCCTTTGTCATGCGTTTTATAGTCTCAGGCCCCCCGGTAGTAAATGCCTGGTTCTCTCTCTTAGGACAACAGACAACGCGGCATGAACAAATCAGCTTAATATTTGTGGTAGGACTGACGCAAGCAGAGCACTGCTTACAACAACATCACAAGTAGTTTAATAGCACTGTGCAGACAGTCCTAATGGTATTTAGGGAACATCTCATGGGAGCCGAGTGGTGGTCAGCTTTATGAAGCAACACATTACCATCGAAATGACAATTCAACCCAACGTCCCAATAAACTGACTTAAAGTTTAAATGCATCCGCAATCAGATTAAAGCTCTTAGTTAAGCAGTACTCTTAACCTCAAACTGATAAGTTTGCTGTATCGAGTTGCCCCAATGGCTCCTTTATTTTAAGCAGACAAGCCGTGAGACAGGGACTTCCTGGTTGACGTTACAGTTAAATAGTTCACAGTCACGATTTCAAAGCAATAAATAGAACAGTTTCCAAATCCCTGCTGCTTAATCCAGAGTTTTCTTTCAGACAGTTGCTGGCTCTCATGACAAAGCTGATCAAAACAATACATGCGTGCAATGCCACATTAAATCTATCCTTTCACTGACACACACATTTCTCAAGGTTCCCTGCAAATCCGAAGACCCGCCTGTTCTTCTCCTCAGTTGCATTGTGTATAATTTGAGTAATCCAGTGAAGAGATTACTGGTGAAAGGAGCTCATTAGAAATCCTTCTTGCCGGCTGAGACACTGTAGTGTGTAGCACAGAGTGGCAAACATGAAAACACAGATTTGTCAAAATAAAACTGCATACCACCTTCACATATTCCACAATGCAACAGCGCCCCATCCATGTGGTAAACAATCTGTTCACACTTCCAATCGATTTAACAGATTCACTGAAAAAAAAAAAGGGCACAGACGGAATCTGCAGACGTTGCTTACTGCTGATTTTCTGAGTAAATATGGAATTCTAATGGAATTCTGTACACTAAAAAATAGACTACAATTTGGTGTCTGTGAAATTTTTAAAGAACTGTTTTTAACTGTGAAAATAGAAAGAAACTTTTCTTAAGAATCCACTTGTTACACTGAACATGAAAAAATCAGACGAACAAATTAAATTTTAAAATATTAAATTAGAAAACTGCTATTCTAAATTGCATTACCTGACAGCACAGAATAAGCAAATCTAATCTTATAATATTTCACAATTTTTATATCTTTGATATCTTTGCATAAATGCAGCCTTGGTAAGCATAAGAGACTTTTAAAAAACTTTTAAAGGGGTAGTTCACTTAAAAATTCTTTCATGAATTACTCACCTTAAATGTCGTTCCAAACCCTTAAGACCTTTGTTCATCTTCAGAACACAAATTATGATATTTCTGATGAAATCTGGGAGTTTTATGACCCTCCAGACAGCAAGGGTCCTACCACGGTCAAGGTACAGAAACGTAGTAAGGATGTCGTTAAAATAGTCTACGTAACATCACTGTAATTTTATGAAGCTACGAGAATACTTTTGTGTGCAACTACTTTATTCAACAGTTTCTTCTCTCCCAGGACAGTTCGACGCCTACGTTTCTGTGTGTTGAGAGAGCTCCCAGATTTAAAAAATATATATATCCTAATTTGTGTTCTGAAGGTTTTACGGATTTGGAAGACTAATTAATAACAGCATTTTCATTTTTGGGTGAACTATTCCTTTAAGAAAACAATAGCATGTGTTAAATGGAGCTGAGAGTACTACACTTTTTAAAGGCTGAAACTACAATCAAATTAGCCGAAATGCCTATTAAAGAGCATTCCAAGGAAAGTGAATGTTCAAAACTGTGTGAACGACCGACATTCCATTTCCGGGCACAGATTCCGTGTGAGCCTGCTAATAAGCTATCAGCACAGCAGCTGTGGAAATGGATTAATCAGCGGCAATGAAAGCGATTCGGCTGGGGGGGCACTGACCGAGTTAGGATAGTTGAGATAGCAGATCTGACATGGCATGTCCTGCGCCGACGATCTTGTGTTCATGAGGCGTGTCCGAGACTTCTTGCTGGGGTTTATAACGTGACACTCTGAAAATAGCTTGTCCAGGTTACCATCGAAGTACCTGCAAAGAGATAAACAGCAGAATTTTCTCATTTACTCCTGAATAAAGACAGGTGTTAGCTGAGTAAAAATCTGGTGGGAAGAAACAACAGACAGAACTGTTACCTTTCCATCAGCTTTTCTTTGTCCCAGTTGAAATGACTAAGTAATATTCTAGTGATTGTAGCAGGATTCTGTAACGAGACATAGGCATACATCTTTTAACACATTGAAAGAAAAAAAAAGTACAGTGGTGTCCAAAATGATTGGAACACTAGTATTTTCACCAGCTAAAAATGGTTTTAACTTAGTTATTCCTATCTTTTTCTATAGTGTGTCAGTAGGAAATATCAGTTTACATTCCCAAATATTCATTCTACCATTAATTGTAATAATCCAGTGAGATTTGTTTTGTTTGCACAAGTAGTCTGACAACAGCCAGTGCTCCACATAGACATCTGATCTCATCATCATCATACAGTGTGTCTGGAATGACATGAAGAAACAAACAAACTGAGAAACCTACCAACCTTCAAAAAACCTACCTGAAAAACTATGTGCAAGAGCATCTAGGGCAAAAGCTGCTTTAGACGCAAAGGATGGTCACACCAAATGTTGATTTAATTTAGTTAATAGAAGTTAACTGATAAAAGAAAATCTATTAATGACATTAACTTTGACAGGTAGGTTTATTGAAGCATCTTGAAGACATTACCACAGTTCTTTTGGATTTAGTCCCAGTTTGTTTCTTCATGTCATTCCAGACAGACTGGATGATGATGATGATGAGATCAGATAAAAGATAGAAATAACTGAATTAAAACCATTTTATAGCTGGTGAAAATACTAGTGCTAATAAATTCTAATACTAGTTCTAATAATTTTGGTCACCATTAAATTCTCTTTAAATACTTAACAGGAACAGGTCAGAATAAGCATGCTGTTTTCATCAATTTTACATAAAAATATCTGTTATGCTGAATGAAATTAGAGCATTTCATCCATATTCTGATCATGTATTTTCACAAAAGTTATCTGAAACATTAAATTAGACACTCTACTTGCATTTAAAGATTTGTATTTAAACTTTTCATAATGCTGTCACCAATATAGATAGATGGACAGATTGATAGATAGATTGATAAACAGATAGGTAGACTACAAATGTATTTAATATCCATGGTTACAAACACCCACTTTTCTGCTTAAAATGCGATCCTGGACCACAAGTATATTTGTAGCAATAGCCAAAAATTCATTGTATAGGTCAAAATTGTAGATTTTTCTTTTATGCCAAAAACAATTAGGATATTAAGTAAAGATCACGTTCCATAAAGATTTTGTAAATGTCCTACCATAAATAAATATAAAAACTTAATTTTTGATTACTAATATGCATTGCTAAAAACTTCATTTGGACAACTTTAAAGGCGATTTTCTCAATCTTTTGATTTTTTTTTTTTTTTTGCACCCTCAAATTCCAGATTTTCAAACAGTTGTATCTCAGCTAAATATTCTCCTATCCTGACACATCCATACATCAAAGGAAAGTTTACTGATTTATCATTATGTGACAAATTACCAGTCTAATTAAAGCCTAAATAACTGCTAATTGGGTTTATGTCATGAAGAACAACACGCCAAGGAGCAGCAGTGATGTGATTCCCACTGTGTTTAGACAACAGAGAGCCTGTCAGGGAGACAAAGCCTGTACTACATTACTCCAAAAAGGTTATGTGGGCTAACATGTCAAGGTGCATACTGACAGGCAATCCAAAGGGATGAAGGGAGACATGACCAGCATAACCTTCAGGATTTGCAAACACCCTAATCTGACGTTCCTGAACTAAACCAAGGTTTTCTTTGGTTTCTTTTTAAAATGGTAAAAAGCAAGCTTGAACTGTACAGGGACAAAACACACAGCAGATACTCTGAAATGTATCTCTCAATTAGCACAAAATTTGGAAATTAACCAGCATAAACAAAACAAACTGCGGGACGCAGAGTGAAATGTCGAGCTTCAGGAGACAGTTAATACTCTGGAAAGCCTGTGGCTATGACACTGCAGCAGAAAGCAAACATAAATCATTACTCAAATTCACTTTGATGGGCTATTTTTGTACTGTTTAATCAAACATAACCAGCCATGATGAAGCATCGGTTCCGCCATGTTGTTGTCGGGAGCAACTAGGTAACTCACATGCTAACGCGACCTGACCTATATCCCATCTTAACAGATGATGAAGACGACACCTTCTTCATCAGAGTATGAACAACCTGCCTGGAAGACGTGTGAAAAATATTAAGACATCGCAATGTAGTCTCCCGTGTACTTAAATTGTGCTGTATGTAGGTTAGCTTACTAAGCTAGTGTGACCAGGAACAAGGGGTTCTAATAAAATAGAGCGAATTACAACATTATTATTTTACTTTATATGCAACTTGGGTTGTCATGCGTTCACATGCCAATACAAATGTAGTTTTGCTTAAGTAAACCGCATATAATGTGACTTATCAGTCTGATTTTGTATGCAGGTGAACGAGAAGCTGGTTAAGCATCTTATGTCATTACTGGATGTGTTAAGGACATGGAAAAGGCAGGGTTGACGCAAAGCTTCCCCTTCATATCTGTGGTCTTAGCCGTATATTTATTTAGTTGACGTAACAAAGATTATTTTAAAATCTGGTTCAAAGGGGAACAGCTGATGCATTTTCACGTCTCTCCTGTTGTCAACGGGGGGCAAAGTTTCCCAGAAGCATGTAAAAATCTCCTCTTTTGTTATAACGGGTGATCTGAGATTAGGGGAAGCCCTAAAAACACTTACCTGGATGACCTCGTTGACCTCCCTGATACACTCCACCATATGCTGCAGGATCTGTTCGGCGGTTAGAACTTCAAAGCGGTAGTCTTCCTCATCATGGCCGGGCCCGAGGCCGCTGCCTCCCGTCTCCCCGCAGTCGTCTCGGTCTCCGCCGGCCACCACGGGATCAACCAACTCCACCTCGCCGAGCTCCAGGGTGTCGTCCGCGGTCTCCTCTTCGCCGCTGTCTTCGCTGCATTCCTCTTCCTCGTCGTCGAATTCGTAATTGTAACCCTCGTCCGAGTCCATGACTGGGTTGCGTTTAATGTGGCGACACGCCAAGTGGGATAAGTTTGATGTTTAGTATTTGGCAGATAGGGCAGAACAAAACGAGAATACTTTAGCTTGCTAGCATTCCAGTTTTTCTAGCAGCAGAGAAAACAACAACAGAGGAGCGACGCTGCTGCTGGGCCAACAAAGAGACGCAGCGTCATGGGCCGACGCTGGGTGACGTCGTGTGCGTGACACAAAACAAGACCTGTTTTAAAATAAAGTTGTTAGACTACTACTCAAATCAAATTTGTATGTGCTATCATATACTAACATAAACACATTTTATATCAACGGCGAAGTAAGAAAGTACTTACCAGATTTTTCATGTTGTTTTTTTGTAAAGAAGTCTCGTTTGCTCACCCAGTACAGCAAAAACAGTACCATTTTGTAAATATTTTTACTATTTGAAATAACTGCTTTCTATTTGAATATAGTTTAAAATGTAATTTATTCCTGTGATCAAAGCTAAATTTTTAGCATCATTACTCCAGTCTTCAGTGTCACAATTATTGTCATAATCATTTTAATATGCTGATTTGCTGTTCAAGAAACTTTTTTTATTATCAATATTTAAAACAGCTGAGTACATTATGTCAGGATTCTGTAATGAATAGAAAGATCCTAAGATCAGAATTTATCTGAAATAAAAAGCTTTTGTAACATTATACACTATATAACATTCAAAAGTTTAGAGTCAGTATCTTTTTTTTAATAAATTATAGAAATTAATACTTTTATTTAGCAAGAATGCTTTAAATTGTTTAAAATTAATGATAAAGACATTTATAATGTTACAAAAGATTTCTTTTTCAGATAAATGCTGTTCTTCTGAACTTTCTATTCATCAAAGAAACCTGAAACAATTCTGTTTTTTTTTTTTGAGCAGCAAATCATTAGAATGATTTCTGAAGGATTATGTGACTGGAGTAATGATGCTAAAAATTCAGCTTTGAAATCACAGGAATAAATTACATTTTTAAATATATTCAAATAGAAAACAGTTGTTTTAAACAGTAAAAATATGTCAACATTGTACTGTTTTGTGCAGAAGAGACTTCTTTAAAGAACATTAAAAATCTTACTGTTCAAAACTGTTTTGACTAGTAGTGTATGTTACTCTGTTTTGAATATGTTCAGTGTAACATTTGTTTTACCCTTGTTTCTATTGAATAGTGTGCTGGAAAATTTAGAAAAAAATTACTGGGATAAAACTGGGATGTTCAGGAAGAATTAGAGATATTTTAAAGATGACATTTTGCATCAAAAACCAATACATAGTACAGCTGTTAATTATATTTAGTAAACATCATATGCATAAAAAATAGCTAAAGAAAAGAAAATAGCATAAAGAAAAATCTTTGTATTGTGGATTTGTATAAATATTTCCTTCCGTATTGTTGTGGCAGAATTATTCTCTGTTTATTCTTTCCTTCTTAATTTATTATTAATTTGTCCTGTAAATGCATTTTTACATCTTCAATAAACAATATAT
>NC_133371.1:31567778-31633211 GCF_049309525.1 Garra rufa
AATAAGTCAGACTAACTGAAATAAGCCTGACTTATTTGGTAAGCTTGCTTTATGTTTTAACACCCCCCAGGTCAGTATTGTAATCATAATAGACCGGATTTGTTTAGTGGTGGCTTTTCGTATGTTCTTGTCAAAGTATGTGTTTCCGTCAACTTTAAACACTTAATAAAAGCTCATTAAACAGAACGGGCAAAATGACCAGCTAGATCCAAACCCTGTGTAATGGTCCGGAAATTCCTCCTGCTTGGTTGTTCTGCGTTGTCCAGTAACTCAAGGAGGCGGAACCGAATAAAAGGTAAGTGTTTTCTACCGAACACATTTTGAACAAGTACGCGTTCTCCCGTTGCCGTGGCAGCAGCGACTTCAGGAAGAACGTTCGGGTGATTAATGATGGATGCTCGAGAAACAGGTAATTAATTGTTTTAAAATATTGATAAACTTTTGAACTGAAAATAATCCACGGCATTTCCTACGCCACAAATCCAACCGTTTGAGTGTGCACTACCATCCTGGCGTCTTAATAGCTGTAATGTGGGCCAGGCATGCACCTGTACTTTCACCAGCTAGCTTACGGAAATCTGGCAGACTGCTTTCATAAATGTTCAGATATGTAACATGTGTTCGCACGAAATTACAAATGCTAGTTGTGTTTTTGTAAAGTTATTTAACCCTCTCTATCTGAACTTTCTATAAAACCCAAAAGATTTGCTAGGTGGCGGCGAGAACATAGTTGAAATGCAGAATTTGGAAGAAGAGGATTTTGCTGTTTCGAAGTAAGTTATTTAGTTTGTTTTCTTGAGTGGAAATGCGTGTAACTTTATCGAATCTACGCTTTTTCTTTTTTCTTTATCCATAATATTTTGCCTCTACAGATCATCAGATGCTGATGCAGAATTTGACATGGTTATTGGGAACATCGAGGATATTATAATGGGTATTTACATGTCTGTTATTACGTTAAAATCATCCACATCCAGTTTTGCAATATTTGTCCTCTCCCTAAATTTGTCACTACCAAAACAAAGTAATATATAATTTAATTTTAGTGTTATATTAACCTATTAAGATTTTGCTTACATCTTCCTTGTAAATGTATATATTTTTTTCTATTTTATTAAAATGTTTTCAGAGGTAAATCAATAACAAGTACAGTTTTTAACAATATTTCAAGTGTGATTTATGAGATTTGTTCAATTTTGAATCCAAGTTTTCTCTGTAAAAGGCAAAAGGTTGATCATACCGATTTCAAAGTTAAGGATTCATTAGTTTATATATACATTGAACCAAACACTATAATAACATCTTAGTTGATAATTCAGTATACTTTATTTTTGACTTAACATCCCGTTTCAGTCATGACTGCACATTTTCGGTAGTGACAATAATGTTTTTGTAGCGACAAAATCACATACAACATCACAATTGTAACATTAAAACACTACAAAAACACAAAGTTGCATAACTACTAACTTTTTGTTTTGCAATGAGGGAGTTTCAGTAGTGACAATTTTAGATACTTTTGAACCTAGCTCAAAGATGCTAATCAGCACATGGTTAGCTAGCACAGTTCTGAACAGTTGTACACATAAAAAATGTTATGGAATAACTCACAAAAAGTGTTTAATAATAGGAAAATGGTGTTTGGTGGTGACAAGTTACACACAGATGTTTAATACTTCTGAACACATTCACCCCAAAATGAAGGGGCCTATCTACTCCCCATGTAGCTATGAGAGAGAGGGACACATAAATATTTCCTGATCATAAATGTAAGGGTGTAGTAAAAATCAGTTTCAGCCAATGGACTAAAACATATAAACAGCTTTCAGTAGTGACATGAAAATGTCAAAATTAAAATATAAAACAACAGTGGAATAAAATGCAAAAATTATTTCAAAATCATTAATAAGTTCATAAATTTAAATTAAGGGGTTAGGGTTTGGAACAGCCACCTCCCAACTGAAAGTACCCACTAAATGATAATTTTATGTTTAGCTTACTGATATTTTAAATATTATTGTGGGTTTCAATAGATAATAAAAAGATCTTAGTAAACAAATAAGATGTGTGTTTTTACTTGTGGGACAACAGTTTGCACCAATTCTGTAGAATGGCCCTTACACAAAATGTAATTTATTATTCTTCCATTATTTCTTCTGGTTTGGAATGAAATGAGACACAGACATGTATTAATGAAAATCACCCAACCAAATTATAGCTGACACATGCCATTTTCTTCACAGAGGATGAATTCCAACACCTTCAGCAGTCTTTCATGGAGAAATATTACCTTGAGTTTGATGACTCTGAGGAGAACAAGCTCAGCTATACACCTATTTTTAATGAATATGTATGTGGTACTTTCAGCTTTGTTTTATCACACATTTATGGCTCTTGAAGTGAAGGAATTACCGTATTTAACTGTCAATTATTACATTTTGCTCAGATTGAAATCCTAGAAAAACATCTGGAACAGCAGTTGGTAGAGCGAATTCCTGGATTCAACATGGATGGCTTCACCCATTCACTTAAGTATGCCATATGAATTCATCTCTTTTTCTGGGCCAGAGTATCCACCTTTTTTTTCCCGTAAGAGCGGGCACTGCCATTTTTAAATTTTATGGGTCTCATCCGCGTCCAGCTATTTTTAGCTGTACGAAACTGCTGCTTGATATTGCAAATTGGTGTGTCTTATATTATTTTAATGTCTTATTTTAATTATGAGCATGCTGGTTTGTAGTCCAAACAGTTTTACCGTTTACTGGAATTTCCAAACAATAGGCTTCCTTCCGCATTGAAGAAAAAGGTGGATAGTGGTCAGGTTTGACAGTGACTTACACAGTATTTTTTTTGCACTAATGATATCATAATAATAAAAAGTCTTGAACAGTAAATCAGCATATTAGAATGATTTCTAAAGGATCATGTGACACTGAAGACTGGAGTAATGATGCTGAAAATGTAGCTTTGATCACAGGAATAAAAATTTTAAAATATATTCAAATAGGAAAGTTATTTTGGTAAATATATTTCAAAATTGTACTGTTTTTGCTGTACTTTGGATCAAATAAATGCAGGCTTGGTGAAGAGACTTCTTTAAAAAACATGAAAAACCTTACATTTCAGAAACTTTTGACTGTGTAAAACACCTTTAGCTTTTTCTACCTTTTTCTACTCACTTTAGTACTGTTAGTTGTTTATTTATTTTTTATTTTATTTTATTTTTTAAAACCCTTGGTCTAAAATGTCTTGTTATACACATAATTTACCACTAGATGGAGGCATTTACATAAATGGTATTTCAATCAAACATTAATCTATAATTGTGAGCTAAACGACTTTTCTGTTTATTTGTAATCCTTGTCTCTGTTAGACAGCACAAAGATGAAGTCTCAGGTGACATACTTGACATGCTGCTCACTTTCACTGACTTTATGGCCTTTAAAGAGATGTTCATTGATTACAGAGCAGTAAGTAAAATCTTTTTGTCTTCATACTACAAAATATAGGATTCATAATGTAAAAAAAATGTGTATTTGGAATGTTACGGCTCAGACCCAACCCGAAACGTAATCACCTGCTATGATAAAACTTTGGCCTATTTTTCTACTACCATGAACCGAAGCTATAAACCAGAAACTCATTGTGACAGACACTCATTTGCTGCCTTTATTTTATAGGAAAAGGAGGGTAGAGGATTGGACCTTAGTACCGGATTGGTGGTGAAGTCTTTAAATTCTGCTTCTGCTTCTCCTCTGACCTCAAGCATGGCCTCGCAATCCAGCTGAACCAATGGGCATTTCATGTAAATGAACTTGATCACATATGATTATTCCCATTTAAAATGATAAATATTTATTGAAAATTCCTTTCCAATACATCCCAAAAACAAACAGCCACTATAATGCTAACTTGACCGAAGGGAGTTGGTGTTTAATTTAGGTTAATGTTTAAACGTAGCATTCAGGTTAACTGTCAGCTTATCCGGAGTGACTCTTCTGACACAGTATTCATATGATCTGGCACAATATCCAGACTCAGTCTGGATCAGTCTTTCATAGCCTACACCGCAGAAAAACACTGATGTAGAAAGCTGTATGTGAATATCTCAAAGCTGCCACTTTATTCCACATTTTCATATAGAACCCCTTCCTTTTAATGGTTAAACACTTGCAGAATCTGCAAAATGTTAATTATTTTACCAAGACAAGAGGGATCATACAAAATGCATGTTATTTTTTTTATTTAGTACTGACCTGAATAAGACGTTTCACATACATGACGTTTATATAGTCCAGAAGAGAAAGTAATAGTTGAATTTATAAAAAAGGACCCCATTCAACATTTTACACATTTGATTCTAGTGATAGTTGTTCATGAGTCCCTTGTTTGTCCTGAAGAGTTAAACTGCCTGCTGTTCTTTAGAAAAAAACCTTCAGGTCCCACAAATTCTTTGGTTTTTCAGCATTTTTGTGCATCTCAACCCTTTCCAACAATGACTGTATGATTGTAAGATCCATCTTTTCAGACTGAGGACAACTGAGGGACTCTCAAAATCATACAGTCGTTATTGGAAAGGGTTCAAAAACAGAAATGCTAAAAAAAAAAAAAAATTGTGGGACCTGGATTTTTCTGAAGAACAGTGGGCAGTTTAACTGTTCAGGACAAAGAAGGGACTTGTGAACAGCTATCGCTAAACAAAAAACAGCTGTGGATCATTCAGGTAACAACACATTATAAAGAATCAAGTATATGTAAACTTATTTTCTCTTGTGGACTATATTTAAACATCTTTTATGTGAAATATCTTATTCAGGTCAAAACTAAATCAAAAATAGCATGCATTTTGTATGATCCCTTTTATTTTGGTCAAATAATTAACACTTTGCAGATTCTGCAAGGTGTATGTAAACTTTTGACTATCGTTATATACTAAAATAATTCCTTTCACTTGACAATCATAAAGGGCTTTCATTACAAAAGTATTATACTATGTGCCCGATATGACAACAGTTCTAAAAGACCCTTTTTTCATGTATAGGACCCAGGTGAAATATGGTGTTTATACAGTTACCAGAAAAAAAGCAAATAATCTCATATTTTTTCATTCTTTTTAATGTGATGTTGAGTCCTTGTTTTGGATGGCTCTCAGATCTTTTGAGAAGGAAAGGATTTAAAAGAGCTTTCCAAAATAATACATAGTTTTGTAGATGTATACAGTACAAATTTCAGCCTTTTTAACTCCTTTCTTTACTTAAAAGAATGTGTTGTTCTTACTAGAAGAATGTTGCGTAATTATGTATATTTGTTTATTATTTGTATATAAAGACCTTTTTGAGCCTGTGTATGAAATAAATAAATACAGTGGTTCTTTAATTATATTTTATCAAAACATTATGCTCAAAACAATTAGTTACATTCTTAAGCATATGTTATAATAATACAAGAACCTCACCATTTAGTGTATCTTAGAAAAATAGTACACTATTGCTTAAAAGTTGGGGCTAGTAAGATTTATTGCATTTATAAATCTTGCATTTATTTGTTCAAAATAGTGAAATGTTATTACAATTTAAAATGTAATTTATTCCTGTGAGGGTAAAGCTGTCTTTTTTTCTGGAAGCGATGGTACATTTTTTATTCAGAACCACTTGATGAGTAGGAAATTCAAAAGAACAGTATTTTTGTAAATAGAAATTTTCTTTTGATCAATTCAATGCATCCTTCCTGAGTAAAAAATCTTACTGACCCCATGCCTGCTGCACATAAGCATACACACAATGTCCATGTTATAAACCATCAAAGCAATTACGCTGGCCACCGTTATACAGAAGCGTTGTCCGACGTTCCTGAAGAGGATTTTCAGCAATGCCAAATAATCTGAGCAATATCCCCTTCGAAGTGTCCTCACATAGTAACTGAGAATGTTCATCAGAGGATGGTCTACACGGGCACGGTACTCGCCGCTGCGTTTTGCCCTTGACCCCTCCAGTCCAAATAGGCAAAGTAGCTGCTAGCTCCATATAACAGGGTCACCACTATGGCAAAGAACTGCAAGAAAAGATGTATACACATCTTACATTTTGCACTGAAGTATAAGTATACAGTTTGCAAAATATTTTTTTTCTCATTCAATAAAAGATGTGAGTAATGTGTGTAATATGAGTAAATAAATGTTCATTTTTGTGAACTGTCCCTTTAAAAACTTAATCCTTAATACAAGTTAAACAACAGATAAATGATTTCAGGGCATATAACTGTTTTACAGGAAAGTATATAAACAGCCATTGAGTAGATATGTTGTAATAACTTGGAAACTTAAGATTTTGACCTTTACACATGGAGGAGGTATAAACTGTGATTACACTCCTCCACTCAAAGCATGACAGGTTTGTCATGCGCTTACTGCACAATTTAATCTGGACTCTGGTCGATGTGTCTTTTAAAGCCCTATAAAACACACAGCAGTTTACAGCTTTGCTTTTGAACTCACCTGACAGTTTCACATTTTAACCTTCTATTAAAAGCCTTTTATTTGATCTACAATACTGTATTGAGTATTTCCGTGAGTGATGAATAATGCTTTAAACACATAAGCGAAGGCCCTGCTTCAGATTAGATGTTCTGTCTTAAAACGTATTGATTATTATTATTAATGATTCATTTTTTGAAAGCTGTCTACACTAATATATAAACGTTTCAAGTCGGTATGAATTCTTAATGTTTTTGAAAAATGCGTCTCACGCTCAGTAAGGTTCATTTATTTGATCTAAATTTTATTTGAAAAATTTTCTAAAATATTATCACAGTTTAAAATAAATGTTTTCCATTTTAATCTTTTTTTAAAATGTGATTTATTTCTGTCATGGCAAAGCTAAATTTTCAGCATCATTACTCCAGTCTTTAGTGTCACATGATTCCTCAGAAATTCATTCTAAGATGCTGTTTTGGTGTTCAAGAAACATTTATTATTATTATTTATTAGTGTTAAAAGGTTTGTTGCTTAAAGGGATAGTTCAATCAAAAATGGACACTCTCTTGTGAAGCTCGATATTACAGTTTATAAAGTTTGAAATATGCATATTTTTCTTACTTCGCTTTAGAAGGCCTTTATTAACCGCCCGGAGCTGAGTGGAGTACTTTTTATGATGGATGAATGTACTTTATTTTGCTTCAAAATCTCAACAGCCATTCACTTCCATTATAAATCTTGGAAGAGCCAGGAAAGTTTTAATATAACTTTAATTGTCTGAAAGAAGAAAGTCATATACACCTAGGATGGCTTGAGGGTTTTTTGGGTGAACTGTCCCTTTAATATTTTACTAGATACCTTTTTTTCATGGTTCTTTGAGTATTGATTTCTTGAGAAAAATCACACTACTCCAAAACTTTTAAACAGTATAGTTTAAATGTTTGTTAGATAGTACTAGAGAGCATTACTGACATTTGAATCGCCTGATCTGGCTGAGCAGTGTGATACCATGCTGTTATCAGCGGATGTTACACAGACAAGCCTGACTTTACTTTAGAAATGAGGTAGGATAGACACCTTTCTCAGCTTATAGCATTTGTGATTTGTGAATGGCTGTAGTGTTTTCACTTACTGCAGAAGCTCCAAGATGACCATGCCAGGCAGACCATTGGCCTGGGACGGTTACTGCATCAGCCAAAAATGCAGTTACATATAGAACAGCTGCAACTACATAGAACACCAAGAGCTACAAGGAAGAGAAGAAGACAGGGTTACAAACTTGATTTAACTGACAAAATCAAATAATATAAGCTATTAGAGGGGAGTAAGTATCTCACCACCAAAGGCCAGGGCACTGAGGGTAGTCTCTCATAAAGCCTCAGCAAGAGCACTACAAACAGGGCAATGCTCAGGAGCCACAGCGTCACGCTGACAAACAACACCCAACCATAAGCAGGATGTGAGGTGTAGCTGGTACTGGCGATCAACGCCCACACCAGTAACCCAACAAACTGAATAGAAGATGGAGATGAACATATGTTAAACACCACTGACAAAACACAGACACTTTACTTCCAGAACAAAAATGAACAGATAATTTACTCCCCCTTTGTCATCCAAGATGTTCATGTTATTCATTTTGTTTTTTGAGGAAAACATTTCAGGAATTATCTCCATATAGTGGACCATATAGTAACTGCGAGTTTAAAGTTCCAAGCTGTAGTTTAAATGCAGTTTCAAAAGGCTTGAAACAATCCGAGCCGAGGAAGAAGGATCTTACCAATCGAACGATTAGTTATTAAAATTTGTAAAAACAAAACAAATTTTTAAAATACCATTTATTCACCTTTCAACCACAAATGCTCATCTTGTCTAGCTCTGTGATGCGCAGGCGTACTCAGTGCACTCCAGTTCAATACAGTTAGGCTATGTCGAAAAACTAACTGTCTAACATTTTTGTCGAAAATAACCGATCGTTTCACTAGATAAGACCCTTCATCCACGGCTTAGAGCCCTTTGAAGTTGCATTTAAACTGAATTTTGGAAATTTAAACTCATGGGCACCATGGAAGTCCACTATATGGAGAAAATTCCTGAAATGTTTTCCTCAAAAATATAATTTCTTTATGACTGAAGAAAGAAAGACATGAACATCTTGGATGACAAGGCAGTGAGTAGTTTACATTTTTGGTACTAATTCTTTAAAGAGTTAGTTCACCTTAAAATGAAAATTCGGTCATCATTTGTTCATCTTGTGTCATTCTAAATCTGTATGACTTTTTTTCTTTCTTTTGTGTAACTTGAAAGAGATATTTTGAAAGTACCCGGTAAAAGTTAGTGGCTCCAAAACAGTATTGGACCCCATTGATTTTCTTCATATGGACAAAAAGCAGAGACATTTTTCAAAATATCTTTTTTTGTGCCAAAGATTTGGAAGGACAAGAGGGTGAGTAAATAATTACAGAATTTTTCATTTTGGAAAAATTAATCCTTTAAGTCAGGAAAACCCTTCGTTATATTTGTTGGCGCATTATCACTAAGGCTTTTCTTAACTTAAGGGTGTTGCATTTAATTTAGATGACATCAGAGCTTGCACAATGAGAAACATGCTTTGAAACACTTGAGCGTTAAAATAAAAATAATGTAAGTGTGAATCATCCTGGTAGGTCTCACCCGAGACGTAACCTCCCAAAAACATTTAACACGGAACACTGTCAACAATTAATATAATATGTTGGAAGTACTGATGTATATCTGTTCACATACTTATAAACTAAAAATAAGTAATCTTCTTTACATACACAAACAGATGATGTTATTCATTCGTACAAAGAATATCAAAAGTTCATGATGTATTATTTATCTGATAAAGCTCTCAGATTTCAGGCTATGTGTCTGACACAAGATACCTACAAACAACAAATGTGACTTGCTCAACAGAATAACAGCCACATCTCAGGTCAAATATTCACTTAAGTTTAGTGATATTACATTTACATCTACTGATTTATAAATGGCAAATAATGTATTTGTATTGAGGGGAGTGTTTTATTATGGTTATTGACCCAATAACCAGTAAGATGATAATACAATAAACATCATAAATACTGACTTTCAATGTACAGTTTAATCAGTACTTTATATTACGGTCAAGTACGTATATTTCTGTACACTTTGTTCTGATTACTGCATGTTCATACATTTTGAATGCAGTTGTAATGTTCCTAAAGCCTAGGAGCTAGGGCTGGGCGATTAATCGAAAAATAATCGAAATCGACATTCAGAACCTATAATCGTTAAAATTTTTCCAGGAAGATTATTTCAATTACTTTCCCTTTAAAAAACACAAGCGCTCCGTTACGTTATTCCGCCGACATGTCGATGGAGAGCTTAAACAGTATTTATACAGTAAAAAGTATTTACAGGATATACAAGGGTAATTTTATTTAGAGGAGATACTGCTTATTTTCTACTTTTAATATGAAAAACATTGAAAATTATTTATTTTGTTTCCAATAGTGCAAGTTATTTATTTTCACTAATTTAAGAAAAATGTGACTTTTCGTTTTAAGCAATGCTTGCTTTAATTTCAGTTGTTCAACACTGATGTTCAATTAATAATCATAGATCGTAGATAGTGTGTTTTCTTCAATTATTTTAAAATCAAGTAATGCACCCTTCATCCAAAAATCTCTCGCTTGTAATATGTGAACATATTTACTGTACAAAACTTGTCAGTGAACTATGAGGGCAAAAAAATAATTATTATATAAATATAATTAAATATAATTTTATTAATAAATAAAATAATCGTTCATTAATCGTAATCGGGTTAAAATGTTCAATTAATCGAGATTTTGATTCTAAGCCAAATTGCCCAGCCCTACTAGGAGCACACTTAATGCACAATATGTGAATCATATTGTGAATGCTACATCCACCGCTACACAAACCCTTTGCAAGCATATCCTAGTATGAAGAATTATGACCATAATCCATAGCACACGCCGAGCCCAGTTAGTTTCATTTTATCAACCAATACCTACACAGTCTCATTTTTTTTTAAAACTGCAAAGAAAGAGTGTGAGAGTACTATGAAAGGAGAAATCAATTGTTTTTAAGAAGCTACAAAGTATAAAACACTTGAACATATGAGAAAGCATATAAAGTTTTTCCAACTCACAATCTCAGCCATAAGTAGGATACCAGGAATGCTCTTGAGGAAGTTCATGTCTACCATTCCCATGATTCCAGAAGTTCTCTGAGGTTCACTGGAGCTGGTCTGGGTGCTGACCTTCCCAGGAAAATCTGCCATTTCTTTTCAGTATGAACAGTTGTGTGTATAAAAATGTAACTTGAAATAGAAAAAGGAAATAATGTACCTTAGTGGAGACGCACCAGAACAGGTAATGCAGGTGTTGTCCCTGCCTAGCAACTCCGCCTGAACAGATAAAAGTTTTCTGTGTGTCGTTCACACCCTCCCTCTCTCTCTCTCTCTCTCTCTGTCATTCTCTCTCTCTCTCTGTCTCTCTACACATTTGCACACCTACAATATATTTACAGTGAGATCATGTTAGGCGGATACATATGTTTATCTAAGTAATAAATAACTTCAGTAAGAATAATAAAGTGAGAACCCTCTACCTTCCTCTTGTAAAAGGGAAACAAGACATAACAATAGAAACGGGGGACTAAAAAGCATTTAAAGATTAAAAATGTCAGAGTCACTGACAGAAGAGGATATTGTACATGTACAGACATTACAAGTAAAAAACAACTTACACAAAAATCACATCTCTTTTTTTAATGTCATTTAGCTTATAGTAGTTTCTCAGGATATATACACTACCAGTCAACAGTTTTTAAACAGTAAGATTTTTAAATAAGTCTCTTCTGCTCACCAAGCCTGCATTTATTTGATCCAAAGTACAGCAAAAACAGCACAATTTTTAAATATTTTTACTATTTAAAATAACTTCTTTCTATTTGAGTTGATTTTAAAATGTCATTTATTCCTGTGATCAAAGCTAAATTTTCAGCATCATTACTCCAGTCTTTAGTGTCACATGATCCTTCAGAAATCATTCGATTTGCTGTTCAAGAAACATTTATTATTACTATTATGAATATTTAAAACAGTTGAGTATATCTGTAGGATTTGTTGACGAATAGAACGATCCAAAGATCAGCATTCATATGAAATAAAAAGCCTTTGTAACATACACTATACACACATTATACACATTACAAAAGATTTCTATTTCAGATAAATTATGTTCTTCTGAACGTACTATTCATCAACGAAACCTGAAACAATTATATCTTTTCAACATAATAACAATAAATGTTTATTGAGCAGCAGATTAGAATATTACAATGATTTCTCAAGGATCAAATCAAAGAATCAAAATTCAGCTTTGAAATCACAGGAATAAATGACATTTTAAAATATCTTCAAATAGAAAACGGTTATTTCAAATAGTACAAATATTTCAAATATTTAACTGTTTTTGCTGTACTTTGGATCAAATAAATGCAGGATGAGTGCATAGAAGAGACTTCTTTAAAAAATACAAAAATAAAATAAAAATCTTACTTTTCAAAAACTTTTGAATGGTAGTGTGTACTGTATATGTAAGTAATGGCTATTTTTAACATTCATAATTAAATTATGAGACTATTTATTACATGCCAAATAATCTTCCTGTACGCAATGAACATTGAACTTCTTGCTTTGAACCACTCACGTTTTAAAAAATGACAAAATAATTTTTAATTAATGTCTTAATGTCCTTCACTAACCTGCACAACAGTCATTTTTGTTCTGCGGTTGTTGACTCAGTTCATTTCTGGCCACACATCTGGCGATCTGATGTAAAAGTTTCACGTTGTGTATTTTTGCTAGTTTTGCTGTTTCCTTCCTCAACTCTTCACGAGGTATAAAATGACCTTTGGTCGCTGTGCTGAGCATACGTCAGCTGTGGGAACAGTCCTATTCACCTACTAGAGAAAAAATGTTGTTGTCAGAAGTGGGATTCGAACCCACGCCTCCAGGGGAGACTGCGACCTGAACGCAGCGCCTTAGACCGCTCGGCCATCCTGACTCCTGGTTCTGCTGGTGATTTTTTGCCCTCTAGTGGTATGAATGCACAGCGTTTAAAACTACTTTCATTTTTTTCAGATGAATATTGTTCTTCGGAACTTTCGGTTCATCAAAGAATCTGAAAACATTCTACTCAGCTTTTCATACTAATAATAACAAATGTTTTTGAGCAGTAAATTAGAATATTAGAATGATTTTTGATCATGTGACTGGAGTAATAATGCTGAAAATTCAGCTTTGAAATCACAGGAATAAATTACATTTTAAAACATATTCAAATGGAAAGCAGTTATTTTAATTAGTAAAAATATTTCTAAATGTTTCTATTTTTGCTGTACTTCAGATCAAATAAATGCAGGCTTGATGAGCAGAAGAGACTTAAAAAAACTAAACAAATCTTACTGTCTAAAAACTTTTGACTGGTAGCAGATTCTTGCATGGAGTATGTATTTAATACATTTAATTATAATAATAAGACATAAAACATTGAATATTGAACTGTAAAATAATACTTCAAATATGAAACTAAAACCGCCAGTAGGTGGCGGTAGGTCACTGTCTTAAAGGAATAGTTCCCCCCAAAATGAAACCTTGCTGTTAATTTACTCACCTCAGGCCATCCTAGATGTAGGTGACGTTTTTCTTTAGCTGAACAGTTAAGATGATTTTTAGCTGAAACTGTGGTCTTTGGTGATTCACAAAAGGCAGGTCCTCCACTTGAGACTCAAACAAGCATAAACAAACAAGACCAAATTAATAACCGTAGCTGATATATTGAGTCTTATAAGGCAAAATGACTGATCTATGCCAAGAAGATTATTTACAATATGTGACCCTGGACCACAAAACCAGTTATAAGTAGCACGGTTATATTTGTAGCAATAGCCAACAATACATTGTATGGGTCAAAATGATCAATTTTTCTTTTATGCCAAAAATCATTAGGATATGAAGTAAAGATCTTGTTCCATGAAGTTATTTTGTGAATTTCCTACTGTAAATATATTAAAACTTAATTTTTGATTAGTAATATGCATTTCTAAGAACTTCATTTGGACAACTTTAAAGGTGATTTTCCCAATATTTTGATTTTTTTGCACTCTTAGATTCCAGATTTTCAAAGAGTTGTATCTCGGCAAAATATTATCCTATTCCAACAAACCATAAAACAATGGAAAGCTTATTTATTCAGCTTTTTTTAATGCTGTATAAATCTCAATTTCCAAAAATTTACTCCAAATCTGTATCAGTTTCTTTCTTCTGTTGAGCTCAGAAGAAGATATTCTGAAGTATGCTGGTAGGAAAACTGTTTATGGTAACCATTGACTTCTATTATATGGAAAAAAATATATATATAAATGACTCACTGGCTAAATTTCGCCAACTTTAATTTAAAACCGTGAAATATTATTTCCAAGCATTTACAATCTTGTGTCTGTCTGATGCAGCAAGGCCATAACCATACCAAATAATACTTAAATATTGACACGCTCACTCTTATTTCTATGCCTAATATGTCGAAAACACAAAAACGCTTCTTGTCTCGCCACATTTAGTTAGGAATTAAGGTTAGATGAATCTTGACCCTATATTTTTAGTAACTGACCCTGGATGATGCAACAAAAATTCGGTAAATTTTACTCACCATCACGTTGTTTCAAACATGTATCAGTTTCTTGCTTCTGTTAAGCACAAAATAAGATATTCTGAAGAATAATGATACCAAAACAGTTTACAGTAAAAACTGACTATTTTCAACATTGTATTGAAAATAAATAACTAAATAAATGACTCACTGGCTAAATTTCGCTGACTATGGCTGTTAATTTAAAAGCATGAAATATTATTTCCAAGTATCTACAGTTTTCTGTCTGTCTGTCTGAGCCCTATGGTCTGAGCAAGATGATGCAGCAAGGCCATAACCATGTCTTGTACACTGGATGTAACGTTATATATAAAGTGTTATAAAGGAATAGAACAGCGAAGGAAATGCTAGGTTTAATTCTAGAATGGAAGTAAGGATTTTAACAATTAACAAATAATACTTAAATATTTACACGTTCACACTTGTATTCCTAATATGTCGAAGAAAACACAAACTTTTTTTTCCGTCACATTCAGTTAGGAATTACACGAAATGTAAATGACGCAATTTTTTCGATTCAAATCGGGCATATTTGAGAAAACGTCGAGTAGTTTGCATTGTTGAATATATAACTGTCGGTCGGCTAACATTTCTATTGTAAAACAGTTGTCAAATAATAAATGTTTCACTACTTTCACCTTACCTCGCTAACGACGTTGGAACTAACGCTGGGGCTGGGAATCGACTCCAAAAAGAATCGATTCCTCGATTCCGAGGCATTGGGAATCGAGAGTCGATTCCAACGTTTGGAATCGATCCCATGAGGGGAATCGACTCCTCATTCAGAGCCGTTTTCAGTTCAGCAAAACTTATAATTAGGTGCCTCAAACGAAAGGCTGCATCCCATGAAAGCTACATATCTCGGTCACCAATAAAAAAAGAATCATTTCTAAACTCGTCTGAGATAAAGGGTGCATGCAATTTGCCTCTTGCTTGCTAATAGTTATTATAAGTCTGATTTGTTTCCACGAAAAAAAAATCGTTCGGATAGATTTTTTAAATGAGCCAGTTCAAAAAAAGTTTTTTTTTTTTACGAGGGAACCTGCTCATGTTGTCCACAGTTTTGAGCGCTGCACGACAGAATCATGACGTGATCGAGGGTCTTGATATTATTTACATTTTAAATAAATCTTGTTTTTAACCGTTCTATCAGCAAATCAAAGAAAACGCAGAGAGCGCATCTGATTGACAGCTACGCCACGAACTCTTATATTTATTTTTTATTTTATTTTTTATTTAACCTTTGTTTAACCAGATAAAATCAGTTGAGAACAAGTTCTCATTTACAACTGCGACCTGGCCAAGACAAGGCTAAACAGTGCGACGAAAACAACAACATAAAGTTACACATAAAAATAAATAAACATACAATCAATAAACCAATCCATATACAGAAAGAAACAAAATATAATACAATATACAATATATTAAAAAAGTAGGGAAATAAATAGGCCATAGTAATAAAATAAATTACAGATTTACGCTAAATCAACATTGAAAATATGAAAATGCAAACAATAAAGTGCAACTAAGAATACTAAAATACACAAAAATAAATAAATAAATAAGAGGCTATAAACAGGTACAGTGATCAGTAAACAATTTTGACAGCTGATGCTTAAAATCAGTTAAAGAAATTGGAACCTCTAGTTTCAAAGATTTTTGCAATTCATTCCAGTCATAGGCAGCAGAGAACTGGAAGGAACGGCGACCAAAAGAGGTATAAGCTTTAGGGACAGCCAATAAAATATACCTGGCGAAGCGCGTACTACGTGTAGATGTTGCTATAGTTACCAGGGAGCTAAGATAGGGCGGAGAGATGCCTAGTAAAGACTTGTAAATAACTTGAAGCCAATGAATACGGCGACGAGTATATAGTGATGGCCAACCAATAGAAGAGTAAAGATCGCAATGATGAGCAGTGTAAGCTTTGGTAACAAAACGGATAGCACTATGATAAATAACGTCCAGTTTAGTAAGCAGAGTTTTGGAGGCTATATTATAGATAACATCTCCAAAATCAAAGATTGGTAAAATAGTAAGTTTTACAAGGACATATTTGGCAGCATAAGTGAAGGATGCTTTGTGACGAAATAGAAAGCCAATTCTAGATTTAATTTTGGATTGGAGGTAGTTTATATGAATCTGGAAGTTAAGTTTACAGTCTAACCAGACACCTAAATATTTGTAAGAGTCCACATACTCTAGGTCAGCCCCGTCAAGAGTAGTGATGGTAGCCTGGTTTGCCGCTATGGGCAGTGTTCGATTAAAAAGCATGCATTTGGTCTTACTAGCGTTTAAAAGCAGTTGAAGATCACGGAAAGCGTATTGTATGGCATTAAAACTAGTTTGAAGGTTAATCAATACAGAATCTAAAGAGGGGCCAGATGTATATAAAATGGTGTCATCTGCATACAAATGGATCAGCGAATCACCAGCAGCCCTAGCAACATCATTAATGTATATAGAGAATAGGGTTGGCCCGAGAATTGAGCCTTGGGGCACCCCCATAGAGACTACCAGAGGACTGGACAGCAGACCATCCGATTTTACGCACTGAACTCTATCTAAGAAATAGTTGGAAAACCAAGCAATGCAGTCACTTGAAAAACCAAGGCTATTGAGTCTGCCAATAAGAATGTGAGGATTGACAGAGTCAAACGCCTTGGCAAGATCGATAAAAATGGCTGCACAATAATGTCTTCTATCAATAGAGGTTATAATATCGTTAAGTACCTTGAGCGTAGCTGAAGTACATCCATGACCAGCACGAAAACCAGATTGCATAGCAGAGAACATACTATGGGATTCCAAATATTCTGTAATCTGTTTATTAACTTGGCTTTCGAAAATTTTAGCGAGACATGGCAGAATAGATATAGGTCTATAACAATTTGGATCTAAAGAGTCTCCCCCTTTAAAAAGGGGGATGACCGCAGCTGCTTTCCAGTCTCTAGGAATCTCACATGAAACAAAAGAGAGGTTGAATAGGCTGGTAATAGGGGTTGCAATAATATCAGCTGATAGTTTTAAAAAGAGAGGGTCCAGATTGTCAAGCCCAGCAGATTTATAAAGATCCAGATTCTGCAGCTCTTTCAAAACATCAGCTATCTGGATTTGCGTAAAGGAAAACCGAGGGGAGCTTGAACCGGTTGCTGTATGAGGTGCAAAGCTCTTAGCCGAGATAGTAGTAGCCGAATAAAAAACATGACCGGCCGCGGCAAAATGCTTGTTAAAATTTTGAATTATCGTGAATTTATCTGTGGTAACATTATTTCCAAACTTCAATGCAGTAGGCAACTGGGAGGAGATGCTCTTATTCTCCATAGACTTTATGGTATCCCAGAATTTTTTAGAATTAGTACCACAGGATGAAAGTTTCTGTTTAAAAAAACTAACCTTTGATTTTCTAACTAACTGTGTATATTTATTCCTGATTTCCTTAAAACGTTGCATATCACAGGAACTTTTTGTTGCTAATGCGGTGCGCCACAAGATGTTTTTAAGTTGATTAAGAGCAGCTAAATCTGGAGTAAACCAAGGGCTAAATCTATTTTTAGTTCTAAATTTTTTAAAAGGAGCATGCTTATTTAATATAGTGAGAAAAGTACTTTAAAAAAAAACAAAAAAAAAACAGGCATCATCTACTGTCGGGAACAGATCAAGATCCTTCCAGGATACCCTAGACAACTCAGATAGAAAAGCCTGTTCACAGAAATGTTTTAAAGAACATTTGACAGTGAAAAATGGTGGCCGTTTGACCACAAACCCATTTCGAACACAGGCAATTAAGCAATGATCGCTCAGATCCTGGTCGAAAACAGAGGAGGTATAATTGGAGGGCATATTAGTCAAAATTATATCAATAATAGTACCCACATTTACAGATTTAGAGTTATACCTGGTGGGTTCATTAATGATTTGTGTAAGATTGAGAGCATCTATCCTAGATTGAAAAACAGCTGGTACATTAAGCATATCCCAGTTTAAATCGCCCAACAACACAAACTCAGAGGAGAGATGAGGGGCAATCAATTCACATATAGCATCCAAAGCCTGGCTGGGAGCTGATGGGGGTCTGTAACAAGCAGCGACAGTGAGCGACTTATTTCTTGAAAGATGGATTTTTAAAAGTAGAAGCTCGAACTGTTTAGGCACAGACCTGGACAGTATAACAGAACTCTGTAAGTTATCTCTACAATAAATTACAACTCCGCCTCCCTTGGTAGTTCTATCTTGACGAAAAACGTTATAGTTAGAAATGGAAATTTCAGAGTTTTTAATGGCTTTCCTGAGCCACGATTCAGACACGGCCAGGACATCAGGGTTAGTTGAATGTACTAAAGCAGTGAATAAATCAAACTTAGGAAGGAGACTTCTGATATTAATATGCAAGAAACCAAGTTTTTTCCGGTTAAAAAAAATCCCCAAATGAAAATGCCTGGGGACTAGGTGTAATACTGGGGACTACAGGACCTGGATTTAACTCAACATCACCAGAAGAGCAAAGAAGAAATAAAATAAGTGACCGACTAAGCGCTTTCAAAACTGGCCTTTTAGTACATTGGGTAAAAATAATAATGGGAGCAGATTTCTGAACATGGTGGTGAAAATTGGACGCATAATATATCGCCAAGGGTATAGTAAAATGTGAATTCAATAAAGGTAAACCCAGGCGTTGAGTAATAAAAAGAGAATTTGCATCTCTAAAAACACCAGTTAAACCTGGCAAAGTCTCTGCATATATAGGGGGTGAATCAAAGGAGCTATCAAAAATTTGTTTAGAGGGACTAGGGACTCTATAATAAAATAAAACAATTATAGCTAACCTAAACAACAACATACAAGGCATATTTAAATAAGAAAAAGAAAAAGGTGTTATATCAGTGTTATTCAGTTCAGTTTATTGTGTTTCAGTGTATAGTTCGGTAATTTTGTCATTTTAGACATGTCATGTCTTGTTTTATTCATGCAATAAATGCATGTCCACTGCTGAGCTGTGGGTTATGACTAATTTCATGGGCAATGCAGAAAAAAATTACAATTTAAAATCAGTCAGAGCTACAAAAAAATATTTTTTTTAACAAATGAAGCTTAATATTGTGAGAAGGCAACTTTCTACGACCTTTACATCCTGCATTCATCGCAAAATTAGCTTCCTCCGATCTTAAAAACAACAATCAAAAAACAATCGGAAACAACAGTGAGGATTCGATTCTAGAACCAGGAATCGGAATCGGAATTGATTCCAAAAATTTCGGAACTAATGCTAGAAATCCCGCGCTCTCCCCCTTCCACTCTGTCAAAAGTAGACCCCGCCCACTTTGATTTGATTGGCCATCTCAGTCATTTTGACATTGACAAGCGGAATGGCGTGGACGCACATCTTCTACGCTGTGAGTAGTTGCGCCTGTTCGTAGTTAGGTGGTGCAAATTGTGTTGCCAACTTAGCAATTTTGTTGCTAAATTTAAAAAAATGTTTAGACTACCCAAGCAACTTGAAAAAGCAGCTAGTAACAAATTTAGCTATTTTTAGCTATTTCTAATTTGTTTGGCAACTATTACCAATTTTTGATAAGTGACATACATTTTGATAACGCTTTATAATACGGCGGCACTAATATGCATTAATTCATGCTTAACTAATGCACAGGTAATCATGAGTTAATATATAACTCATAAACTATTAACTAAACTATTTATTAATGATTACTGCATCAGCAACAACATTCTATGATTCATAGATTAACTAATCAATATGTTATTAATTAAATGTGTCATAATGTATTAATTCCCTAATTAACTAATAGTGTAAATTCATGTGTTACTTACCACAATGGGTTAAAGTCATGCTTTTCAACTTCCAGTTGTCTGAATTAATTCATCATTAGCTAATGATTTGCATAGGTATCATTTTATGACTTTATTAGATGAGGCACATGACACACTTATTCAAAACCCATAACCACAATCACTTAACAGTTAATAGTTCTGTGCCTCAAGCAAATTCATAACATAATGACACCTTATCATTTCAATGCACTAAAGTGTAAACTTCATTATAGCAGTTATAGTAGTACAGTTGAGGTCTGTTTTACAATGTTGTTAAAAAATTCCTTGTTTTTTTTTTTTTTTTTTTTAGCATTTTTGTGAATTTGAACCCTTTTCAACAATGACTGTATGATTTTGAAATCCAAATTTTTACACTAAGGACAACTAAGGGACTATGCAACTATTACACAAGGTTCAAATGCTCACTGATGCTCCAGAAGCAAAAAAACATGCATTAAGAGCCAGGGGTAAAAACTTTTTGAATTTGAGGATGAGTGTAAATGTAACTTATTTTTTCTTCTGGAAAACATGTAACTTTTTTCTGTAGCCTCTGAGGGGCAGTATTAAAGGAAGAAAAAAAGATATTTAGGAAAAATTAGAAAAACATACACCTTGTTTTTACAGTATTCAAAAGTTTTCACTCCCGTCTATTAATGCATTGTTTTTCCTTCTGGACCATCAGTAAATGTTTGAACCTTCTGTAATAGTTGCATATGAGTCTTTTGGTTGTCCTCAGTGTGAATCTTTTATGGCAAATATCTTACTCAGGTTAGTACTAAATAACAAGCAAATGCATGTATGGATGTATGATCCCTTTTATTTTGGTCAAATAATTAACATTTTGCAGAATCTGAAAGATGGATGCAAACTTTTGACCTCAACCGTATTCAGCAAATTCAGTTTGCTTTGCAAGATACACTCTTTCAAAGAGACATGTATGTTTCTGTATGACAAAATTTCTTTGATGATAAATCAGTGAGAAAGTAATGTGAAATTCAACAAAAATCTGTGCTTGTTTCTATGCGTGGGTCTTTTTCCTGAAAATGACCCGTTCCAGCATTCCTAAGCTTAGTGTCAAACACATGCGCAAATAATGTTTTTCTCCAAATATAGGTGTGGTGATGTTGCTTCTCACCATATAAGCAAGACAGAGACCCTTTTGTGTGCCTGCGTGGTCAAAAAGAACTGTAGTAATGTCACAGCATAGTGAGAATCCACTGGCGGCGAGATCATTGTCCTTCCAGACAATACAGCAGACACATGACTTTATTTTGGGAAAGAAATTTCTAATGATCTATGTGACTCCCAGTTGTTAAAAGTCTAATGTTGTCATATCATCAGTGAGGGAGCTTAATGGAATTTAATTAACTCCACAAACAGCGGGGAAATTTCTCACAAAATCATGTGAGACGTTTTAGTTGTTTCTGCAGTTTGACCTCTTGACCCTCAGATGACACGTCAGGCATTTCATACCAGTGCATTACACTTTACACATTATAGATAATATATGTTAAACTGCTATGTTGTGCGTGTTACTCAATGCATGCTCAAACAAAGTTTGGGAAGGAAAGACTTCCCAGTCTCTGAAAACATTTTATGATCCATCTGACTTCTATTTTTGTATTGCAGGAAAAAGTGCATCCTCATAGGCCTACCTATAACATGTTTTTTGTTTGTTTTCCTCCCTTTGCTTAAACAGGAGACTCAGAAAAATTAAAAATAGAAAGTAACTACTGTGAGTCAGGGAAATAGAGGTGGAGTAGATCTATGGAATACTATGGAAGTGTTACCCAACCATCAGAAATGTTCTGTTTAACAAAGGGCCCCTGTGTCTGACCCTGTCCCTTACGGAAAAAAGGCAGTGTTTCCAGCAATGACGTTCTTGCAGAGACTACGCTGGTTGTAGTAAATACCCAAGCCTTGATCCTTTTTCCACAGAGGCAGAGCTGCATACACACAGTCTGTACACACTTAGCACCTCTGGCTGCTTGAGGATCTTGTATGTGTGTGTAATGTCAGAGGTCATAAAGGAAACGGTGAGGATGTGTGAGCCAGGGTGTGTCTTATGCAAAAAGAAGGACAGTCAGCGATGGGCGTGGATGGGCTTTCGTTATAAAACGGAGCCTAAAAAACCAAAGGTATTACAGGGATACAGCTGTCTTGGACTTGGCTACGGAAAGCTTCTCCAATCATCAAGAACAGGATTTTACAAAGACTCACTGATCACTCACAATAAGTCTCAAGCTAAATCCATCAATGGCCAGCCATAATGGTAAGAAAGTCACTTTAATATATTTGTTTTTCATAAATGTTTCTCAAAGTATAACACAAAAGTGTATTTCAGTATTATTGATAGCAATAACACAGTAAGCTGTTTAGCACATACACACTCTTGTACTCTTGTATTAAAAATAAGATGCTTTTTTTAATACTGAATTGCTCTAAAGATTGTAAAAAATAAAGAAAAAGGCATTGTAAAGTTGTTGAAAAACTGTTTGTGTAACTGAACTCAGATATATTACATAAAGCAGTCTGGTGGTCAAGAGTTTTGCCAAAGGGCTGGCAAGACTTTTCCATTTCCATTCTGTTTATAAAATCTGCATGCTTCCCAAAAAAAAACATCTGCTTACCAAACCACTTATATTTGACTAATGTGGTCTTTCCACCATAGATCAAAAAGTATTACGCCTTTCCATTAAATCATAATCTTACTCAAACATCAGTATATAAGATGCTAATGTCCTAGTACAATGTGTTGTTTCTTCCTGTGCAGGCGGGTTAGAAACAATAAATATGGAAGTGGACCGCTGACTTGTTGGCGGGCTGTGTTATTTCATTTGGTCCCGTATCGGATCTCTTTGTGAGGTCTGAGCTTTATAGTCTCAGCTTCGAAAGCGATGAAGAAACTGGTGTTACCATTAAAAGCACATGTAGCATCAAGCAGAAATAAGGAGAATCCAAGCTGAGAATACAGAAATGTGTTACTATGCACTTTAGACATGTTATTATTATTATATGTTGTCGGGATTTAAAACTTTGACAACTTATTCTTTGCAAGTTACACCCTTGCAGCCACAACCTATGAAACTTTACACATCATCAGCAATCTATTATATTCTCTTCCTTCTTAAAAAGTGTCTGGCATCATCTCATCACTCACAGAAAAAGGTACAAAAGTTGTCAGGGAGGTAGTATCTTTTCAAAAGGTATATGTTTGTACCTTATAAACCCCTGGAGGATGCATAGTACCTCTTAGGTATATATTAATACCTTTTGAAAAAGGTACTTCCTTAGAGATACCTTTATTTTTGAGAGTGACATGCTAAACATTAATAACACAGTTTAAGGGCATCCCAAGGAACATCTTGTTTTTTAGTGAAATCAAGAACATCTGACCTTTTGCTTTTTGCTGACATTTAAATGTTGACTAGAAGATTCTAAGTCTTAAATTGTTTTAAGACTGGAAAACACTACGCAACTTTAAAATCCAAAAACAGATTGTACGTTGTTCAGCATTTTTTATGTTTTCTGACCAGATCATACTGAACTGCATCGTTCACTATGCAATTATCTGTGAAATCCCCCAACTCCGACTGCCCAAAATCTGAAGACTGGCTCTAACTTTTGGCCACTAACATTGACTGCAAATTAGGGTGAAAGTAGGGTAGTGTATTTCATCTTTTAGGGTTGTCTCAGACTTTTGGACCCCACTGTATGTTTGAAGTTAATATAAGCAAACATAACACATCAGTTCAGCAGTTCACAAGATTACTTTTTAAAAATATTTCATCAAAAAGACAAAAAGTGGAAAATCTTTTAATTTGAATCATGTTACTGTTATACAACTTTCCTCATTGCTTTCCCAGACCTCACAAGAGATCCAATATCTGACCAAATAAAATAACCAACAAGTCAGCTGCCTGCTTCCAAATTTATTTAAACAATACGTTTGGTCATGAAACACACTTTTTTGAGTGTGAAATAAGTCAGTGTCTCGAGGCTGAAAAAAACAAGCCTATTGGCAACCACATCATTAATCCATCTCAAGATCAACATGAAAAAAAAACTTTTGAATAACCAAAATCAAATTTAAATTAAATACCCTTTGTTGTAAGTCAAGGGAGCTAAGGCTCACTAACCTAAATGGATATTTGCATTATATTTGCTTGTATTGTTTAAACTGTTTATTAATGTATTTTGTCCCCAGCCATACTGAGTGGTATAGATCTACAGTGCCATGAGAATAACCATGCTCACCGCACTGAGGAGATGGAGGGGGACCGTCTGCTGGTGCGCCGAGGTCAGCCCTTCTCTGTAGTCCTGCAGTGTACTGACCAGATCTCCCGACTCTCAGACCACCAGCTCAACGTCATACTACACCTGGGTGAGTAAACCTGATGGAGAGAGTGACAGAATAAACAGTGAGGAAGGTAAACAGGAGGCCCACAGGTTTTGGACTGGGGCTTGAAACTGTAGAAATATTTAGCTATTAAATTAGACGTTTAAGGTCAAGACACATTTGTGACCCTGGACCACAAAGCCAGTTAAAACCAGTTAAGGGTATATTTGTAGCAATAGCCAACAATACATTGTGTGGGTCAAAATGATCAATTTTTCTCTTATGCCAAAAATCATTAGGATTAGGATAAAGATCATGTTCCATGAAGATATTTTGTTAATTTCCAACTATAAATATATCAGAACTTAATTTTTGATTAGTAATATGCATTGCTAAGAACTTCATTTGTAGAACTTTAAAAGCGATTTTCTTAATGTTTAGTTTTTTTTTTTGTACCCTCAGATTCCAGATTTTTAAATAGTTTTAAATAGTATCTCAGGAAAGGAAAGGAAAGCTTATTTATTCAGCTTTTAGATTATGTATAAATCTCAATTTCAAAAAATTGATCCTTATGACTAGCTTTGTGGTCCATGGTCACATTTATACTCTAATTTCTGTGCTTGTGTTTGTGCGTTACAGGTATGAAAAATGAGGTGGTCTTGAAGGTGCCTGACTCAGAGCAGGATCATGGGAAATGGTGGTTCAGTCAGCGTAACGCTCAGGGTGAGGTGATGCTGACTCTCCACAGCCCTGCTGATGCTCTTGTGGGTCTATACAGCATGACTGTGGTTCTGCTCTCAGCTGATGGGCACATCCTGGAAAAAACCAAGCCGCAGACCTTCTACTTGCTTTTCAATCCCTGGTGCAAAGGTGAGTATTTATAGGCATCATTTACCCAAAAATTGAAATTTTGGAATTCTTCATGACTTCATGATTTTTCCTAAAATGACATCTCTTCTTTATAGCTTAGAATATCTCGATCCATGAAATGTCTTAGTAGCCAGTTCTTGATGTGTTGTCTCAGTAGTCTCTTGAAGTGTCACTGTAGCTTGTTCTGTTTATCCAGAAGAACCATCTTGAGTTTGAAGATTGCGAAGTTCTATCTCTCTCTGAAGTTCCCTAAAGCTCCTGTTATTCTGTTAGCTGTTGTTTGTTGACACAAACTGTTCCCTTTATGATAAGGCTCGAACTTCTCAGTGAATTTCTCAAAGGTCACTAAGAATGTGAAAACGCAAAAACAAGAGAACGAGAAACAGAGACGGTTCTTTTGTTTAACATTATGACCTTGATAGATAAACAAACATCATAGCGACCATTTAGCGTTTTTGAAAAATGATGCTAGCCACTGCCAGCTTTTGTTATAATTTTCACTATTATTTCATGGTCCCCAGAATATTTTGTTGTTTGAATACAGGTCAAACGTTTATATCCCCCTTTCAGAATCTAGAAAATGTTAATTATTTTACCAAAATAAGTGGGATCACACAAAATGCATGTTGTTGTTTATTTAGTACTGACCTGAATAAGATATTTCACATAAGATGTTTACAAATAATCCTCAAGAGAAAATAATAGTTTTATTTATAAAAATGCCCCCGTTCAAAAGTTTACACCCCCTTGATTCCTAATACAGTGTTGTTACCCGAATGATCCACAACTGTATTTCTTTTAAATTTAGTGATAGTTGTTCATGAGTGCCTTGTTTGTCCTGAACAGTTAAACTAACCGCTGTTCTTCAGAAAAATCCTTCAGGGCCCACAAATTCTTTGGTTTTCCAGCATTTTTGAGTATTTGAACCCTTTCCAACAATGCCTGTATGATTTTGAGATTCATCTTTTAACACTGGGGACAACTGAGGGACTCATGCAACTATTACAGAAGGTTCAAACTCTCACTGATGCTTGGAACATGATCTTTACTTAATATCCTAATGATTTTTGGCATAAAAGAAAAATCGATAATTTTGACCTATACACTGTATTGCTGGCTATTACTACAAATATACCTGTGCTACTTATGACTAGTTTTGTGGTCCGGGCTCACATATAAGATTGCTCGTTTCCGCGTCTTTCTCGCTAGTGTTTTTGATCAAGAGATTCTGGACTCATTCAGGAGTTGTTTAATAGCGCCCCCAAGCATACAGTGAAAACGTGGAAACACAGAAAATTCTGTGTTTGGCGAGAAGGGTGTTCCTGCACCCTGTTCGGCTGGGAAACGTTGCATAAATAACGGAAAATTCCGTGTTTAATAGGGAAAGCGTTAAGGTCAGTTCACACTAAGAACTTTTTATTCAACGTGGAAGTAAGCTTATGGGTGAGGCTCCCAGTTCATTAGCCGCTATAGGGAAATAACTAGAAGAATAACAATGTGCGGTAAGCATTAAACTGTTTTCAAACCAGTGTGTTCATAATTGAGATAATACATTAAAATAATATAGTAAGACACACCAATTTGCAATATCTAGCAGCAAAACAAGCTGTTTTGTACACGGATTAGACAGGAAGCCAAACCCACAAAATGTACAAATGGCCATGCCATCCAAGGTGGATAGCGATGACTATATTAACATCTGCCAACAGACACTAACCTAGGTACACTCTGCAATTAACTCCCATCCACACCAATTAGAACTATAAAGATAACTATAATGATAATTATATTAGCCTCCACACCAACACACTATAAAACTGTTTATTATAAGAACTTGCTTCAAAGTATATACTGTATGTTGTCTGCTGCTTTAGATGTTCAAGCTATCCCTCATCAAAAATTCTGACAATTGTATTTCTTTCCTGTAGATGATTTTGTGTACCTTCCCAATGAGGAACTGCTGCAGGAATACATTTTAAATGAAAATGGGATCTTGTACCAGGGCTCATGGGATGATATCACCACTGTGCCTTGGAACTTTGGACAGGTAACCTACGAATGCATTCCCATGTTCTCAAGAGCCAAATTTATACAGCGCCTATCTAGACAGTCTTGCGGTCAGTGCCCTCTCTGAGAAAGTATCATGGCCTGAGATGACTGACACACAGTCAGGATTTATGGGTGATGTTGCATGGTGGTGGAATTCAGATGAGGCAGAGTGTGAATTGTGACAGATCAGTGGCAGGAGAACCGCAGAGGGCTTGTCTGCTTGGTAATCACTCTTGGTAGATGTCAGACATTTCAACAACAATGTCTGTCTCATAAACAAGGGACGGTAACATTTTAGTCAGAGAGAAATTGGAGATCTGGGGGATTCTTTAGTTTCTTTCAAGTCAGGCCCTACATTATATTCACACTATATTGTTCGTTTTCACAAAGTTTTTACCCAAATTATTTTCTGTGGATCAGCAGCATGTCATATTAACTTCAACTGTATCTAATGGTGAATAATCCCCTTTAAGAGAACCTTTGCACCCCTTAGTATGGCTACATTTTGTACTAATGCAAGCAAACCAAGATATTCATATCCTTTGGATTCTGTTTTTCAAACAGTTTGAAAAAGATGTGGTGGACATTTGCTTTGAAGTGCTGGACAATTCACCTGCAGCCACGAACAATCCAGAGATGGACATCAGGAACAGAGGAAGCCCTGTTTATGTTAGCAGGACTATTGCTGCCATGGTAAGGCATCTGTTTTTCACTGAAGTAACCTATAAAAAGTATTATATATGCAGTTGAGATCAAAAGTTTACATGCATCTTGCAAAATTTGCAAAATGTTTTTTTTTAACCAAAATAAGAGGGATCATACACAATGCATGTTATTTTTTATTTAGTAATGACCTGAATGAGACACTTCACCTAAAAGACGTTTACATATAGTCCACAAGAGTTTTTTATTTTCAGCATTTTTGTGTTTATTTTACCCTTTACAACAATGATTGTTTGATTTTGAGATCCATCTTTTCACATGAGGACAACTGAGGGACTTATATGCAACTATTACAGAAGGCTCAAACGCTCACTGATGCTCCAGAAGGAAAAAATGATGTATTAAGAGCTAGGGGTGTAAACTTTTGAACAGAATGAAGATGTGTACATCTTTCTTATTTTGCCTAAATATCATATTTTTTTTCATTTAGTTCTGCCCTTCAGAAGCTACAGAAGATGTAGCTTCCCAGCTACATGTTTCCCAGAAGACAAAATAAGTTTACCCTGATCTTCAAATTCAAAAAGTTTTCACCCCCGGCTCTTAACGCATCGTGTTTCATTCTGAAGCATCAGTGAGCAATTTAACCTTCTGTAATAGCTTCATATGAGTCCCTCAGTTGTCTACAATGTGAAAAGATGTATTTCAAAATCATACAGTCACTGTAGGAAAGGATTCAAACACACAGAAATGCTGAAAAAAGGATTTTTCTGAAGAACAGCGAGTTTAACTGTTCAGGACAAACAAGGGATTCATGAACTACCACTAAACAAAAAAACACAGCTGTGGATCATTCAGGTAACAACACAGTATTAAGAATCAAGTGTATTTAAACTTTTGAACAGGGTCATTTTTTATAAATTCAACTATTATTTTCTCTTGTGGACTATATGTAAACATCTTTTATGGAAATATCTTGTTCAGGTCAGTACTAAATAAAAAAAAACATGCATTTTGTATGATCCCTCTTATTTTGGTAAAATAAATAACATTTAGCAGATTCTGGTATATATCTACATTATAATCTACATTAACAGGTGAATGCTAATGATGATCGCGGGGTGGTATCTGGGCGCTGGGATGGACAGTACGATGATGGGATGGCACCCACACGATGGATTGGCAGTGTGCCCATCCTGAAGCGCTGGAGTGAGGGTGGAGGAGAAAAAGTGCGCTATGGGCAGTGTTGGGTGTTTACAGGAGTGGCCTGCACAAGTAAGAAAGCATACGATTTAGAAATCTTAAGCAGCACAACCAAAAAATCTTATTTTACCTGAGTTATGGTTTTTGGGTTTGCAGTGATGCAATAAAAATGCCACAAACTAGTGGCGAGAGATGTATCTCTGTTACAAACCGTTCTTTATAATGACCAGTCCAATTCATAAACAAATAACTGTTATGAGATGGTTCTTTTTAGTCAATCAAAACAAACAACACAACCAGCAGTCTCATGAACAAGTGACTCTTATGATCCTTGTGAGTTAATGAATAGTTAGGTTTATTTTGACCTTTTCCAAACTGAACTGATCAGTGTAGTTACTGAATAAACATCTGACTCACAAGCTAAATTTAGAAACGTGTAGCTACTACTGTTATTATTTCTGCCTATGTTTCACATGATCTGTAACGTGCCCTTTCCACAGTCCTCCGCTGTCTTGGCATTCCAGCCAGATGCGTCACAAATTATTCATCTGCTCATGACACTGATGCAAACATTTCTGTGGATTACCTTTTCGACGATCAACTTGAAAGTCTGACTGAAGGCAAGAAGGACTCCATCTGGTGAGTTATGATTTCCATTTTTTTTGTTTGTTTGTCTCATTTTTGTCTATTTTAATTTCTCCTAAGGAATTTCCAAACAACATCTGAGACAAACTCGAACTCCATGAAGTTTCCTGAGTTATTAAAGAGCAACTCTGAGCAGTAACATTTTCCTCTGTAGTTCCTGACCTGTGAGCTTTATCCTTATTTTCAGGAATTACCACTGTTGGGTTGAGAGTTGGATGAAACGTGATGACCTCCCAGAAGGTTACGATGGATGGCAGGTGCTAGATCCAACTCCTCAAGAAAGAAGTGATGGTAAAGCTTTACTCTTTGAAGTATAAAAACAAGAACATCCAGAGAACTACTTCTTTTTCCCATCTCCCAATTACATAAAACTTGAATTTTAGCCAGCTTGAGGATGTACCTCTTCCATGTACTTACAGGAATCTTCTGCTGTGGGCCTTGTCCAGTCCGTGCAGTCAAGGAAGGAGAGTTGGGGATGAAGTATGACACCCCATTTGTGTTTTCTGAGGTGAATGCTGATCTGATTATCTGGATTGTTCATCCAGATGGCGAACGAATTCAAGTGTCCCAAAACAGTAAAATTATAGGGCGGAGCATTAGCACCAAAAGTGTGTATGGAGAATTCAGAGAGGACATTACTGCCAACTACAAATATCCTGAAGGTAAAAAATCTCTCTGTTCTAATATTAAAGTTAATTTTTTTCCTTGTCACGCTAGGTTGCAAATAAAGAAAACACGGCTTAAATACACTAAAACAAACCAATCAAACAGGTGCAGACACGAATTAAATCAATAAGTAGCTAAGGTAACAAGAACAAAACCAAAACAGAATCAGACACACACAGCCCTTGTTCCTTGCGCCGTAGATGAACTAAAAAAGTCCAACAGGGAGGATGGAGGCTGAGGAGGTGGACATGGAGCTGTAGAGAGACATGACCAAGGGGAGGCTGACTAAGGGAACCACAGAGAAGATGAAACAAGGGCAGGAGAAGCCAGGGCAGAGATGACGGAGGAATAAACTGGGGTGGATTTCCCATCATAAAGGCCGGGACACACCAAGCTGAGTTTAAAGAACTAGCGCAGACAAAAGTCAACAGTGTTGTTGCCTCGGGTTGGCGTCTAGACCAAAAAGCTGCACTTGAATACACCACACAGACTACAACCGGTTGCAAACTAACATGTGCATGCTGCCAATGCGTGAGATGAATTTGCTGTTCATATCAGCAGCTATCAATAGTGTATATTTGTCATTCAAAAGGAGAAACTGAAACAAGGATGTAGGAGATATACACAGATGGAGTATGAAACGTAAACAAAGCAGCGCTTGAATATCAGTTATGTTGATAATATTATGTTCATTTTAAGCGGCTTATGTTGTTATGAAATATTCACATACTGGAATGCTTGGGTAAGATCATGAAAGATCTGTTTGTGCCACCTTTATTTACTTACACGTTTTCATCACTTTCACTTTGATTCTCTGACATTTACCAACAACATGTTGAATTGGGCAAACTGCCGCCAACATGAGCCCGAAGAAAGCCGACATGTGGAACACACCAAACAAACTAGCCCAACAGATGCTCACTGACGGCCCAACGCTGGCCAGTCGTCAGCTTGGTGTGTCCCGGCCTTAAGAGCCAGGATGCAAACCGACGGCAGAGTTAAGGGAGGACAGATCATGGTGTCTTGACAGGTTAATACAGGGGAATGACTCTCTGAGACTGAACCAAAGGAGGTCGAGACCCAGGTGAGACAGAGACAGGGGACAGGGGAGTGAGGACCAAGGTGGAGTCGGAGGGAAGGAGGAGCCCGATGGAGCCAGAGGAATGGAAGGACAAAGCGTAGCCAGAAGAATGAAAGACTGTAGTGGATGCAGGTCAACGACTGACCATGGCGGAGACAGAGGGATGAAAGAGCCCAGCGGAGTCCAAGAATGGAACCCAGTGGATAGAGCCCTGCATGGGCCTCAAATATAGGCCCTGGCCCGAGACGCTCAGGCCCTAGCCTGGCCCTTGTCCGACAGCTTATCAGAATTCTTAGCCCTACTCCAACCCAAGCCCGTCTTTTTTTTCCCTTTTCCCGAAACAGGCTATACTACTGTTTCAGCAATTAAAGTAGTTCAGTTTTGTATGTAATGGCAAAGTGATTTAGAAAAAGATTTAGAAAAACTTTTGGAGCATTTTTTGTTTGTTAAATCTAAGCGGCCATCAGAAGACAGTGAGTTGATAATAGCCTATGTTTGATCAATTTAGCCTTCTCAAATCATCACGACTTGGCTAAAATAAAATCTATAGATATTAAACAGTTAAAGCATATCACAATGTTAGTTTAAATGTTTAACCTATATGAGTGTGTGCTGTTAGACGCATATCCAACTGTTTGTACGGAGAGTGGAAGCTAAAGCTCACAGGACATGCAGGGGCCGTCGTCATCGCTTGCATTGGAAACAACTTAAAATACTCCGTCATTTTTGCGCATAAAAATAAGAATAATCCATCATTCAGAACTGTATATGGTCTACATTTATTTGTGTGTGCTCAAAATATTAACAAAATATTGTGCTTTCATAAAATAAAGAAAACAAACAGGATGCGCTTTCTATTGTGATGAACCAAAACTCAGCAAATAGCCTACTTGCCTTACAGACATGACAATTATATAAATAGAAAGCAAAAACTCTTTCATTATTTCACTGGTGCTGCTGGCGGGGACACTAAACGCCGGTGAGCGTCTGAGCTATGGCGTAAACATTGGCCCGAAACCCGGTCTAGGGGCGCAAATAAGTCGGGCCCATTGGGCTTGGGTTGAAATGCAAGGCTCTGCCAGTGACGCCGAGGTGAAAGAGGCACTAAAGGGTCGTAAGGTCGAGATGGAATTTTGGGCTTGGAAACCTGAGGTGGAACCAGGGGATCCTCATTCCAGGTCAGAGCTGGAGCCCGAAAGGTCTGAGACGACAGAGGAGGAGCAGAGGAACTGAAGGGAAACAGCAGAGATGGGGCTGAAGAATTGGTTTGGATGAGGAGGCGGGAGAGGGAGGCTTGGTGGAAGCATCAACGATGACACAGACTTGGTACTGGGTGGAACCAGTCAAGACACAGGAGATTCATGGCTTGGCGGAACCAGCAGACACAGGAGATTTAGGGCTGGGCGGAACCAGCAGACACAGGAGATTCATGGCTTGGCGGAACCAGCAGACACAGGAGATTCATGGCTGGGCGGAACCAGCTGAGACACAGGAGATTCAGTGCTGGGCGGAACCAGCTGTGACACAGAAAATTCAGGGCTTGGCGTAACAAACATAGACACAGATTTTAAAAAAAATTATAAAAAACAACATATTCTCCCAGTTAATTAGGGGCAGCACATCTAATTTTAGCTTAGCAGAAGGACTCCACCAGTATTCCCTCAGAGACTGACATTGTTGCTGGCTCACACACCTGGTCAGACCTCTCATTGGGCTCAGGCTCTGTGGTGATGGTTGGCTCATTCATCATGGTGGCAGCGGATGGTGCTCTGATCTCCTTCTCGCTCTTGCAGATGGTAAATGGTGTACTAATTCCATGTACTCTAAGAAGGTTCATAGAGGCTTGTTTCTGTGCAAGCAAAATCTTGTCTTGGTGTTGAGGTCTGAAAATGTTAGTCACACAAGCATGCTTAGGCAGTCGTCATCATATAGGACAAGGTGGCAAAAGTCCAGAGGAGGGTTTTGTTGCTGGTAGATCTGTTTTCATGGGTCAGTTCTTCTGTCACAGCCGGGTTGCATATAAAGTTGAGAGATGGGATCTAAGAACAGCAATATTGTTTTACTTATAGGGCTGTGCGATTAATCGCACGATGTTGTGAGGTGAGGTTTAGTCAATGAAGCCGGTACTTTGATTAGTAGTAAATCTCCATCACGTGCGTTCAGCTGCGTTCAGCTGGAGCGTTCAGAGGCGTAAATCACTGACAAGCTACGCCAAATCGCGCTCAAAATGGAATGCGATTTGGCGTAGCTTGTCAGTGATTTACGTCTCTGCGATTAATCGTGCAGCCCTATTTACTTACATAAATTTGAAACTGGAATCAGGATCATAACAGTATAACCAGGTTACACACAAGGAGAACTAAGGATAAACAGAAGAAAACACAGGGTTTAAAGGGATAGTACACAAAAATTTAAATTCTATCATTAATTACTCACCTTCATGTCGTTCCAAACCTGTAAGACCTTTGTTCATCTTCGGAACACAAATAAAGATATTTTTGATGAAATCCGGGGGAGAAGAATTGTTGAATAAGGTTGTTTTTTTTTAGTTTTTTTGCGCACAAAAAGTATTCTCATAGCTTTATAAAATTACGGTTGAACCACTGATGTCACATGGACTATTTTGTTGATGTTTTTGTTACCTTTCTGGGCCTTGAACGTAGAAGGCCCCTTGCTGTCTATGCAGGGTCAAAAAGCTCTCGGATTTCATAAAAAATATCTTAAATTATGTTCTGAAGATGAACGAAGGTCTTACAAGTTTGGAACGACATGAGGATAAGTAATTAATGAGAGAATTTTCATAAATACACTGAAACAAACCAATCAAACAGGTGCAGGTGAACTGTTCACAATAAGGCATGTTCACAATAAATCATGTTAAGATATTCAGTAGGATGTGTTTTGATATAGTGTTTTTGATATAATTTATATTTGTCCATGCCATTCTGATAATAATCACATTCAAATGCTTTGTCCCACCACAGGATCGGTAAAAGAGCGAGATGTTTATAAAAAGGCAGGAAGAAAAGTCAACCAAAAGAATGAAGGCCCAGGACAGCTTGAGCTTTTCATCAAGCACGCCCCAGCTATCCACGGGACAGACTTTGACGTGATTGTGGAGGTGTATAATAGTGGTAGGGAAGACAAAGATGCAGAGCTCACAGTCACAACGAACGGAATAACCTACAATAGTATCCACCTTGGAGAGTGCCAGAGAAAGACATCCTCTCTCAAAGTGCCGGCCCACAAAGGTACAACTGGGAAACTTAGAGAGTATCCTGTTTTTTTATCTCTAGAACAATTTTATCTCTTCTTTTGGGCCCTTTTACGATAAATATCTTTTCATCACTTCACAGCTCATAAAGAAGTATTGCGACTTCAGTATGAGCATTATGGGGTGTGTGTGTCGGAACATCACATGATAAGGGTCACAGCCCTCCTCCAAGCCAGTGATCTAAACGACGTCATTCTACAAGAAATGAACATCCCCTTGAAAATGCCATCGCTTAATATTAAGGTGATGAACTGTTCCTTTAATAATGGCACTGTGTAACTTGCTTTAGCCCTTCTACCAATGACAAATGTTATTTGTTCTACATTTCAGCTGGTTGGAAAAGCAATCTTATCACGTAAACTGACAGCACACATCTCCTTCACCAATCCCTTGCCTGTCAATCTTCAAGGAGGCGTGTTTACCGTGGAGGGAGCAGGACTAACAGAGGAGAAAGAAATTAAAACACAGTATGTAGTAGTTTTAGAAACCATACAGAGTATGTGATAGACATGAAATGAATTGTTCACCCCAAAATAAACATTTCTTAGGCCATCTATGAGTTGAGAAATTTAGAACTACATCATTTTTTCACCAATGGATCCTCTGCAGTGAATGGGTGCCGTGCCCTCAGAATGAGAGTCTAAACAGCTAATAAAAACATTACAATAATCCACAAATTATCCTCATGACTCCAGGCCATCAACTGACATCTTATGAAGTGAAAAGCTGTGTGTTTATAAGAAACAAATCCATTATTAAGGTGCTTTAACTTTAAACCATCGCTTCTTAAAATACTAGTCCATAATCCATAACACTTCCTCTATTGAAAAGTCTTCTCACATCAAAATCAACCACATATTTAAAAGTTTTTTGGATCTGCAACAGTTTAAGCTTATAAACATCTTAAAAGCTTTTCACTTCACGAGACAATATTTGAGTGAATAATTGTGAATATTGTTTTTTTTTTTTTTATCTAATTCTGACGGCACCCATTCACTGCAGTGAATCCAGTGTTGAGCAAGTGATGTGAATTTCTTTAAAATATGTTCCAACGAAGAAGCAAACTCATCTTGGATGGCCTGAGGGTAGTAAATTGTCATCAAATTTTCACTTTTGTGTGAACTATCTCTGTATCCAGTATACATATTTTGAACTCCATTAGATATGATCTAAGACGTCCAAGTTTTGGTTGACTATTAATGTCTATATGTCTCTTTTTTTTTTCCCTAGTGGTAAGATTGAACCTGGTCAGACTGTCACAGTTAAAGTCTCCTTCAAACCCACCCGTGTTGGCCTGAGGAAACTGCTTGTCGACTTTGACTCTGACAAACTGAAAGATGTAAAAGGAGAAGCCACCATCATCGTTCGGGAAAAGAAAAAGCGAAACAGGAACATTCTCCCAGAAATCTAGACATGTACAATCCAAAGAACCATGAATAACTTAGTGTGTAGTAAATGATACATTTATTGCAATATACTTGACTTGCGGACAGTTGTTTTGTTAGTTGCATATTTTGTTTGTTATTTGTTTATACAAAGAGAGTGTAACATTTTCTTTTATGATTATTTTATGACATATCTTTGCATGCTTTAATTGAACATAAAATCCACAAAAGCTATTTTTCTACATGTAAAATGCCCAGGCATATACACCCTAGCTTTTATTATACAACGTTTGACCTAATAACAATTTTGAAATTTGTTGATATTTTCAGTATAATGCTGTTGTTGTGTGTGATAAATGTTTTGTAGTAATAATTAAAAATATGCATGTAAATAGGACTGTGGAATATATCTTGTTGACTCCATTTCTTATAAACCAAAGTACCAGTCAAAAGTTTTTGAACAGTAAGATTTGTAATGTTTTTTTTAAAGAAGTCTCTTCTGCTCACAAAGCCTGAATTTATTTGATCCAAAGTACAGCAAAAGCAGTAACATTTTGAGCGGTTTTCTATTTGAATATGTTTTCAAATGTAATTTATTCCTGTGATCAAAGTAACATTTTCAGCATAATTACTCCAGTTTTAATCCAGTGTCACACAATCCTTCAGAAAGCATTCTAATATACTGATTTGCTGTTCAATAAACATTTTCATTATCATTATCAATAACAGTTGAGTACATTTTTTCAGGATTCTTTGATGAATAGAAAGATCCAAAGATCAGCATTTATCTGAAATAAAAAGCTGCTGTAACATTACATACTATACCAAAAGCTTGAAGTCACTATATATATTTTTATTATTAGGAAAGAAATTATAGAAATTAATACTTTTTATTTAGCAAGGATGCTTTAAATTAATCAAAAGTGATGATAAAGACATTAATAATGTTACAAAATATTTCTATTTCAGATAAATGCTGTTCGTCTGAACTTTCTATTTATCAGAGAAACCTGAAAAAATTCTAATCAGTTGTTTTCAACATAATAATAATAAAAATAAATGTTTTTAGCAGTAAATCTTAATATTAGAATGATTCCTGAAGGATCATGTGACTGGAGTAATGATGCTAAAAATTCAGCAATGAAATCACAGGAATAAATTACATTTTAAAATATAATTAAATAGAAAATATCGATTTTAAATAGTACAAATATTTAAAAAATGTGCTGTTTTTGCTGTACTTTGAATCAAATAAATGCAGGCTTGGTGAGCAGAAGAGATTCCTTAAAAAACATTACAAATCTTACTGTTCAAAAACTTTTGACTGGTAGCGTACATCACCACAGTGGAAATAAAATATCAGTGAAAAGTTATTTTAGGTTTAGCTAGATATTAAAATGTATAAAATGCCTGTACACTTAATTTACACCTTTGACAACTAGAACTGAAGACTTCAGAAAAAAATGTGACTTACTACTAGATAACAGGCCTTGCTAAAGAGTAACCTTTTACAGCAAGCAGGTGACATTTATTACAGGAACATTCATGAGTAAATAGTGGCATTATTGTCATGTGAATGATCAACTCTCTCTTATGGCTTAAACTAATATCTATTTTCTTCTAATCTTTGTCCCTTATGAAAACGGAAATGTGGGGTTTATGCATAAAGAAGATTTTGATCGCCACCTGCTGTGAAGAAACGCTTACTGTTACTGTTACCCTGATGGCCAAATACACTAAATCGAAAGTACATTGTTTTAACTTAGTTTTAGTTTTATTTGTTGCATTGTTTTATTTTAAATGTTTGTCTTGCTTTTGCATTATGTAAAGTACTCTACCCTTCCATCACAAAGCATTTTAATATTCTACTGCTTATTTAATTTGGACGCTTCTATAGACTACTACTATTGATATTGATGATAATAATAATAATAATAATAATAATAATAATAATAATAATAATAAGAGGAAAGTTACACTTTTATGGTAACAATCATAACGATTTTCTTACACATAGGCTATATATTTATAGCAATGGTGTCGCTTTGTTTGATTCGGGAAGAAGACATGTTTATAAACCAGGAGAGAGAGAAAAATAAAAGAAGATTGTAAATCACGTTTGACAAAATAAAAATAAATATATTTTAAAATAAAAATATCACTGCACTGTTACTTTATCGTTGCATCATCCAGTTCCGTCCTTCACGCCGTTGACATATCCCGGCTCGTCTTTGTTTTGATTGACAGCATCCTAAACCAATAGAAACTACGTACACTGAAACATCAATATTCCTAAACCAATCATCTACGTTGTGGGCGGAGCTTCTACTCTCCTTTTGGTTTCAACCGGCGTGGGAAGTAGTGTGACTGGCTTCTGAGGCGGTTAAAAGATTATTATTCGTAAGTTTCATTAGATTTTCATATATTTCATTACGTTATTTGTTTTTATTTTGTATTATACGTATTTGTGAGCTGTTTCGCGAGACCATGTGAATCCCATTGGTGTTTCAGTTCAGTGAATGACTGGATTGTCAGTTTAGCCTGGTCTCGTGTTTAGAGAAAGCATTCGATTGTAAAATAAATCTGAAAGACCGATTGATCCAATACTCTTTGTAAATTACCTTGACATAATGAATTAAATAATTATGTAATACAGCATCCCGATAATGCAAATCCGGATGGAGATGTTGAGGTGCAAGTCAGCACTAGCTTGCATCATACTTGTAGTCTATAGGGGCTTGGCCTATGCCAGTGTACTTGTTAATGCAGTGCAGGAAAATTCATATATATGTGGAAGCTGTCATATCATTTACGTTCATATGTCTCTGTGTTCTTTAGAATGGGATTTTGACGATATTATATTCTTTATATATTATTTAATATATATTACTTCCTCTAGGATCATAGAGCATCATTATCTATGGCTCTTCATCTCACTTTTTTATGTGCCAAAGCTTTCTTCTGTTGTCAGGTGAAGCTCACTGTGTGCAGGTCTTGGTGTGTTGACTTGCTCTGCCCACTAATTTTGGTGCATCATGTCATGTGACTGATTCTTATGATCCTTCATGAAGCATTGCCAGATGCAGTATTGTTTGACATTTGTATTCAGGGATTAAGAATAAGTCCTGTGAGCATTTTCTCGTGACATATTTTCTTTTAAAAAATCTTTTGAAATGGTCTATTGATTTGGCAGGTGCTGCTTGTTTTTGTGTTATTTGCAGCAGTCTTGGCCAGGTTTCTGCTTTAAGAGATTTAATCTTAGGGTTCGAAGGGTTTATTAGTATGTTAATAAAAGGTTACTGAATAAGAGCAACTCCAGTGAGTACTACTGCGTTGTCACTACATTTACAGTCAAACCAAAATTATTCAGACACAAGATATAATTTTTATATATTTTTTTACTAGTGGGTGCAGGACACTATAGTTCATTTATGTAAGCGAGGATAGCAAAATAAAGTAAACTGTGACATTATACCAAAAAATTCTTTATACAGTGGACTACCAGTAAAATTAATAAAAAATTTGGGACCAAAAGTTATTCAGACACTTTGACCTGACCATGTTTTGCTTAAGTGTTTTTTCTTTAATTGCTAATGCGCCCTTTTTACACCACAGAACAAAATTCAGCATCGCTTGGTAATTGGTCAACAAAGTATTGATAGTTGTGTAAATATTGTCATACTAACAGTCTGAATTTGTGGTTGATTGTAATCCATTACATACCTTTCTATCAAAGTTATCTGACATTGGCAAGACAAATTTGTTTTGACATAGTTCTTGTCATATTTTATTACCATTTTCTAAACTATAGCGAATAAACTGTGATAAAAAGGTGTCTGAGTCTGAATAAATTTTGGTTTGACTGTACATTTAGCGAAAGCGCTTATGCAAACCAACATAGAAATAGGCAATATAACAGGTGATTCATCCTAAGGAATGTTAATTCATCATGAATGTGTGTCTTTGAATGTTGTCAAATTTTGATTTAATTATGACTTGTATTAGCCTTAGAGGCATAATTTAGAACGGGCTGAAAATTATAGTAATCTATATATTAGCAAAATAAATAAAGTAAATACCAGCTTTTTATCCAAGAAAGATGGTTTATATGAATCTATAAATGTCACTGAGTGACATTTGTGTGTTTTTATTTTTGTGATGATCGTCAAATTTTGGATGATTTAATTATGTATTCAAGAAAATGTTATGACGTGTGTCTTGGTAGCTTAATTTAGCATAGGTTGAAATTAAAAACATCAATAGAGGGTTTGCACTTATGTCAGGGTTGGTCAGTTACCTGGATGCACGGCTACATAAGAGATACTCGAATGTGAAAAACAGCATGGATTGCACAATTAATGTATTACTGAATACATTGTTCTGCTAATTGACGCTGTCTAAATGACAGAAAAAAAAAACTGTGGAAGCTGCTAAATCATATAGAGAAGGACTTAAAGGAGTAGTTCACTTTCAGAACAAAAATTTACAGATAATGTACAGACCCCCTTGTCATCCAAGATGTCTTTCTTTCTTCAGTCGTAAAGAATGATGTTTTTTGAGGAAAACATTTCAGGATTTCTCTCCATATAATGGACTTCTATGGTGCCCCCGAGTTTGAACTTCCAAAATGCAGTTTAAATGCAGCTTCAAAGGGCTCTAAATGATCGCAGCCGAGGAAGAAGAGTCTTATCTAGCGAAACGATCAGTTATTTTCTAAAAACATTTACAATTTATATACTTTTTAATCTCAGAGTACACACAGAGCTAGAGAAGACGAACATTTGAGTTTTTTTTTTTTTTTAGAAAATAATTTTGCTAGATAAGACCCTTCTTTCCTTGGCTGTGATCGTTTAGAGCCGTTTAAAGTTGCATTTTGGAAGTGCGAACTCGGGGGCACCATAGAAGTTCATTATATAGAGAAAAATCCTGAAATGTTTTCTTCAAAAAAAAAAACATAATTTCCTTACGACTGAAGAAAGAAGGACATTATCTGTAAATTTTGGTTCTGAAAGTGAACTACTCCTTTAATAAGCAGGAAAAGGCTCAATATTTTGACAAACTAAAGTTAATAGATGGTAAAATATATACAAGCAGTATTAATTAGGAGATAAGATAAGTACAAACATGAATGTTGTCAAGATTCTTGGCCTGGAAATCCTGGTTCAGTTTTCCCAACCACAAATGTATTTTGTTCCTCAGTTTTTTGCACTCTTCTCCTTGATTTGTTATAACTTTTGGCAGTCTATAATACTCCAAATGTTTTTCCCAGTCTGGCTAATTAGAACAGCCCAAAACATGACAATAATGGACTATTTTCAGCAGCAATAATCAGCAAAATATGTGAGTTTCGTTTGGTACAGTGCCATTGTTGATGTTAAATCTCTGTCAAAATTGAGTGTTGTTTTACAAAGAAAACATAAATTCATAACATACTTTTTAAAATTATTTTTACAGTGAGTCCAGTAATAACATTGACAGGACAAGTGAAACATTTGCTACTTATTGTTAAGCCCTGAAAAAGATTGTAAATCAGGTTTAGCTCTATTTTTATGTCCACGTCATTATAGCAAGGAAATTCTGGTTCTCAGTGTGTAGATGTTGAAGAAGTGTAGTTATTTTTTGTCAACGGCATGCATGGCTTGAGTGTTTATGAGTTGACTTTTGGAAAAGATGTCTTGGTGTTTTGGATTAGTTGTTATGGGAGTGGCGCTTTTAATTACTTCAGGGAATGTCTTTTGTTCGCTGCATACTAGGCTTGCCACGATAGACGGTGTTGACGGTGTTACCGGTTTTAAGACGCAACACCGGTGACATCACTTTTCCACCGTGACACCGTCTCCACATTTTTTTTTTTTTTTAAATATTCGTTTTTTTTTTTTTTATTAAACATTGATTTGAATTGAATTGAAAATATCATTCTAAATAATTTACTTAAGACGAGAGCATGCGCTATAATTAAAAACTGAACATAGCTACAATGCATCATATTTCATTTATCAGGTGAGGAGTTCACGAGTTCGCGCTTAAATATAATAAACAGCGTAAAAGTTAGGCGTGTTTGGCGTGCTTTTCGGGAGAGGGCTCCGAGCTCGGCATTCAGCCCGAACCCAATAAGCGCTCCCCCGAGCTGAAGGTGTGGAGACGGGGGGTGGGGGTTGGAGGGATGCTGAAAACAAGAGATGATGAAGGTAAGACTGCTTAAAGGGATTCTCTTGTAGTGCTTGGATAGGGAGCGTAATTGCTGATGGTGAAATGGCCGTGTTAATTATCTGTGCGAGCTCCTCCCGAAAATCCCGAAATAAAACACCACAACGAGAGGAGTTGAATTTACAGAAAGAGAATGGCGGACGATTTAGTGTTAAAAAGCAATGCAAAAGCATTTTTTTTTTTTTTTTGTAGTTTCGTTGTCGTCCATTAAAACAATTGACGCCGAATTGCCAATTCCCGCAAAACTGAAAGTGAAAGTATAATAGGCAAGCATTTTTAAGCTATTTAAAAGCAGAAAAAAAAGAGAAAAAAGCAAACTCCCACCCCCACGGTGATACCGGTATTACCGGTGTTGTCACATGCCGATTAACCGGTGGGGAAATTTCCTCATCGTCACAACCCTACTGCATACGAGCTCCACTTGCTGAGGAGCTTCACTTGTCATTTTAGCAAGGAAGATGGTTTCTCAATTTGATTGAATGTTTTGATATACTATTTTTATTTTCATATTTAGTGTTTATGCTTAAAATGATCACGGTTCCATTTACCCACATAAAGAAGACATTTAGTCCCGTGTTTTGCCCTTTGCTTAATTTCTCTGCACGTCAGAGTGGATTTGCAAGCTTTGCTTCCTCACTAACCAGATTCCTTCCTCACATGCTCCAGTATTGATGTAGTGAACGTGAGGTGTGTGTGTGATGTTCTTACAGGGCGCAGGTATCCATAAGAGATTCTTTAATTGTTGGCAGTTAACAGCACCGCAAAGCAGCTGCATGTTTACTCCACCCACTGTTTTTGTAAAACCGGTTTCTGACTCACTGTGTGTTTCTATATGTCCCCAGTCCCCTGAGAAAAACAGAACCAGCATGGACTCTTCGCTGACTGCTGCACAGATTCGTGAGAAGTTCATCGACTTCTTTCGCAAACATGAGCACCATTACGTCCACTCGTCGGCCACCATTCCGCTTGATGACCCCACTCTGCTCTTCGCCAATGCCGGGATGAACCAGGTATAGAGATTTGAGCCTGTTACAAAAATGTGCAAACATAAGCACCTAATTTGATGAAGAAAATAAATTGTTTTTTTTTATAGTTCAAGCCCATCTTTCTGAACACCATCGACCCGTCCCATCCTATGGCCAGACTTCGTCGTGCTGCAAACACACAGAAGTGCATTCGTGCCGGCGGCAAACACAATGATCTTGATGATGTGGGCAAAGATGTGTACCATCATACTTTCTTCGAGATGTTGGGATCTTGGTCCTTTGGAGATTATTTCAAAGTAAGAGATGGAAAGAAATGTTACATGCTGTAAAACCATGGCGTATTTCTTCTATCAGTTTGCATACACCTCGCAGAATCTATAACATGTTAATAATTTTACCAAAATAAGAGAGATTCATACAAAATGCATGTTATTTTTTTTATTTAGCACTGACCTGAATAAGATATTTCACGCAAAATTTACATACACTTGATTCTAAATACTGCGTCATTACCTGAATGATCCACAGCTGTTTTTTTTTTTTTGTTTAGTGATAGTTGTTCATGAGTCCCTTGTTTGTCTCGAACAGCTAAACTGCCTGTTGTTTATCAGAAAAATCCTTCAGGTCCCACAAATTATTTGGTTTTTCAACATTTTTGTGTATTTGAACCCTTTCCAACAATGACTGTATGATTTTGAGATCCATCTTTTCATACTGAGGACAGCTGAGGGACTCATATGCAACAATTACAGAATGTTTAAACACTCATTGGTGCTCCAGAAAGAAAAACTATACATTAAGAGGCAAGGGTGTAAACTTTTGAACAGAATGTGTACATTTTTCTTATTTTGCTTAAATATTATATATTTTTTTTACATTTTTACATGTACCCAGAAGACAAGATCATTTCAGTTTAACACTTATCTTCTTAATGCATCGTTTTTCCTTCTAAAGCATCAGTGAGTGTTTAAACCATCTATAATAGTTGCATGAGTCCCTCAGTTGTCCTCACTGTGAAAAGATTGATCTCAAAATCATACAGTCATTGTTGGAAAGTGTTCAAATACACATGCTGAAAAACCAGAGAATTTGTGGGACCTCAAGGATTTTTCTGAAAAACAGCAGGCAGTTTAACTGTTTAGGACAAACAAGGGACAGCTGTGGATCATTTAGGTAACACAGTATTAAGAATCAAGTGTATGTAAACTTTTGAACAGGGTTATTTTTATAAATTCAACTGGTATTATCTCTTGTGGACTATATGTAAACATCTTTTATGTGAAATATCAGGGCAGTACTAAATAAAAAAAATAACATGCTTTTGTATGATCCCTCTTATTTTGGTAAAATAATTAACATTTTGCAGCTTTTGCAAAGTGTATGTAAACTTTTGACCACAAACCAAAAAACTAATTTTGCATCCCTTTACTTCTCTCTTGCTCACTCTTGTCTTTAGCACCTGGCCTGCGAGATGGCACTGGAGCTGCTGACGAAAGAGTTTGGCATTCCTATTGAACGGCTTTATGTGACTTATTTTGGTGGTCATGCTGATGCAGGCCTGGAGCCTGACCTGGAGTGCAAGCAGATCTGGCTGGACCTGGGGTGAGTACAGAATCAGTACAAGGTGTGTTAAATTATTGATGTGATGTTGTTACATATTTCTTGTTTATCTTCACTCTATATCAGAATGGAGGAGAGCCGTATTCTGCCAGGGAGTATGAAAGATAATTTCTGGGAGATGGGGGACACCGGTCCCTGTGGACCCTGCAGCGAGATCCACTACGATCGCATTGGAGGCAGAGATGCCGCCCACCTGGTCAACATGGATGACCCGAATGTGCTTGAAATCTGGAACCTTGTGTTCATCCAGTTTAACAGGTAAACTACTGCATCTTTGCTAACTACAGGTAACAATGGTTAAATAGTTTACTAAAAGTTTGCATGAATTGGTGGGCAGAGCTAAACAGCCAGCGATGTAGAAGCAGGCGTTGATCATCTTAAGCAAAAGCAGTGTTTAGCGACACTATTATATCTTAGAGTTGTACATTCCACAAGCTATTGTTTTGGCAGACTGGCTTCAATATAGACCTTTTACCTGAGTAAACCATGAGCACCTCCATTACGAATTCTATCGCCAGATTGTATTCTGTTCTGTTCCGGTCTCCTCAGTTCATGACCCCTTTTTGATTTGTTTTAAATGCATATGCATATTTTCTCTCTATACAGAGAATCAGAGACGGAGCTAAAGCCTCTGCCCAAGAAGAGCATTGACACAGGGATGGGACTGGAGCGCTTGGTCTCTGTCCTGCAAAACAAGATGTCCAACTATGACACTGACCTGTTCATCCCTTATTTTGAAGCCATCCAGAAGGTAAACTCATAGAAAAGCATATGAAACATGACTAAACTCACTTTGGCATGTTATTGAAATTATTTTTTGGGTTTTTAGGGCACAGGTGCCAGGGCATACACAGGAAAGGTTGGCGCAGAAGACACAGATGGTATTGACATGGCATACCGTGTCCTGGCTGATCACGCCCGAACCATTACCATTGCCTTGTCTGACGGTGGCAGACCTGACAACACAGGCAGGGGGTGAGATGTTTATGTTATTATTTGCCGAGTAATTCACATATAGTCAACGTATGCATATCTGACCCTGTTTTTGTGTTGCAGCTATGTGCTGAGGAGGATTCTGCGTCGTGCTGTGCGATACTCTCACGAGAAGCTGGGGGCACAGAGGGGCTTCTTTGCGTCTTTGGTAGATGTGGTGGTTGCATCCCTGGTAAGGCCTTTACCTCTCCGACACTATTTTTTCCTTCTGATTTTATGTGCAGCTTTGACAGTGATTCAAAGTGGCAGTTGCTGAAACATTGAAATGCTCTTTAATTAGATGCATCTCTCTGATGGCCATTTAATGGTTCATTGCTTTCTACAGGGTGATGCTTTCCCAGAGCTGCGCAAGGATCCTGATATGGTAAAAGACATCATCAATGAGGAGGAGGCACAGTTCCTTAAGACCCTTAGCAGGGGACGCCGTATCCTGGACCGCAAGATCCAGAGTCTTGGAGACAGCAAGACTATACCGGGTAAAGCACATAATACCGCAAAAGACTGTAACCATTTTTTTTCCAAATTTATAATGAGAATTGTTTCTAAATCTAAGAGAATCTTTAAAAGGATAATTGACCCAAAAATGAAAATTACCCCATGGTTTACTCGCCCCCCAAGCCATCCTAGGTGTATAAGATTTTTTTCTTTCAGACAAATACAATCACAGTTATATTAAAAAAATGCCCTGGCTCTTCCCAGTTTTAAAATGGCAGTGAATAGGTTTTCCTTTGCTGTAAACAAAACTTGGCTCTTTTGAGACTAGCAAATTCTCACTGCGAGTTTGCACTACACTACGCTACGTCCTAAATCATCCGCTGGAATGCCACTCTCTCTTGATTACTACAGATTATGGTTTAGAAAGTTAGATAAAATAATAATAAAATCATGGGGTAATTTTCATCTTTTGGGTAAACTATCTATTTAAAGGCTGTCTTTGTTTCTCCACCAAAATAAAAGCTCTATAGTTTAACATTTGAAAGCAAAGAAATTAAGAAATCAGCAAATTACATCAAGAAATTAAGCTAAAGGTACATAAATATTAGTATTGTGATTTTTACTGTCTTTCTGAAAAATTATTTTTTATTAAATAATAAATACAGATTTATTTTATTTCACAGTACAACAGTTTTATTACTACAGTAATAATAATATTTTAAACATTTTGTAAAATTAAACAATTTTAAATTACTGTGAATCTGGCCTGAGACTGAACTGGAGAGAGATTTTTCCTCCTTTTTTTTTTTTTTTTTTTTTGCCCCCTTACGCTAAAATCTACTGTAAATTTACATTCTAAAGCTGGTATTTGATTTATTTCTTTTCTTTTTGTTTTTGTGTACTGTAGGTGACACAGCCTGGCTGTTGTATGACACTTATGGTTTTCCTCTGGACCTCACTGCCCTGATCGCTGAGGAAAGAGGAATGGGAGTGGACCTGCAGGCCTTTGAGGATGAGAAGAAAGCTGCTCAGGTTTAAATTAGTTCATTCTTTCATACAGTGCAATTTCCATTTAGCACAGAATAATTTCACAGTTATAAAGAGACACTACCAGTACTCAGTGGCACTGATACCAGTGTTTAAAAGCAGTAATTTAACAGCACTGTTAAATGTAATCTTAGCCCTTAAAAAGAAAATTTCTATCTGCATCTTTCATAATTTCTATCTTCCATCTTTCATAATTATTAAGTTGTGGTACAAAAATTCAATTGTAGCTTATTTTATTCTATTTTGACTGTTTTGTTTATTTGTATATGTATTATTTTCATTAAAGTAGAATAGATTTAGGGGGAGGGATAGTTCACCCAAAAATTTACATTCTGTCATTATTTACTTAGCCTCATGTTGTTCCAAACCCGTAAGACCTTCATTAATCTTCAGAACACAAATTAAGATATTTTTGATGAAATCCGAGAACCCTCCTAGACAGCAAGGGTACTACCATGGTTAAGGCACAGAAACATAATAAAGACATTAAAATTGATGTTATTTTTGTTTTCTTTGTGCACAAAAGTATTCTCATGGTTTCATAAAATTATGGTTGAACCACTGATGTCACATGGACTGTTTTACTGATGTCCTTATTACCTTTCTGGGCCTTGAATGTTTCATATAATCTATTAATTTGTGTTCTGTAAAAGAACGAAGGTCTTACGGGTTTGGAACAACATGAGGGTGAGTAACTAATGACAGAATTTAAATTTTTGGGTGAACTATCGCTTTAAGGCAAAGCTAATGTAGATGTTAAAATTGTTTAAATAGTTAAAATCCTGTATCAGCGGATATATCCAATATTAACTAGAAATGAGTCTAATTAAAAATGTCTGTGCACACAGTTGAAGTCTCAGGGCAAAGGCTCTGGGGATGAAGACCACATCATGCTGGACATCTATGCCATTGAAGAGCTTAGAAACAAAAGTGTCGCTGCCACTGACGACAGCTCCAAGTACAAGTACACTTCAGATGATAACGGCAACTATGGTATGAATTACACCTTTGATATTCCTCTTGATTTTTACGGTTTACGTGTAGGTTTTCACACTTGTGACATTTGTGTGTCCCTCTCAGAGTTTGAACAGGCAGTGGGCACAGTACTGGCTCTCAGGCGGGAGCGTGCATTTGTTGATGAGGTGACCACAGGTCAAGAGTGTGGAGTGCTGCTCGACAAAACCTCTTTCTACGCCGAGCAGGGTGGCCAGAGCTTTGATGAAGGTTACATGCTCCGAGAAAACGACTCTGCTGAGGATGTAAGAAACTGAGAGTGGTTGTACAATGAAGCTGAACTGCCTGATTTAGCTATGCTTCATGGTGCTGTCATGTTTTATTGTGCTACTTTAGAAGATGGAGTTCACTGTGAAGAATACTCAGGTGCGTGGAGGATACGTGCTGCATATTGGTACAGTATACGGCACACTGAAGGTTGGAGACCGTCTAACTCTGCACGTGGATGAGGTATGTTACAGTTTTGTCTTAGTTTTTTGTTTTTTGTTTTGTTTTGATGTTTTTACATTACTTCTACTTTTACAAGGAAAATAGAAACAGGGTGACCCTATGAAATAAGTTTTATTTTTTTCCCAGATTCTGTTTTTTCTGTTTACTTTTTCCTAGAATTTACAGATAATATGCTCACCCCCTTGTCAACGAAGATGTTTGTGTCTTTCTTTCTTCAGTCGTAAAGAAATTTAGTTTTTTGAGGAAAACATGTCTCCATATAGTGGACTTCAACAGTGCCCGCGAGTTTGAACTTCCAAAATGCAGTTTTAATGAAGCTTCAAAGGGCTCTAAATCCCAGCCGAGGAATAAGGGTCTTATCTAGTGAAACAATCAGTCATTTTCTTAAATTTAACAATATTTATACACTTTTTAACCACAAATGATCATCTCGTCTAGCTCTGCGATGCACATGCATTCTCTGTGTGCTCCAGTTCAAGTTTGTTAGTTGGAAGTTCAAACTCTCGGGCTCCATAGAAGTCCACTATATGGAGAAAATTCTTGAAATGTTTTCCTCAAAAAACATAATTTCATTATGACTAAAGAAAGAAAGACATGAACATCTTGGATTGGAGTGAGTAAATTATCTGTAAATCTTTGTTCTGGAAGTGAACTTATCCTTTATTGGTTAAATTAAAAAATGATAATCAAAGCCCATGTCCAATTAATTTAAATCATGAAACATACACAATTTAACAGGATTTTATTAAAAAAAAAAATTTCTTGAAATACTGTGTATTGTGTATTATTTACATTTTTCTGGTAAATAAATTGTTATATATTTTGGTTATTTTTTCTTTAAAAAATAATGTTTTAATAATCATTTTATTAGTAGAAGTAGTGGTAGTAGTATCATAACATTATGTAATATTTTTCTGTCACAGTTTCTTTAAGTTAAACGGAACTTTTATTTTGACGGGTTGCTGTAAAGACCTTCAGATTTCTGTTTGCATATATGACGACAATTTTCACAAAATAAATGGTTAAATGCTCATGAAGTGACTGAGGGCAGGCAGCAGAGGCTGAAAACATTGCTAGTGTCAAGCGTGCTTCAGTATGTGTATAGTAAATGGAACATGCACGTCTGCGCTATTCATTCACACAGAACATGCAGGATTCATATTTAAATAGTATTTTTGCAGTTTAATATTCACAGACACTAATCCATATCGCATTTTGATTGAAGTGTACTGACCTACTTTTGATTTATTCATCCAAAATTTGGCAAATTCTGAGACATTCCACGTTATACAGCAAATTCAATTTTTTTATGACTGGATTCTGCGTTTTCCACATCCCGCAAATCATAGGGCCCTACTTTCAAAATGTTTATAACATCTGGTTTAGATAAATAAGAGGGATGACTTGACACATGAATAGGATATTACATAGAATGCAACATAATTCCCCTCTTTCTCTCTCTCTCTCTCTCTCTCTCTCTCTCTCTCTCTCTCTCTCAGGCTCGTCGTAGGCCCATCATGAGTAACCACACCGCCACACACATCCTTAACTTTGCCTTGCGTTCAGTGCTGGGAGAGGCGGATCAGAAGGGCTCTTTGGTTGCTCCAGACAGATTGCGCTTTGACTTCTCAGCTAAAGGAGCAATGACTACAGATGAAGTGCGGCGCACAGAAGAGATCGCCTCAACCATGATTCGTGATGCCAAGGTCAGACCCATTCTATAGAATTGCACTTTCAAGCAAACACTTTGTATTCATGTTGCTTGAAACGTTCTTGACATGTATTCACAGTGCAGCTGTTCAGAAAATAGAACAATAAAGCTCTTTTGGATAAGTTAGTTGAATACAGATTTATAGCTTACGTGTCCTTTGCAAACTAAGATGCCCTGTACGTTTTTCTTCAGTCGGTCTACGCTCTGGATGCCCCCCTTGCAGCAGCTAAAGCCATTCAAGGTCTGCGGGCAGTGTTTGATGAGACGTACCCTGACCCTGTTAGAGTGGTGTCTATTGGTGTCCCAGTGGAGGAGCTGCTGGCTGATCCAAACAGCCCTTCAGGCTCACTCACCTCAATCGAGTTCTGCGGTGGAACGTATGAACATCAAATTTTAATATTATGAACTTTAATATTGCATAAGTAGGCCAACATCTAGCTTACTGTGTTTATGAACAAAAATATCAACTTTCTATATAATATTCAAAAGCTTTATTAATAATAATTCATGGAAAATTAAGATAACTAATGCATTTTTGTTAATGGAATCGATGTTTAAGAAAGCAATTTTTTCCTCAGCCCTAATGAGTTTTCTGTTTGATCATTTTTACCCATAGGCACTTGCGGAACTCTGGCCACGCTGCACCATTTGTGATCGTATCGGAGGAGGCCATCGCTAAAGGAATCAGGAGGATTGTGGCAGTGACTGGAGCAGAGGCTCAGAAGGTTAGAGGGGCCAACATGAATATGTGCACTTTTATTTTTTTTTAACTGATGCTTTTTAGTATCTGATGTAGGGTTGGGAATCTAGAACCGGTTTTTGCTGTCTGAATGCGATATGGAAAAAATGTGAAATAATGCAAGGATTATATTTGGCTATTGTGGTGTTCTTACTGTTTGCACGCACAGTCTGGCTAGTGTAGTTTGATTGACAAACAGATTATTCTTTTGAGACAGTTCTATTCAACGAATCAGTCATGAAGACTCACAAAGAATGTGCTTTATAATTGCGAGAGGTAATTCAATGTACTTATTGACTCCTCATTCATGTAACAATGTTTAAATACACATTCAGAACAGTGGTTTAAAAAATAGTATTTTTTTTATAAAATTGTATTTATTTATTTTTTTTATAGTACAGTATGTTAGGACCAAATTGTTGGTGGGTAAATCATTTAGGAAGCAGAATTATTAAAGGGATAGTTCACCCAAAAATGAAAATTACCCAACGATTTACTCACACTCAAGCCATCCCAGGTGTATATGACTTTCTTCTTTCGGATTAAAACAATCAGACTTGTATTAAAAAATGTCCTGGCTCTTCCAAGCTTTATAATGGGAGTGACTGGCTGTTGAGGTTTTGAAGTGCATCCATCCATCATGAAAGTCTTCTGAAGTGAATCTATGCATTTTTGTAAAAAAAAAATCTATATTTAAAACTTTATAAACCGTAATCTTTAGCTTCCACTAACTGTCGTACGCATATAAACAAGAGAGTCACATTCCAACGGATGATGTAGACGAACACGTTGACTGTTTTTTCTTTGCTGTAAACAAAACTTTGTTCTCGTAAGACTAGCATATTCTTACTGGAGCTTACGCTATGCCTACGTCATCCACTGGAACCGTCACTCTCATGTGAACGTGCATACGACAGTTAGCGGAAGCTAGATATTATGGTTTATAAAGTTTTGAATATTATGATTTAGCTTCCAAAAATGCATCAGTTGGCTGCAGAAGGCCTTTATTGATTTACCCCGATTTTTGAAATGTAAGGCCTGGAAACCCCTTAAAAATAGCAATTTTCCTGAAGAGATACTTGAAAAGTGCTTGAATTATTGAAAGACAGTGTATCTATGAAATAAGTGTTTAATTTTAAGAAGCACATATCTTTTCACGCAAAATTTATGCAATTTAAAAAACCATCCTACTTATTTCAGTTAATGTCATAAAACTATGGAGTTAACAGAGTAGTAGTAGTACTGACAGTGTCGTGTAAACATGCCTGAAGATGTAAAAAGAGGAACAGATGAGCCAAATCAACTAAGTGATTCATTTTAGCTTCGAACTGTATCGATTGATTCAAACCCGAGACTTCTTTTCATTTCAAGTGATTCGCTAGCAAAAACCAGATCAAATTAAAAGAGCCATTCATTTTCGAATTTCAACATCTCTTGTAAGGGTTTAAAAAAAAAATTTAAAAACCATTTACAAGCCATTGCGTCGCAACATGATTCAGTGTTTTTAAACGCGCCAGTCGGATCGCATATCTCAAATCATTTGATTCAGATCGGGCCATCAAATCGTGTGTCACGAATCATTTAAAGGAGAAGTTCACTTCCAGAACAAAAAATTACAGATAATTTACTCACAGCCTTGACACCCAAGATGTTCATGTCTTTCTTTCTTCAGTTGTAAAGAAATTATGTTTTTTGAGGAAAACATTTCAGGAATGTTCTACATATAGTAGACTTTTATGGTGTCCGTAAGTTTGAACTTCCAAAATGCAGTTTAAATGCAGCTTCAAAGGGCTCTAAGCGATCCCAGCCAAGGAAGAGGGGTCTTCTCTAGTTGTTTGCCTTGACAGAAGAAAGAAAGACATGAACATCTTGGATGGGGTTGAGTAAATTATCTGTAAATTTTTGTTCTGGAAGTGAACTTCTCCTTTAATTTAGATCAGGACTTCTGAGTGGCATAGCAAATTATTTGACTTAGATCGGAACTTTAAGTATCGCAAATCAATTTATTTCGATAGGAACCTCAGGTTGCGTACTGCAAATTATTTGTTTCATATCGGGACTTTGAAGTGCATTTCACAATTCATTTGATTTAGAACTTAAGAGTGGGTTCTTAAATCGTTCCACTATTTGAATGATTCACAATTTACATGGATCACGAATCGTTTGATTTTTAGATCAGAATTTCGAAGCAGGTTCACAAATGATTTGATTCAGATCGGGACTTTAGAGCTTCCGCAAATCTTTTTTTTTTTTTTTTTTTTTTTTTTAAGGTAGAAAACATCAAACCATAAGTGAGATCTTTGATTGAAGTCCTTGAAAATCAAAAAGGTAGTGCTTGAAGTCCTTGAAAGTCCTGGAATTTTATTTTATGGTATCCGTAAAAGGGTGATTAAATCATGAGGGTAATTTTCATTTTTGGATGAACTATCCCTTTATGTTCCTAGATTCCCATTTCTGATAGTTCTTGACAGATTTATGTTTGTGTTGTCAGGCCCAGAGGAAAGCTGATGCACTGAAGCTGGAACTAGATGGCATGGCAGAGAAAGTGAAAGCTCAGACCACCCCGAATAAAGATATTCAGAAGGAGATTGCTGATATGACAGAGGTGAGCTCAACTCAGACATATTCTGCCCTGTATCTATTTTACCCTCCAAAGTGTAACTGAATTTGTGTATGCATATGTATTCAGTCCCTAGGCACTGCAGTCATCTCTCAGTGGCGGAAAGACGTGATGAGGGATTCCCTGAAAGGTCTTAAGAAGATCATGGATGACTTGGACCGTGCCAGCAAGGCTGATGTACAGAAGAGGGTAAGAGAACACAATTCAGATCTTATAGTCACCGTGATTACTGTAAAGTTAAAGACCAACTGTGACCACATTATGGTTTTAATTATAGGTCTTGGAAAAGACAAAGGAGATAATCGAAAGTAACCCCAACCAACCTCTGATCGTGATGGAGATGGAAAATGGTGCATCTGCAAAGGTAACTCTTTCATTGTCTTATCGAATTACTTGAACTGAATTCAGTTTTGTAATTGTCTGCAGTGAAAGTCTTAATGATATGTCTGTGTCCACAGGCTTTGAATGAATCTCTGAAGCTGCTGAAGACGAATTCACCACAGACTGCTGCTATGCTTTTTGCTGTGGACAATGAAGCAGGAAAAATTATCTGCTTGTGCCAAGTGCCTCAGGTAAACATGTTAGAGAGAACTTTATTCTTATCATGATATCTGCTTTAAAACATACGATTTTCTTGCCGTAAAAGAAATGAATACTTTTAATCACTAGTTTACTCTGGTTGTGTTTTCAGGATGTTGCAAACCGAGGCCTGAAGGCCAACGAGTGGGTTCAGGAAGTGTGCCCTCTGCTGGACGGAAAAGGAGGTGGTAAAGACATGTCTGCTCAGGCCACGGGTAGAAACACAAACAGCATACAGGAAGCTTTGCAGCTGGCCAATGAGTTTGCCCGCCTCAAACTGGGTGAAAATTAAGGAAAGAGAGAGCAAACGAGAGATAGCCGTGTATGTGAGGTTTAATCTGGAAAGAGGTCTTTAGTTCGGTCTTAACCTTCCTCCTGTCCTGTTCCAGCTCTGCTTGCTGAATTTTCAAAAGTGGACATTCCAGGCTGGAAAATGTAAAAACTGTACAGAGATGTGTCATTTGTCAATTATGGATAGGAAGGGGAAAATATATCACCCGCTTTCTGTAAATTGGAGCATTGCAGATGCGTTAACTGATCCATCAAACCGTCCTGACTCTATGATACAAAGCACATGGGCTGTGCATGCTTTGTGATTGGAATATTACATTTAGATTCACATTTTAATGTTATTCTAATAGCTAAAATCGCCCTAATGACCATTGTTATCATTCTGAGCATATGATAAGGAGGAAAATTATTGCCATTATCACTATTAGAAGGTGTCTTTTTATCATAAGGTTTTCCATTACATTTGTGGGATTGTTGGTCTGTCTCTGTAACAGGAGGGATGTCATAATGGTTCAGGAAAATTCATGTTAACTGTAACCTTTCACTAGCTCTTGTAGCATCTGTTTTGGGAAAATGAGCCATTAATTACCTGTCACATGAATTGTTTCACTTGTTAAAGGTAATAAAAAAGTTTCAAATGCATAAAAGACTTTTCATTGTTCTGTGGAGTGGTGTATATTATTATATAGGCAACGTCATTAGTCGGCCATGTTGGCATCACTGAACCTAACAAACCTTGCATATTTTGCTGATTATTGCTGCTGAAAATGGTCAATTATTGTCATGTTTTGGCCTGTACTAATCGATCTGATCAGGTAAAGACATTTAGAGTACTATAGACTGCCAAAAAGTAACAAATCAAGGACAAGAGTGCAAAAAACTGTCTGAGGAACAAAAGGTGTTTATGGTTGGCCAAACTGAACCAGGATTTCCAAAGCAAGAATCTTGACAACATTTGTGTTTCTCATCATTTACGGTCAGGTAGGTGTTATATTAGGCTAGTATCTTAATACTGCTTGTACGTATCTTTACCACCTTTTAACTTTAGTTTGTCCGTATTGCACCCTTTCCTGGTTCCCAAGACCTTCTCTATATGATTTAGCAGCTTCAACACATTTTTTCCGTGATTTAGACAGCATAAATAAATTAGCAGAACAACATATTTAGTAGTTAGTAGCATTAACTGCTATCCATGATGTTGTTTACATTCGAGTATCGCCAATATGGCCGCGCATCCAAGTTAACTGACCAAATCATGAGGTAAGTGCAAACCCTCTATAATGAAGCAAATTAAGGTTAATTATTATAGATTAATAACTGTCATACTACTACAACTACATTCTTGGTTAGGGGTGCTTAAACCACGTCAACTTATTTTGAATCAACATGACTATAACATTATGATATGGATGTATGATACATTCTGAACTCTTTAAAAAAATTAAACGATAGGTTTGTTGTAATGTGTTATCTGTCCTTAAATACTCACCCCCATGTCGTTCCAAAACAGACCTTCGTTCATCTTTGGAACACAAATGAAGATATTTTCGACGAAATCCGAGAGCTTTCTGACCCTGCCATAGACAGCAACGGAACTATCACGCTAAAAACCCAGTAAAGTAATAAGGACATCGATAAAACAGTCCACGTGATAAGTAGTTCAACCTTAATTTTAACCAAGCTACGAGAATACTTTTTGTGCGCAACGGAGAAAAAAATAAATAAAAAAATAAAAATAAATAAACATTTTCTAGGTTTCTCTGTCAGTCGTCCACTCGCGTTCAGTACTGAGCTGCGTTGTGATACTCTCGTGAACGCGCGACACGGAAAAGAAGAAATACAACGACGCATTCCTCTGCTTAAAGTTGAGTTTTCTACGTTCGCCGCTACAAAGCAGGTAAACCATAGTAAAAATTGATCCATTTGTTCACATATTGATAAAAGAATTTCCATGAAATCATAAGTTCAATACTTAAAGTGAAAATCAAGTTTTACATGTTTATGTGGTGTGTTTAATATTTTTAGTATTTCCACCTTAAAACTGTAGTCTCCCAGAGGCTCTCAGAAATGCGGTTTGAAAGAGTCCTTTTTATGCTAAATCACTACGTACTGCATCAAATAAAGCAGCTCTGACAAGGAGCAAAATTATTTACTTGTATACAAACGTCCTCTTGAAGGAGAAGAGTGCAAAAAAAAACTGTCTGAGGAACAAAATTAGCATTATTATAAGTATTTCCAGGGCAAGAATCTTGACAAAATTATTTTGTTCTAAACATTTAGTGTCAGGTGTAATATTAGGCTAATATCTAAATACTGCTCATACATATCTTTACCACCTATTAACTTTAGTTTGTCCATATTGGACCATTTCCTGCTTACCAAGTCCTTCTCTATATGATTTAGCAGCTTCCACATGTATTCAGTAGTACATTAACTGTGCAATCCATGATGTTGTTTACATCAGAGTATCGCCAATATGGCTGCTCATCCGGGTAACTGACCAAATCGTGAGGTAAATAAAGCAGCTCTGACAACGAGCAAAATTGTTTACTTGTATACAAACGTCCTTGGACACAATAAGTTGAATCATTTTTAAACATGTTTATTTCTTACAGTAGCATAAAGATAAAAACAGTCCATAATTACACAAAGACTGAGGTTGTGAAAGGAAAGAAGGAGCACTGACCAATAGTCACTATATCAACACTAATGAGAAGTTAATGAGAGCAAACACAGTGGCACAGTGAGGATATGTACAGTCTGTGCTGAAGAGGGTTCCTTCATGAAGTCTAACTACTGCAGCCTCATTTTTAACTTCATCTCAAGTTTTTAGCTGTCATTTAATTATTTCTACAAATGGTATAGGGGAATCTACTGTAAAGCCTTTTGAAAAGTCAAGAGAACTAAATTAAATATCTATCCTAGAGGCACAATCATGTGTATGATCGTGGAAAAAGCAGCAAAGGAAAAAGAAAAACAGGCTCTGTAATATTCATCTCACTTAGTACTTTACAGCCTTCAACTTTGCATCCTATAATCCTACAAACAATTGAGCAAAAGATGATACAAAGCCCTAGAAAAAGCTCTCTCAGTGTGACAATAAGGATCCACAAAGACCGATAATTTAGTGCTGAGAACGTTGGCAAGAAGAGCATAAAGAAAACAAGCCAATTTGGAATTGGTTTCGTCATGCAATTTGGCCGCAGAACATTTCAAATGGAGAGAACAGAGAAGGTGGACATAATGTAGTCTTTCATAAATTGAGTAGGTTTGCCTGAATTATCTCTCGGCAGGCTACGGTCCTCCTGTGGCACAAAAACAAGAAGAGAAGCATCCCTCCTCGCCAACTGGTACCATCTAGGATTAATGAATACTGTTAAGAGAAATACAAGAACATCACGAGCCAACTTATTTTCCTAAATCCGTATTTTCTGAACAATACACAAACATCTAACAAACAAGAGGATTAGTAATGGAATAAAACTCTTTGGTGACCAACTGCGCATCTCAATATTCTACCTATGAGAGGGCAGCCATCCTACGTATCTGTGATATTAGAATTTCACTGTGAAACGCCCAATAATAATCCCTCAGAATAGGCTTAAATATAATAAAGCCACTGCAGCACTGCATTTAATAAATCAAAAGTCATTTACGCTTTATTGACAATGTATAAAAGCACTTGGTGTGCCACAGGTCTGATTTTCGAAGGGTTCAGGAGACTTTTCTGAAGTGACAGTAATTGCAGGTAGGCAGCTCTTAAAAATTAAGAGGGAGAAGGTTTTCAGGTGAGAGAGCTTTTCCCACCCTGATCCCGAAGGCACGGCGCTCAGCTTAGCTCAAAGTAGAACAGACAAGAGGATGAGGTGATGGAGCACAGGAGAAGCCGTGATTCATGTGTGGGTGGAGGACAGCTGGTGGGTAGACGATCCGTGCCCTATTTTAGAGCCCAGATTTGTGTGAGTGCGAATGTGTGTCAATAAATGCTCTGTAAGAAGACTAAAGGAACAATAGCGCGTGTGTATGCGTCTTATAATGAGGTTAGCTGTGCTCTGGAGAGAGGACGTGTCCAGAAGCGAGGACAAGGCACGCAAGCATGTAACGTGTGTGCGTTTACACACTGAAATGGCTGATATGTCTACATTTTGAAAAAAGAACTACTGCACCTAAAACTTAGACTATAGGCCAAAGCAGAAAGCTACGGACCTGCAAAGGGACATGCTGATGGGAAATAATATGCGATTGGAAGAAAAAAGAAAAAGTTTCAGTGCTTTCGTGTTTGCAGAATTACGTTTGAGTGCCAAATTTCTCAAGGAAACATTTTGCGAGAGAATGCAAAAGCATTGAAATATAATTTCTGTTCCCAGAGAAACTGCGTTGGCATAAAAAAATATTTGCGTTCTTTCAAGAAACTTTGAGTTGTTTGAAAAACCTTTCTGTTCCTCTGAGAAACTGAGTTTGGATGCAAACAATTCAAAAGTTCTACCAGCAAACGTCAAGCTTTTTGGGAGAACGCAAACTATTTGCAAGTTCACACAAATTTTCTGGGGGGAAACCAAACATTTTGTAAGCCAACACAAAGTTTCTTGAGAAAATGCAAATATTTTGCAAGAGAATGCGAAATCATATAAATATAAATTCCATTCGCAGAGAAACTTTGTTTGCGCTCCCATCAACTCAAATGTTTTGCAAGTAAACGCAAAGTTTCTTAAGGGAAGGAAAGCATTTTGCAAGCTGACGCAAATTTTCTTAGAGAAACAAACATTTTGTACACTATCGCAAAGTTTCACGGGAAAAACACAATGTACAAAAGAACGCAAATCAACGCAAATGCAAGTTAACACAAACGTTCTGGGGGGAAACAAAAACATTTTATAAGCCAACACAAAGTTTCTTGAGTAAATGCAAATATTTTGCAAAAGAATGTGAAAGCATCTAAATATAAATTCCATTCGCAGAGAAACTTTGCGTTTTCTCCCATCAACTCAAATGTTTCTCAGGGGAAGGCAAGCACTTTACAAGCTTTACAACAAATTTTCTTAGAGGAACACAAACATTTTGTAAGCTATCTCAAAGCTTCATGGGAAAAACACAATGTACAAAAGAACGCAAAAGCATTGAAATATAATTTGCATTTCCCTAAAAACTTTGTGTTGGCTTGCAATATGTTCACTTTTTCCTCTTTTTCTCCAACAAAACATTTGTTTGCTTTCAAAACTTTCCTGTTGTTCTTAATTCACACACAAACAACTCAGAAGTTTTGCAAACTATTGCAAAGTTTCTTGGGGGAACGGAAATATTTTGTAAAGTATCACCAAGTTTCTTGGTGGAAACATTTTGCGAGAGAATGCAAAAACAGTAAAATATAATTTATGTTCCCAGAGAAAGCTTGCAAAAATAATGTCCAAGAAACTTTGAGTTGTTTGCAAAACCTTTGCGTTCCTCTGAGAAACTTTGAGTTCTGATGCGAATAATTCACACGTTTTACAAGCAAACGTAAAGATTCTCGGGAGAACAGAAACTTTTTGCAAGTTAACAAATTTTCAAGGGGGAATAAACAAGCAAGCATTTTGCAAGTTAATGCAAATTTTCTTAGAGGAACCCAAATATTTTGCAAGCTATCTCAAAGTTTCTTGGGGAAAAAGCAAAACAATTAGTAAAGAACGCAAAAAGCATTGTGATATAATTTGCATTCCCTGTGTTAAACAAACTGTGTTAGCTTGCGAAATGTTCGCTTTTAACAGAAAAATGTTGCATTCCTGTTTAATTCCCGTTCTTTCTAGAACATTTACATGCAAACAACTCAAGTTTTGCAATCACAAAGTTTCTTCGGGAAATACAAATATTTTGTAAAGTAAAGATTCTCACATTAACAAACATTTTGCAAGTTTACACAAAGTTCCTCTGGGGAACAAACTAAACTTTTGTTTGCTCACAAAACCTTACCGTTCTTAGAGAGTTCACACACTAACTTGTTTTAAAAGCTTACTCAGTTTATTGGGGCAACATAAATTTGGGAAGTAATGTAAGTTTCTCTCTGTAACAAACTTTTCGCAAGTTAACACAAAGTTTTTCTAGGGAAAAAAACTTTTTGCAAGGTAACGCACAGTTTCTAAGATGAACACAATCAATTTGCTAGCTAGCACAATGTTTCTTTGGAGAGTGCAAATATTTGCAGGAGAAAAATATTATTTTACTCCCATCTCCTATTTTTTCCCATCAATATGTCCCTTTAGGGCTCTGTAGAAAGCACTTGTCAGTCAAGCGGATCTTTCTGCTTATTCTTCGTATGGTCTTAAACATTTATAAAGTAATAAGTTATACAAGGAAAACTATACAAATTTTACAATAAATATAAAAAAAAAAATCACCTACTGTTGATGGTAAAGGACTAAACAGCAGCAAAGGAGTGTCTACATGCCTTCAAGAAAAGGCTCATCAGTGAATTCCACCAGAACTTCTCCAGAAGATCTGTCCATCAACTAGTCATAAATTGTATCGCAAAACATCAGGCTTCAGAAATAAAAGCATATATTCGGTTTCTCACAATCTAATGCTTTTTCTCTGTTGTTTTCCATTATATAACATGATTACGTTAAATTTAAGAGAGTAGTGTGCTGAAGATCAACAATGAAGCTCTACCACTGTTCACAGTGCATCTCTAGAACAATCAACACACCTTTATTAGCGTTGGTTTCTAAACATACTCCACATGTACTTAATATATTGCTCATATGTGTTCATATTGGACTGCGTCAGTGGTTTCAGCTCCTGGTGTCAAGTATCGGTCCATCCTCTTCAGACCAGAGGAATGGTCAGTACTCAAACGTAATTAGCAAAAACTAACTAAACAAAAAGTTGTTCATACTGCTGTGAGCACACAGTGATCGCAAACTGTTAGTGTGATCATTTCAAACACGAACAACAAAACATAAAATATCTCCTAAGACAAAATAAAGCTCAGCTTAACAGCAAGAACTTAACTTCCACTTGGCCACATGCGCCTGGTGACGTGAGGAATCTAACTGCAGTGCCATAACACTACTAAAATAATCCGCCACTATGTCCAAGCTTTTAGTTAAAGGGAAAGTTCACACAAAAATGAAAATTTTGTCATTTACTCGACTTCATTTCATGGCAAACCTGTATGACACTTTCTTCTGTGACGACAACGGTGCAAAAAATATTTTGGACCCAACTGACAAACATTCAAACATTCTTCAAAATGTCGTTTGTGTGAATTAAATCATTCAGGTTTGGAACAACATGAGGTTGAGTAAATGACAATTTTCATTTTTTAGGTCAACTATCTCTTTAATGAATCACAGAGAACTACTAGAGTACGATACACAATGGTGATTGTTGGTCTCACTCATCTACCTCGCTTCGGCATGAGATAGGAGTTCCTGCATCATCACTATTCAACAAAAGTCATAAATATAAGCCAAATCCATTCCCAGCACATATACCTAACATGCTGTTTAGTGGTGAGATATTAGTGTTCCTTGCCAAGTCAAGTTCCTTGTCCTAGTTGAGGTAGGCTTGCAAGGAAAAGCACATTTAGTACTAGCTTCTCCTCTCAAAACCACCACATCATGGGGGATGCTGCCCAGAATCCTGTCCACTCGGGACAGCATAGAATGGTAATAAGATCATGAAAAATTACTTCTTGATCACGTATAACAGGCACACTAAGTGTGTCAAGTGGATAATGGGTGGTTTTGTTTATGGTAGTCCATCAGTTGGTCCATTTCTTTGCACCCAGATTCACTTTCCAGGAAAGACTGAGATCTTGCCAGCTTTGGCCAGCTTGTCAATGATCTGGGCCTCATAGTCTGCATCATGGACACCTGTTTTACGAAACTCTCCAGAATAGCGGTTCTGTTCCCAATAGTGGTGCCAGTTTCCCCTGCTGTCCGCCCCAAAACCAAATACATTCACCTATGGAGACAGACACAGAAACAGAAACAAATTCACAGTCATTATCACAACTTTGAAATGTAAATAACAAGTCATATTTAAAATGATTTAGTGGTTCGAGTGCATAGCACTAAAAGCCTATTGTAATTGTTAAAATGGCCACGGATCTGCATTCTCCATCTTAAATTAATCAGGCAGACCAAACCGTAAGTTATACAGACTTGAAACTTGGAGGGATGGTAGTACTCACACCGTCTACAATCTCACCAAGGCTCACCCCAATTGGCCTTACGGGGGCCTTACAGCGATCTAAAGTATGAAATCGCGCATAACTCCTAAACCGTTAGTCGCAGACTCAAATGCCTGATGTTGTTGGAATCATTGGTTCACTATGGACAAAAATCCAAATGGATTCTCTGGAGAGTGAATGTCAATAATTGTCCAAAAAAGTTCAACTCACTGTCATAAAACTCCTATAACTCTTGAATGTAAAAAGATATTTTTGGCAAACTTGGAACACTTATGTAAGAGCTCAGTCTGAGGTTACAGAAAAAAAGTCTGGCCATGTGGTGGCTCTATAACAGGGAAAAAACATAAAAACAGCTACAACTTGAAAATTGATTTGGCGTGTCTTTGTCCAAAATGCCACAAGTGTCTGTGAGGACATCTGTGTATTTCAACGGAAGCTAGAACAAAAAGTTGGGCACTTTAACATGGGGAGTCTATGGGATTGACTCCCTTTTGGTCTCTAGCGGCCAGTCGATGAATTGCAGTTTAAGTCACTTCCGTGTTGGTTTCAATAGAGAGAGCGGGAAGTTGTCGCTTAGTCTAATGCCGAGTTCAGACTGCACGATTTTCAAAGCAATCGCGTCACAGATGTTTTCACACTGCATGACTATCTGGGGTAGCATTCCTACGCTGCTGTGTTCACACTGCACGATGGATCGGCGACGGGGGGGGGGGGGGGGGTTTCACACTGCATGACTTTACAATAGGAAGAATCGCCGACAACTTTGTCCCGGTCCGCAAACTACATCTCACATCCAAACACACGCGAGAAGTGACATGGAAACAACGCGAGGTCAGGCGTGCAAGTTCTCACGTGAGACTGGTATTATTATAAAAAAAAAATGGTAGCCCGCAAGAAGCTTGTCATACAAATTGCATGTGCACTCATTTGCAGCGAAAAGAAAAGAAGCCGAAGGTATCCTTGTTGATATTATGGTCTACCTTCGTGACTCCTCCCCCAACTTCCCGCTGACCTGGATGTTGCTGTCTCATTGGCTGTAGGTAATCGCCAATGTGATTTTCAGTCAGATCACCTTTCACACGGCATGATTTTGAATCGCCGACAGGTCCAGATATTTAGCATGCCAAATATCTCACGGGTGTGTCGGCGATTCTCTCAGATCGCGTCTTTGATAGTTCACACTGTGTGATTTTCACTCACGTGAACGAGCACCGATTTGCCTGTGATTTCGGGCATTTGTCGTCGATTTCTCAAAACCTGTCGGCGAGTCAAAATCGGGGCTAAAATCATGCAGTCTGAACTCGGCATAAGCAAGCATACAAAGTTTTATGGACATCAGACCATAGGTGGCGTTATAACAGTCATAAACATTAAAAATCATCATATTTCTATGTTAAATTACCTGGATTTGCCAGTCTACATTTGAAGTGGATCAAAAAAAGCATACTTTAGCATACTAAAGTTCAAAAGATTAGGGTCAGTATGTTTTTTTTTAAGAGAAATTAACACTTTTATTCATCAAGGACACATTCAATTAATCAGAAGTGGCAGTAAAGACATGTTAAAGGCTTGTTACGAAAGATTTATATTTAAAATAAATAATCATCCTGAAGAAAAATGCATCACAGTATCCACAAAAAATATTAAGCAGCAAAACTGTTTTGTATTTTGATAATAAGCAATGTTTCTTGAGCACCAAATCAGCGTATTAGACTGCTTTCTAAAAGATCATTTGACAGTGAAGACTGCTGAAAATTCAGTGGTGCCACTGCTATCACAGGAGTAAATGACTGTTAAAATAATAAAAAAAACTGCTATATTATATAATATTCTAAATTTCAATATGATACCAAAGCACATTTCAGGAAAAAACATCATGTATGAATTATATGCATTATAATATGATATACCCTAAAGTCTTACCTCATCACATACGTGTAGAGCAAAGAACAGCACAAGCATGCCAGTGGAGGGATATCGGCCATGATGACGTGTCCAGCGGTCATGGATGTATTTAAAGAAAGCTGGGTTGAAGATCTGAACCTATAGGACATTATTCGATACATATGCAGAGTTATAGCAGCACAGAGAAAACAAAGCAAGCCTGAATGTGAGACTGATAGTGTTCTATTGTTCAGAGTCTAAAGATTGTCTTAATTCAGAGAATATAAATCTGTGAGAGACAGGATGGAAATATATTACCTTGTCTTTATCCACACGCAGAAACTGCTTCACTGGAGCGTAAGTGCTGAGAGAGAGAGAGAGAGCGATTTGGAAAGATAAAGTTATAAGTCTTCCCACTTCTGGCATCTCTTCATCTTTTCATAAAAAAGTTGAACTGCTGCTA
>NC_133371.1:31633711-31666500 GCF_049309525.1 Garra rufa
ATATATATATATATATATATATATATATATATATATATATATAAAGAATAGACTGTGGTTAAAATTTAATAAGAACAGAATAAAAAATTTTTAAAAATTAGTTTGAGATTTTGAAAAAAAAAAAAGTTCAATAAATCTGAAAACGGAACTAACCAACTACAATTGTGGTTAAAAAAAATAAAATTAAATAGTAAAACTATTAAAAGATTATTTAAATTAAAAAATATTTAAAATAAATATAAAATAAAAAATTATATTCTGGATTTTTATAACCAAACTTTCACTAAATCTACAGTGTCTGAAAACTGAACTAAACAATAAATTTACTGATGGGATGTCACAATCATTTTTTTTAAAAGAGAGACATAAAATGATAGACTGTGTTAAAAATGATGAAATAAAAGAAAAAAAATAGCAAAACTATTTGAAAAAAAAAAAGTAAAATAAAAATATTTAAAAGAAATATATAAAACAAAAACAAAAAAATATTAATTCAGGATTGTGACAACCAAACTTTCATTAAAAGTACAGTGTCTGAAAACTGAACTAAACAACTAATTTACTGATAGAAAGTCACAATCTTATTTGTTTTTTAAGAGAGAGATAAAATGACAGACTACAATTTAAAAAATAGGGGAAGTAAAACTATTACAAAAATCATTTAAAATAAAAATATTTAGGCGAGACACTGCAGGTGAATAGGGTAAAAAAAATTAATAGTTATTATGACCTTGCTTACCCAGTTGATTGATTACATTGATAATTGCAAACATTTTTTGTATTACAAGTTTTCTAAAATGTTACATTTAAATATGCAAATGAGGCATTATTTAATGAAATATGTGCTAATTTGCATACCTTTCTAGAACAAAAATCTAAACACCGGATAAAGTCAGTTTCAAAATTCTTGTTTAATTTATTTGACATATTAGAGTCAAATGTTTTTACAGAGGGGATTTTGGGTATCTCATTTTGTCACTCCATAATTCAGAAAAAAAACCAAGCAAATTATATATGAACAAATCCCTCTGTAAAAACCTTCAGGATATAGACAAAAATAAAAATGTAAAGTTTTGTGTGTGTAAGTGCTACTGAAGTGGAGATTTATGGCTCAGTGTAGGACAAAAAGAACTCATTTTGAGAAAACGGCCTTTAAAAATATGTATTGTGATTGAAATCTATTGACACAAATAGATGCTATAGGTGCTATAAAAAAACACTTAGTGTCTTTTGGATGTTTTCTTCCCACTAGTCTAAAAAAAAACACTTTATGAAAAGCCAAAAAGCCCAAAATCTCAAATTTGACAGGTGCATGAAAAACAGCATTTTTGCCTGCAGTGTCTCCCCTTAAGAGAGACATAAAATGATAGACTGTGGTTAAAAAACAAAACAAGAAAAGAATAATAATAAAACTATTATAAAATCCTTTAAAATCTAAATATTTAAAATACAAATATAAAAAATAAAAATAAAAATGTTTTTTTTCAGGATTTTGACAACCAAACTTTCATTAAATCTACAGTGTCTGAAAACTGAACTAAATAACTAATTTACTGATGGGACGTCACAATTTTATTTTATTTTTAAAAGAGAGAAATAAAATTATAGATTGTGGTTAAACAATAAAATAAGAAAATTAAAAAAAAAAAAAAAAAAGTAAAACTATTAAAAAATCCTTTTAAATATAAATATTTAAAATACAAATAATGATTTTGACAACCAAACTTTCATTAAATCTACATAATAAAATGATAGACCACCGTTTTAAAAAAAAAGAAGAAAATTAGAAAAGGGAAAAAAAGTAAAACTTTAAAAAAAACATTTAAAATAAAAATATTTAAGAAAAAATATAAAACAAAAACCAAACTTTTGTCAACCCAACTTTTATTAAATCTACAGTGTTTGAAAACTGAACTAAACAACTAATTTACTGATGGGATGTCACAATCTAATTCTTTGTTTTTAAAGAGATGTTGTAGCGGTTCAAATAAGAAATAAGAATTCCTTATGCTGCAGGTGCATAGAGCCAAAAAAATACTTGGAATCAAACAGAAAAATGGCTAACTGTAAACTAAATCCAATGCAGGCTGAAAAACTAAACATTATGTCTGTTTTGCTAGACTTTTTGGATTCATTGTGCAGTTAGCCATTTTTCTATTTTATACTTTTTTAAAGAGAGACATGAAATAAGAAAAAATAAGAAAAACAAAAACTATTTAAAAAATAATTTAAATATTTAAGATAAAAATATTAAAAATAAATTCAGGATTTTGGCACCTAAACTTACATTAAATCTACAGTGTCTAAAAAAATGAATTGAATAGTAAATTTATTTAAGGGATGTCACGCTTTTTTTTTATACTCTTATGACTTTATTTTGCCATGTTGGAGCAGACACATTTCATTTGACAGAAATGTGGTTAAAATAAAATAAATAAAAAATTCAATAAATATAATAAAAAACAAACAAATATGATTTAAAACTTGTTCTCACAAGCGGATCTGGCCGGTGGAGAGGGCACTGGTGATCCACAACAAATCGAGAGTCTTGAAGGGCACCAGCACAAAGCTAACGTTGGCCGCCAGGTTTTTGGCACTCTCTGGGTACATGAAGTGGTGTGTGGTACGGCTGCCGGCATCCTCTTCGTACCCTACAGTGGGAGCCAGGTTCATCCTGGAACACACAGATCCAATTGAATTAGACCGTGAAAACGCTCCCTCGCTTTCACTCAAACAAACCCTATTACTTTGGCATTTCATTTATTTCCCCATGATGGAGTAAAGCGAACAAACGAAAAGCGCATTCAGGTTGACATCAAGCGGCTAAAAAAAGCAGACAGCGAGAAACATTGCCATTCATTGCAATTATACACAAAATAATAACCAGGGAATTATTCAAAGCTCTCCTTTGTGTTCCACAGATAAAAATCACAAGGGTTGAAAAAAGACACGATTTTAATTTTTGGGTGAGCTATTCCTTTAAATCAGACTGCAAGAGACAAGCAAGATGATGGAAAATGGGTGTGGATCAGACCGCAGACAGGGTCGGTGTCTATTCAGGAGACACGTCGGTTTCCCCGATGGATGTCAGAGCTTCCATTTCACAGCTCATGTCCTCTCAACAAAATGCTCCGATTAGAAAAAACTGCCTCCATTTCTCATTCAATCTGTATTCTACATTCCCTCGGATCCAGAAATCTACCTTACATCACCAAGGTTTTGCAACACTAGTATCTCAAGCTTGTATTCAGACAGCAGGATTTAAAAGCTTTAGATGTAATAGTCCTAGATATTTTAATGCAAAACAACAAATGTGCATATTCATCTCTCTCTCTCACTTTATCTTCTGAAGACTCAAAGCTTTTCTCAAAAGCAAGTGGCATTACGAATCAAATCTCAAGCATTTTTGCTTTTATATCATCATATATCTCTAAAGAGCAAGACTTGAACTGGAAGCCACAATACTCATTTACAATAAAGATTTTTTTATTATTATTTGAAGTACAATAAGGCTTTATTATTCTGGTTAAAATAAAATATTGTTCTCACTAAAAATTCACACTAGTATGTAATACAGAAGGATTTATGCTACAAGAATGCTCCCTTGTATTGTTTACTCAATATAATAAAAATTGTTTCAGCCAATGGAAACTTATATGAGCTAATAAACAGTAACAGCAAACTCATTTTGACTGAGGCAGAAAGCTCAAACCATCTCTTAAATGGTGTCAAAATGAAAGCAGACAGCAGTTAAACAAATAAAGAGACGAGGAGACAGCTGCTGTGGGGCAGAAGAAAGAGATGGATACGGAGGAGGACGGGATTAATTTAAGATCTCAGAGCTGAATCAATAAAGACTTGACTGAAATAGCACCTCAATTTATACCTCAGTCTCTCCCAGCTGCTCCGTCTGTCTGATCTCGACTAAACATAGACTGTTCTTCAACGTCTCCCCCAGGCCATTATTTTACTCTTTTCTTTAAGCAGCAATACGCACATTCTGCCCTTTTCCATGTTCATTCAACTGAAACCTGCAATTGCAAATGTCAATCCAGCATATCTGACTGTGATCAGTGTTCCAGAAAACAGAGCTGTTATTGCATGCTAAAACTAAGACAAATGCTGCTGATTTAAAAACATCTTTATAAGGTAAATATTAATATATTGATATGGCTAAAATGTGGATTTATAAAAGGTCTTCACTCTTTAGAGCTCTAGCTATTCTGTTGGTTACTCAACTGATTCCTTAAATGGTTTGAAACATGCAGCGTTATTCTATGTGTTCACGTAATTTCAAATAAATCAGAAAGATAGCCAATTTTAAATAGCCAATCGCATTCCGTTTATATCACATCCTGGGCCAGAGCCATTGAGCTCGGTAAAGCCACATTTGACAGTGTATAGCAGCCACAATCTCATCCATATCGCTATAAAAATATAGCATTCTGTGTAGAATTGAAATGGATCTGATATGTTTTATCATCTGCGCTGAATCCCGCAAATGATCTGCTCCGAGTTATGTCTCTGGACCAGAGCAGATTGTGTGTGCGCTGCAGCGGTTTACTTTCGCCCCAATGGAAAGCATATTTACATTGTCTGAATCGTTCCCTATCCCCTATATAATGCAAAATACTAAAAATACTAATTCCATGAACAAGTGACCAATTTCAGCCGCAGCCACAGGGGGCGGGACGCTTCGGATTCTAGAGAGCATTTGATTGGACAGAAAGTTTGATGGGTAGCTGAAGTGCACTCAAATGTCATCAAAATCGTTGATTCATATTGGTGGAAGTTTGAGAATGTAAGTTTTGAATGGATATATGCATATATCTTGCAAATTTTGACATAGTTTTGGAGCACACTAGCTTACAGATAACCTTAAGGCTAACATATTCATACTAAAAAACAAAAACTTCAATTTTGATTTCATGGGGACTTTAAAGCTGCATTACGTAACTTTTTTTGATGAAAAATTATCCAAATCAATTATTGGGCAAGTGCAAAACCAATCAGTGTTCAAAGTAGCCTGATTCACAACAGTAAGCTTATAATATTTTTTAGAATTTGAGTGGTTTGGGTCTTTTGTCTTTGCGTCATTACGTCACATCTGTATATAAAGAAGGAGTCCCTCTAGTAGGTTTATATGCTGGATGTGGCGGATCATTTAAAGCCTCTTCTTACAGCAGCTGGAATAATTAAACAAGTTATTTTAGAACAAGGAGGTCTAGGGCCGTTCACGTCACGTCTTTTGCATGCTCAAGTTCATTATTTCAAATGTAGACGCGCGGTATGCGCGCTCATAATGGAAGCAGCACGCTCATTTTTTTCCAGGCGCGTCAGAGCCACATTGAGATAAAAACATCTCAACTTTTTCAGAATTGCGCAAGCGCAACACAGGTCATGTGACAAGAACCAACCAATCAGCGTCAGCCTTACCCTTAATAACATTAAAAGCACAGCCAAGTTGGAGGAACAGCTTATCACAGCTGTACAGGAATAACCATTTTTTAAATAAATTTAATATGCAGAGCTACTGCAAACGATTTTTAATGCTGGAAATCCATTTATCCTTTGCTGAAACTTCCGCGTCTTCATGGATCATGGTTGCTTAGCAATGGCAGACGCCATGGGAGTGCAGCTACAGAGCGGTTTGGAAAAAAGGAGAAAGCAGCGTGCCTAGCGTTTTCCACACATTTTTAGGTGCGACACAAGGAACAGCCCCCTAAGGTGGTTAAAAACAATTTCTTTCAATGACATTCGAATTGTATGACAACTGGAAATCTACAGATAATGCTAATACACACTACGTTGATGTTGTTAACAAGAACAATTTGAGAACAAAGCAAAACAATAACAATTTGCCCTGTTTGACGTGATCTGAGCTAACTTTGCAATTGTTAGTTTTAATCACCATTTGTAGCACAATTAATTTCAAAACTTTCTTTTAGTTGGTCAGAACAAAAGCGCCAGACATGTTACTTACTAGTTTACATGACATTTTTGGGTGAAACTTCTTATCTTGGACATACTTCTAAGACATAGTATCATAGTAATTCCAAAGTACAGTGAATATCCACACTAAAACATTAGATTCATTCGCGCTGGAGCCGTGCCGATTCACAAACCACATAAAGCAGATAAATCTACGGGTGGGGGAAAGATCGATTCACATTTGACAAAAATCTATTTTATAGTTAATATAATAATAATAGACTAGCCCTAAAAATAATAACATGTTGCTGTTTTGTTCTGACAACATCAACTATTAGAGTAAGAAAAACAAATACACACTGTCCCATTTTCAGCGAGGGGAAGTAATTATTGATCTTTTGTTATTATGGGAAGTAGGCATGCACCCAAATTAAAATACTGGTGCATGTGATGTCCATTGCGCACAAAAAATGTGATGGAAAAACTGTGAATCGTGATTAAAAAAATAGAAAAATCATAAATCGTTTTTGAATCGAATCGTGACCCCAAGAATCGATATGAATCGAATCGCTGTATGTCGACGCGCTGCCCACAAGGCTATTGGCGCCGACTAAAATGTGTTTCTAAGATGAACGAAAGTCTCACAGGCTTGGAACGAGATGAGTGAATAATGACAGAATTTTCATTTTTGGGTGAAATATCCCTTTAAATCTGCAAATTTGGAGCAGGTCTATCCAATTGTTCAACCAATGGAAAATGATTATGGAAGTGTTAAAGAAACCTGTTTGAAAAATCATTTTTGTAATTTTCTAGAAGTACAGAAATTAAAACTTCACCTTTATTTCTAATTCTAACAAAATAAAAACTAAAATAAAATAAAAAACACTGCAGAATAATATAAACCCCACAAAACCAAATTACAGTGTTAAATTAAAACCTACTTTGAAAACATAAAACTATTTTGGCACCAATTTAATTTGCATTAATTTGCATAGTTTTTAGTTTCAAAACAAGACCAAATCATTTTCATTATCTTTGATTATGTAGTTCAAATCATTTGAAAGACTATTTTCTTTTCCTCCTCCTTTTCCAGTGGCATTTCAAGACTCACCTCATAATGAAGTCGTGGCCGTCAATCACTGGACCGTATCCTGCCCCACGGAGGTTGCCCGAATTCCCCACAACGGCACAGCGCAGACAGCGGGCAGGGTCCCACGAACCGTATGGGGAACAGCCTGGAATGACCTTGAACAGCCTCTGTAGAACTTGCTGGATGTTGTGGGGTTTGAATTGAGGCTGCAACATCTGTACAAGGCCCAGAGGGAAGAGAAGAGAGGGAGGAAGAGAGCGAAAGAAAGAAACTAACATAAGGTTGGGCAGTTATCTTTTAACTTCAAACCATCTGCACACCTGCCTGTGCACACATGCATACTAAAATAAACATCCAGGCAACCAATTAGCCGCTCAAGCCCTCTTCTGTGATAAATAGAAAAAAAAAAAGATCCAAAAGAACACACGTTCTGAAAACCAAGACTAGACCTAAAATCTTTTCTTTTGTATTTTTTGGGCATTCCTCCATGACATGGCTTCCTTCCAAGCAACCCACTTCGCTATCTTTCGCTTAACTTCACACAGAGGAATTACATCAGTCCAATGTACAGTAAACTCAAAAGTTTATATACACCTTGCAGAGTCTGCAAAATGTTAATTATTTTACCAAAATAAGAGGGATCATACAAAAAAATGTTTTATTTAGTACTGACCTGAATAAGATATTTCACAAAAAAGACGTTTACATATAGCTCACAAGAAAAAATAATTGTTAAATTTATAAAAATAATCCACATGAGGTTATGAGTTCCTCGGTTTTTCAGCATTTTTGTGTATTTGAACCTTTTCCAACAATGACTGTATGATTTTGAGATCCATCTCTTCACACTGAGGACAACTGAAAGACTCACATGCAACTATTAAAGAAGGTTTAAACACTCACTAATGCTTCAGAAGGAAACATGATGCATTAAGAGCCAGGGGGTGAAAACTTTTGGAATTTGAAGGTCAGGGTAAATGTAACTTATATTGTATTTTGGGGAAAAAGTAAGTATCTTCTGTAGCTTCAAAAGGGCAGTACTACATGAAAAAAAAAATATTTAGGCTAAGTAGTAAAATGTACACATTCTTATTCCTTTCAAAAGTTTACATCCCTTGGTCATTTTTATAAATTAAATATAATAAATATAAACTATTATTTTTTCTTGTGGACTATATCTAAACGTCTTTTATGTGAAATATCTTATTCAGGTCAGTATTAAATAAAAAATAACATGCATTGCATTCTATATGATCCCTCTTGTTTTGGTCAAATAATTAACATTTTGAAAATTCTAAAAGGTGTATGTTTTTAATAATTATGCCCAAAAACAATTAACAATTAGAAAACCCCCGCATTTTAACAGCACATACATCTTCCTCAGAAAATGTAAAATTCAGTAGTTTCCATAAGTGCAAGCATGCTCTCAACCTTCATCCCAAAATCTTTCTGCTTCTTTTGCTTAATGCAGTCCAGCACCCTCCCTGCTTTTAATTCACTCTAAGCAAATATTACAGACTTAAACTTTTCAGCTGACACACTTTTTTTATCAGACATTACTCATGTTCTTTTTAATAAAAACGCCCTCTGCGCTTCCTGTTGATTAAACATGATGCATAAGCACAACTGCAGAGCGCGCCAACCTCTCTCATTTAAAGGTGAGAAGCACAACAAAATTAGGTCTCTTTTAATTAAGGACAGCATGAGTTCATATGCGACAGTTTTGCAACCATTTCATTTTGCTTTTCAATTAAGTTAAAAGCATCTCACGAAAACCGAACCGCATGAACTGAAAGAGTTTCTAAAACTAAAAGCATCAGTGAGTAACCAGAAGATCACTTACCACCCACCAGTAGTACACGTCTGAAGGCAGCTGGATGTTGTCCCGAATCCAGACAGGCGAGATGTCCGGGTCATAGTTCTCATCGAACCAGTCGGAAACACCAGGGTCGCCTACGCACCGAGAGCAGGCACATGTCTTTTGCTGGGAGCTCTCAGCCGGGATGACCCGGTGGGAACCGGCGTAGCTGGGCACTAGCTTGACCCTGCGTGACTCTTCCCATCCTGGTGGTTCCAAGTAAGGCAAGCCAGCTCCTCCTCTCAGGGAGAACGAGAAGAAGAGCGAGGTGAGGAACAGGAGGGCCAAGGATCCCAAGACCACGCAGAAGCGAAGGGAGCATCGCATGCCACCACGTTCTCCTGCTGCCGCCACTGCGGGTCCACCTCCAACGGGCACCCAGGGTCTCAGCTCACCCGTCCTCTGAGCTCGCGCCCATGCCGCCCAACCCCAACCCCATCCCAAGCTGAAGCGTCCTTCTCGCTGCGGAGGCACAGACGGCATGCGCCCGCCCCACTGCCATGAACCGGCCCCTGCCACCGTGCCCAACCTGGACTCAGTACTACTCGGCGTACTGAGCGACAAAATCTTTAAACCCGAAAGTGTGTGAATCTCACAAAACCATGCGCCTGTGAACTGCCACCGCTGATCTCCAGTCTGTCAGTCTTCCCTTTCAATGTGTCACCGCTGCCGTGGAGCCTTTTACCACTCTTTATTTTCGCTCTTCTCCCCCTACACTATGGGATCTCCTCCAGCTCTCTCTTTCACGCTTTTGAACTGTCTATACTGCCACGGTTCAAACACACACCAGTCTTTCGCCTCTAAAAATCAGTCTGCTTGTAGGCGTGTGTGTGATCGGCTCTATTCTCCCTGCAGTGACAGTTGGAGGAATAGCCCCCTCTGTGGTTTTGACATCTCAGTGCCAGACAAGCTAGGCTGTCATCCGTGTCTGTTCCATTACAGACACGATGAGTCCAAGTTTGTCACTGTAATCCGGTTTGTCCGCGTCCGTACGCTCCGTCTAGCGAACCACCATGCCGAACTTCACAGCCAGAGGTAGAAAAGGGTGGAGCTTTCTCACAGACTTGTAATGAAACTCTTTTGCAGACATCTTGAATAGCTCTACAACACTTTTACCATCTCATTCATTCTGTGGTAGTTGCCTTTCCTGTGCGTTACTTTAATCGCAAGACACTGTGCTTGGTCTTTACGGTGTCTTCAATGAAATAAGGTTCACTCCCAACTGTGGGATCTGAACATTCCAGTCTAGATAAGCACTTTAGGACATTCTGCTATTATAGTTTGATTATTTGAGCACTTTGACTCTCTCCAGGTCAGTGCATAATAAAAATGAACCAAATAAAAATGGGAACAAAAGATAATTAAAGAATCACGGCTCAAGCACAAAAAGGGATTTGAGCTGCAAGGAGCTGGATTAAGGAAAAACACAAAGAAAAACTGGTATCAATCTATCTGATGCACTTCTAACACTGCATCTGTCTAGCAGCTAGTGGAGTATGCGATCGGCCGAGTGCATGTGAATGTGTTGCGTCGCAGGACTCGCTTGCCAATTTCACAATGACAGCTCTTAACGGAATTGGTGAGGTGGAGAACTCGGATTTCAACAAGGCAATGTGCCCTGACCTGCTGTTGTCCTGTAATCTCCAAATCTATAATCTCTGGGATGCTGCTGCTGCGGCTGGCCCACCTGTGTGAGCTCTCTTTCTCTATGCCAGTTTGCTGCCAGAGAAAACCAGTCAGTCCAAGAGAGTGCAGCGCATCAGGATGGTGGTGAAATCCAGCTTCTGGTGTCTACAGCTGCTCGATTCAGGGCGACTTTCCAACTACAGGGAAACAGAAAGTGTAGAATTATGTAGTGCATATCAAATTAGTGATTTAATTCATAATGCTTTTATTATGAGCTACTTTTTTTTAATGATTTATGAAGTGAAGTGGGAGAGGGTGATGGGATTGGAAAAGGTCCGCGAGCTAGGACTAGAACTCGGGAACTGGCACTACATGTCGGTACACTCCCAACGAGGCGATAGGGCTGACTATAAGCTATTTTCATCCCCACTTTTTTTAGTAATTCTAAGACAGATTTTCATATCCAAATTTTCAAAGAACTGGCAAAAACACTGAACATTGGCATGCAAAATTAAAAACAAATATTTCACACTGCTACATGCCAAAACACAAAACCAGTCATTGAGATTTATACATCAGATCTGGAATCTGACTGTGCAAAAAACAAAAATCAAAATATTGAGAAAATTCAAAAGTTGTCCAACTTAAGTTCTCAGCAATGCATATTACTGATAAAAAAAACAAGTTTAATATATTTATGATGGGAAATTTACAAAATATCTTTGTGGAACATGATCTTTACTTAATATCCTAATGATTTTTGGCACAAAAGATCATTTTGACCCACACAATGTCCACTGAACATGTGAACTCCTTTGTTCAAAAGAGCATTTTTAGATCAAGAACTGCTATTGTTAAAGCAAAAGGGAAACAAACTAAATACATTTTAGTCCAACTTGAATAAAGTTTAACCTGATATGATTTGCAAAAGAAAAATATTAAACCAAACTAGAAAAAAATAGATGCATTTCACTAGCAACCTCAGACTTCTGGATACCACAGTAGTGTGTTTTTCACAACACAATTAATCGGCTATATTGGCAGCATTGAACGTAAACAATGCCACTGAACTGAACAAAACTTGCATATTTTCCTGATTATTGCTGCTGAAAATGACCAGTTATTGCCATGTTTTGGGCTGTACTAATCGGTCAGACCGGGAGAAACATTTGGAGTAGGCCTACTATAGACTGCCAAAAGTCATAACACATTAAGGAGAAGTGTGAAAACACTGCCTGAGAAACAAAAGGCGTTTGTGGTTGACCAAACTGATTTCCAGGGCAATAATCTTGACAACATTCATGTTTGTTTTTATCATTTCCAACCAGGCAGGTAAAACATTAGGCTAATATCTTAATTAATACTGCTCAAACGTATCTTTACCTCCTATTAACTTTAGTTTGTCAAAGTATTCCGCCCTTTCCTGATTACGAAGTCCTTCTCTATATGATTTAGCAGCTTCCACACATTTTTTCCATGGTTTAGACAGCATAAATTAGCAGAACAACATAGTCAGTAGTAGATTAACTGTGCGTTAGTACATTGACATAAGCGCGAACCCTCTATAGGTAGTGTATGAGAAACAAAATAAAAAGAAAAGCAGCATAGCAATGTAAATAAGCATGTAAACATCACTAGTTTCTGCTCATATACTTGTCAATTCTTTTCTGCTTGTAATATTTTCAATATACTTGCAAAGTAGTTTCTCCCTCCAATTCATATGTTATTCTCCAGTCCTTTTTCCCCACTCTATATTGGAAAGATATCAGCAAAGATGTTGAAAATGAAAAGTAATTCGCTGACTTTTCATCTGTCCCTCACACACATTTTGTGAAGGCACCACAGTTGAAGTGTTTCTATCTTTGGGTCTCTCTTGTGACCCCCGATTTCTGTTGAACATTCTCTGTAGAGCATCTGCTGAGCTAAATTACCAGAGCTGAATATGTGGAGCACACACGCCAGTTTAGGCACCTTAGAAGAACATTAACTTCACAGCTTTCACAAAATAACACCAGCCAATTTGTTCATGCTTGCATATTTTAATTACCACATTCATTTGGATGCACGTTTGAAATAAATACTCAAAAGCTATAGCTCTGACAGCAACGCACTAATGTTTTAAACATATCTGTTCGTTGCCAACAGTTCAATCACGGGTTTAGAAGAGGATATCGACATATCAAACAAACAGGTGGCTCTTGCTGCTTTCAGTGTGGCCGCAGATTAAATTCACGCGATTGTGATTGCATGCGTGGGTGAGTCGCTCGAGATCACATAATGCTCTCCCCTTCCATTCCAATTAGAAAAACTAATTTCAGATTCCATTTTCTCTCCGGCAGCTGTAAATGCCTGCTTCTTTGATTGAGACGTTCTCATCCTTAACACTCTACTTCTTTTTAGACGCCCACAGTTTGAAGAGAGAGACGGCGAAAAAGGCGGAAGGCGCAGTTTAATAGTCTTTATTTCTGCTACATCGTTCATGTTTTTGATTGTTTCTCTTACCAGTATTGACGTAATGCGACGGGAGCGCGATCAGGTTTGACGTTCTGAAAAACGTGAACGCGCCCAACTTTCGACTTTTATGTGCTCGCATCATCTTTGACTGTTTTTTTTTCCGAGTGTCATGGCAGACGTCCAAATCCCGTTTCATTTTATAAATATTACTCTTTTTGTGTCACGGAATGTAGTTTTAAGAGGTTTTCATGCGAGAATGTACTTGTTTATAGTTCAAATATGCAGTTTGTTAATAAAGATAACGTCTTAAATTTTTTATATTATAAACGCAATATCACACTCAAGTCTACTCGTGTACACACAATCTCAAGTCTACTCGTGTGATATTGCTCATATATATATATATATATATATATATAAATAAGCCAAAATGTTGTCGTTAAGACTTATCGTATAATTATTCAACGACATCCGACAACATGAAAAAAAATTACAGTATGGTTTGTCTACATAGTGTTGAAACTATGGTTACCTCATTATTTTAGTCAGCTCTAACATGTAAACTTTTGTGGATAATGAAAAGTAATTCTTAGCTAGTTCTGAATTTTTATTGTTACTTTCACATTTTTATTCATTGTTCTTTATCCACCTTTTTCAAAATGGGCGGTCTTTTGTGAAAAGTATGGGTCTGGCTTCCGCTCTCATCTGCATCCAGCTATTTTTAGCTGTGCAAAACAGCACATTTTGCTGATTGATATTACAAATTGGTGTGTCTTACCATGTTATTTTGATATATTATCTTAATTATGAACACATTGGTTTGCAGTGCAAAAAGATTTATTGTTTACATTGTTATTCTTCTCCTTATTTCATTAATATATTAGCGGCACTGAACGTAAACAATGTCACTGAACTCGCATATTTGTCTGATTGTTGCAGCTGAAAATGTTCAATTACTGTCATGTTTTGTGCTATGCTAATCGGCCCAGGAAAAAACCTTTGGAGTACTATTGACTGCTAAAAAGTAACAAATCAAGAAGAAGAGTGCAAAAAACTGAACCAGGATTTCCGGGGCAAGAATTTTGGCAACATTAATGTTTGTTCTAATCATTTCCAGTCAGGTAGGTGAAATATTAGGCTAATGTCTTAACTAATACTGCTTGTTCATATCTTTACCACTTATTAACTTTAGTTCGTCAAAATATTGTGCCCCTTTCCTGCTTGCTAAGTCCTTCTCTATATGATTTAGCAGCTTCCACACATTTTTTCTGTGGTTTTAATTAGACAATTAGCAGAACAAACGTATTCAGTAGTTCATAAACCATGCTGTTGTTTACATCCGAGTATCACCAATATGACCGCGCATCCCGATAACTGACCAAATCGTGATGTAAGTGCAAACCCTTTATAGCTGATAAATCATATCACTGTAAAAAATGACTGTGAATTTAATGGTAAAAAAAAAACTGTAAAAATGCTACGGTAAAAACCTGTGATATGGTTAACGGTAAGTTCCCCTTCTATATATGGTGAAAAACTGTGTTGGACATTGCATGTAATTTTACGGCAGTATACCGTTTTTTTGAAGTGAAAAAGAACGTAAAATTTACAGTGAATAACCGTAAATTGACATTCCCAGAATTCCCTGTGTTTCATTTTTTTTATTTGACGTTTTTTGTGGAAATAACTTTTTCTTCTTAGATTTTTCTTGGCAGTTTTGTACATTAGGGTTATATGTTACATATAATGCTGTTAAATTAATGTTTTTTGCATTAAATCAGTTGTATGTGTGTTACCATGATGGTGTTTAGTGTTTGTGTGAATGACACTGTGCACCTTATATGCTATTATTTAAAATCTCCTTGTGATGGGCTTTGGTTCATCATGTGACGTTGTCATCACCACCTGCTTTTGGTGGTTATCAGTGTATTACGAAGGTACAAAACAGATTTCAGTACTTCAAAAGGTTGGTACATCACCATTATATCAGTTAAAAAAAAAAATCAGAAATTACGGTATTTACCTGTATATTTAAGTGAAAACCGTAAAATGTAAAACATTGCTACCGTATTTTTTACGGCTTTTTTTTTTTTACAGTGTATCTTACTTCTGCATTAAAGAAAAAGGTGGATACATGCTTTAAAATGAACATAATTGAACTGATTGCAATGTGCTATTTTTGTTTACATAATTTTATGAACATATATGCCGCTTTTGTAATGTAAAAATGGCAGGAGAGCATAGTTGAGTGTCTCAGGACCAGCATATAAGTGTGAAGCACCTCTATAGCACTGTCTAAAAAAAGTATGGAAGTCAGCACACCATATATATAGGCTATAAAATCTCAAATGAAAGGCAAAATCCTCTTAAAGCTGAATTATGCTCCTAGTCTATTCAATTCATGCTTCATTTTCTCACCAAGCATCACATCCTCCTACCCCATCCAATATCTCAAAATGACAGTCTTCTCATTTATAAAGCCATCAGCACACAGTTGCTAGACTCACAACAAACAGCAGATTTGAGATATGTAACCATTATTATTTGCATTATTTGGTCAACACATCACAGTTGCGCTCAAAACATTGGCACTGATATTTCTGACTCCATACATATACAAACGCACATTTGTAATACATTCTCTAGGACGAATTCAAACGATAACGCTATAACCAAATTCTCAGTTTCTTTCGTCTTCAGCCGTACACAGGTATCACACACAAAAACATCCACTGACCTTAGCTTACTCTTTCTTTCCCTCTCTCTTTTGTTGTTCGGTCGCTTTTAGTGGGTCTTGACCAATGTGCCTGCTCAGCAAGGGTGAGCCGAACACTGTAGAGTGGGTGTCTGAGTTGCCTTGGCAACGAAACCTCACAGCTGGCTGCAATGGAAATGTAATTGAAAGAGAAGAGCAGACATTCACATACTGGGTGGGCTTGCATTCTCTCCGACTCAATGCTGGACAGGTTGCTCTTACATATTCAACAGTCCACGGCTCCAATTTTGCGCTGTCTATGATCAGATTGGAAGCAGGGATGAAAAACGATGCCTGTCCAGTGACTCTAGGGTTAACGTGCTGACAAAACATGCACTCTCTCTCAGCTGAGGATTAATCTAATCATAAAATAGTCATTTTCAACGGCTTGGCCCTAAGGCTTAATCTAATTTCATGTTTAATGGATTAAACCCTTTTAAAGCTGGATACATTATTGCTTGTTAGGCCTCTCTTGGGAAAAAAGTATGATTATCGTGTCATTTTTTTTTTTTTTCGTTTTAAAAAGTAGACTAAATTTATGATTTAGCTATTTTAATCAACATTTTCTTTGAGTGTAATCTGGTGTCAGCTGATGCATGCAAGTATCTTCTATTGCTACCGAAGGGCAATACTAAATAGAAAAAAAAAATATTTCAACAAAATAAGAAAAATTTGGACATCTTCATCATGTTCAAAAGTTTTCACACCCTGGCTCTTAATGCATTGTGTTTCCTTCTGGAGCATCAGTGAATGTTTGAACCTTTTTAAAAGTTGTGTTTGAGTCCATCAGTTGTCCTCAGTTTGAAAAGATGGACCTCAAAATCATACAGTCACTGCTGGAAAGGGTTAAAATGTGCAAAAGATCAGAAAACTGAAGAATCTGCAGGACCTGGAGGATTTTTCTAAAGAACAGTGCTAAGATTAACTGTTAAGGGGCTCATGAACAACCATCACAAAACAAAACGAAAAAACAGTCGTAGATCATGCAGGTAACCACACATAGTATTAAGAACAAAGGGTTCCCAAACTTTTGAAGGCTTTTTTTTAGTCTTGTGGACTATATGTTACATATTTTATGTAAAATATCTTACTCAGGACAGTACTAAATACAAAATAACATGCATTTTGTATGACCTCTCTTATTTAGTTAACATTATTCACACAGATTCTGCAAGGGGTTCCCAAACTGTCGCATACCATCAATCATTCTTTAGATCTATTCTCTCAGAATTTATTCTCTAGATAAATAATCCAAAACTGTGGTCATGACAGTATATTGCAGCGTTCACAATACTGAAACTTTTAAACCAAAGTGCTTTAGGCAACTTTAATTTAATGTCTCATAACTTTCTCTGAGTCACACTAATCGCAAAAACTATAACCTTTCAATCCACTTGAGCTTTGAGCCTCAAACTAAAGTGACGGAAAATGAAATGAGAGATGCCTGCGTCTCTAATCAAATTTCAAGTCTCAAATTCATTTTATGTATAGCCTTCAGCTTCAGCCGTGTTTATTTCCCATTCTGCCTCTCAGAAAATACAGACTAGCACTTTTTTATCATTCTTTTTTTGTTTTGTCTTACTTTATACCCTCTCAAGGGAAAAATTAAATAAATTTAGCCTTGTGCACCTAACATGAAAGTAAAACTGGATATAACCTCAGGTGCTATTTTGACTCATCCAAACGAGTTTCTGCCTGATTAACTTAATGTCACAATTATCTTGGGCATAGATACAAAGCATCTGCTTACCAAATTTATAATAATCTAACATAAAAACATTTTAAGCAATCTGATTTGACAGACATCAGAATTACTTCCAAACACTTCCTTTTCTTTCTTTTAACTCTGAGAATGTATTTCATATCCATGCTAATTGGGACACTGCCCTGAGGAGGCAATGAATCAGTTAACAGCACAGCTAAGCAATCCATACCCATGAATTGTGCCCAAAGGCAATGAGTTAATATGCCCTGATGAGTTGCATTCTCCTGGAGCAACTGTTGACCCTTCATCATGCCTTTCTTCACAAACCAGATCCACAGGGGATGCTACCAGTCAGCCATGATAAGCCATAGACACATCTCTACAATGCTGAGGAAAACATCCCTCGTGCAACTCAAAGGCCTGGGAAATTTTGTAGCTCTCAATCTTAGAATGTAAATCATCTAAGAGAAGCAGAAAACACATCATGCAGCAATAGGAGTTCAAAACGCTTGTATAGGAGTGACAGGAGAGATCTGTTTATTACAGCAGCGATGGATGGTACAGTCACCATGCCTTATTCTCGCATAATCTGCCTCACCAGAAATTTGTGTTTGTGTGCCGTGGGAGCTCTTAACAGCTGCAGCTGCCCAAGTGTCTGACTCAGCACCCCCATCTCTGCTTCAGGCTCTAAAAGCCAGTGTGTGTGTGTGTGTGTGTGTGTGTGTGTGTGTGTGTGTAAGCTTCTATTCAGGAACATTGAGTTTGATTTCTGGCATCAGCAGAGGTGGAGCAAGTGACCTATCAATATTGTAAATATTGGCTGATGGAAAATAAGAAATAACTGAACAAGGCTTATGCTTAAAATAAGTCAAATATGTGACCACAAAACCAGTCATAAGGGTCAATTTTTTGAAATTGAGATTTATACATTAATATTTGGCTGAGATACAAGTACAACTATTTAAAAATCTGGAATCTGAGGGTGCAAAAACCTCAAAATACTGAGAAAATCACCTTTAAAGTTGTTCAAATTAAGTTCTTAGCTATGCTTATTACTAATCAAAAGTTTTCATGTATTTTCATTAAGAAGTTTACAAAATATCTTCATGGAACTTGATCTTCACTTAATATCCTAATGATTTTTGATATAAAAGAAATGAGCTGATGGAACATGACAAAATTTACACAAGGAACAATTTTGAAAATCAAATCTTAAATACCTCAATATTTGCTTCTGAGGAAATTTTAGTTTCTTCTATGTTTTTCTGCTTATAGGGAAAGATGTAGGCTACAAGTGGTATTTTCAAATTAATAGCAAATGTCAAAATATCATTTATTGTACCTGACATACCTAAATGTGTGTGTGTGACAGAGATAGAGAGAGTTGTTTACTTTACTTTTTTAAACTAGTCTTCCCATTTACGCCATTATATCGTTCGACTGATTCGCAACCGCGCAGAACACAAGGGGCGGGATTTATCGCATGAACCAATCACAGCCGAAAATAACCAGTCATATCCAATCAAAATCGCGAGGCGAGAAAAACGAGGACTCCTGCTGTAACTTTGTATTTTGGAATATTCCCGTTGTTTTTTTGTCTAACGAATTACTTTCTCATCCAATATTTTGAGGAGACACAGCCTCCCTTAACTCCTCGGAGGAAACGCCCCTGAGGTATACACTACCAGTTAAGTTTTTGAACAGTAAGATTTTTTATGTTTTTTTAATGAATTATCTTCTGCCTGCATTTATTTTAACCAAGGTACAAAAACTTATTTCTGTGATTTCAAAGCTGAATTTAATCATTACTCCAGTTAAATGATCCTTCATGAATCAATCTAATATTCTGATTTGCTGCTCAAAAAACATTTACTATTATTATTGTTGAAAAGTAGAAATTCAGGTTTCTTTGATGAATAGAAAGTTCAGAAGCATTTATCTGAAATAGAAATCTTATGTAACATTATCATCACTTTTCATCAATTAAAGCATCCTTGTGATAATTTCTATAATTCCAAAAAAAAAAGGTTTTGCTTGAATGATATAGTGTATAATGTTACAAAAGCTTTTTATTTCAGATAAATGTTGATCTTTTGGTCTTTGTATCCACCAAAGAATCCCGGAAAAAGTGTGCTTAACTGTTTTAAATATTGGTAATAATAAATGCATATTAGAATGATTTCTGAAGGATCATGTGACACTGAAGACTGGAGTAATGATGCTAAAAATTTACATTTTAAAATATATTCAAATAGAAAACAGTTATTTTAAATAGTACAAATAAATAACAATATTACTGCTTTTGCTCTATTTTAGATCAAATAAATGCTTGGTGAGCAGAAGAGAATTATAATAATTATAATCATTTTAATAGTGACCTAATCAATGCAGTGATTTAAACAATGAAACTTTCAAGCTGAACTTTTAAATCTTACCTAAAGCCCACAAAGGAATACAACATGTGGTCAGCTTGACCTCAATTACCCGCTTCTCACTGACCTTGTCTCCGTTGCGCAGGTTTGACGCCTCACATCTCCCGCTGTTTCCCTGTAGCATATTCATGAATTATCCATGCATCTGTGGCTGTACCTCATATCTACTTCTCTATCTACAGTATCTCTTTCTGTTTGGCAAGTACAGAAAAAGATGTTCTTTCAGCCTCCTGTGGCTATTTTCTGAATCCTACTTCTCCATTCTCTCAATCACTCTTTCTTTCAGTGCCGTCCTCTTTTAATGATGTTTTTCATCACTTTCCCTGTGTGACAAAGTATTTCTTCTCCTGTGCTCAAAAATGTCTCTCTCTCCCTCACTCATCCAGTAGAGATCCTCTCAGGCCACCTAGACTGGGGCCAGATGCCAAGGCCTGTCGCAGAGCCCATCGATCGAGAGGAAAACCAGGGGCAACGCTGGCTCCGGAACACCAGAGCAGAAGCCCTTGTTGCTGGCACAGTTAACCCTTACCTCACCACCGCACTGAAACGCTATATCCGGATGTCATGAAAGTGCTGCATTGACAGATTAAACAGCTGAACGTCTTATCATACCTTTCCTAAATCTGTCAATTTTCAAAATTAAAATAAACCCCAGAGCTACTTTGTTAACATTTGGATTAATTTACAATTAGTAAATGAGGTAAGCTACAGTTGTGTGTGCTTGCTCAAAGTCACACTGCAATAATCTAATCAATCTAATGTGCTTAACCCTCATGTTGTGTTTCAGTCATTTTTTCCAGAAAATGCTACGTAATGTTATCGCATTGGACTAAAACTCACTGACTTTACTCACAGATGGTATATCAACTGATTTTCTTTTATCTTTTTACACTTACAGTGTTCAAAAAATTGCTTAGAAATGTAACATTTTGCTATATTATTACCAAATATTGGATTAAATTTTTTAGTGACTTGTTTTCTTTTATTTAACATAGTTTCTGAGTGAACATTGCCACAATTATCCACAAATTATGATAATTTTGTACTTTTCTTTAATTTTCCCACATTTTTACACTTGTGTGAATTGTTTTATTTTGAGCAGCATGACCAGCCTACAAAAGTTCTTATACATTTCTTATTATGCTACATTATTACCAAATATTGGATTCAATCTACTTTTTGAATTGTTTTCTTTTAAGTAGCACTGTTTTTGTATGAACATTGCCAAAATTATACACATATTAGAGTATAACGTATACACATTATATACATGATAATGTTTGTACTTTTTTTGGGGGATTTTCCCACATTTTTACGCTTCTGGTGATCCTGGTCAAACATGACAAACCTACAAAAAATTGCTTATACATTTCTCAAAATGCTATTTTATTACCAAATACTGGATTCAATCTTCTTATTGACTAGTTCTCTTTTAATTAGCACAGTTTTTGAGTGAATATTGTCAAATTTATCCACAAATTATAACGATTTTTGTACTTTTTGGGAATTTTCCACATTTTTTCCACATCTGGTGTTCCTGGTCAAACATGACCAGCCTAAAAAAATTGCTTGTACATGTCTTGTTATGCTATATTATTAACAAATATTGGATTAAGGCTTCTTATTCATTAGTTTTCTTTTAATTACCACAGTTTTTGAGTGAATGTTGCTGAAATTATCCATAAATTATCATTTTTGTACTTTTTTTGGGTGATTTTCCCAAAAAATTCCTGGTCAAACCTGACCAGCCTAACAAAAAATGTTTGTAAATTTCTCATTATGTTATATTATTATCAAATATTGAATTCAATCTTCTTTTTGACTTGTTTTCTTTTTAAATAGCACAGTTTTTGATTGAACATACATTGCCAAAACTGTCTACAAATTCTGATAATTTTTATACCTTTTTAGGGGTTTCCCTACATTTATAGACTTCTGGTGTTCCTGGTGAAAACTGACCAGCCTACAAAAAAAATCACATATAAATCCCTCATTATGCTATATTATTACCAAATGTTGGATTCAATCTTTTTTTGAATTGTTTTCTTTTAAGTAGCATGACCAACCTACAAATATTGCTTATAATTTTCTCATTATGCTATATTATTACCATATTATTGTTTTCTTTTAAATAGCACAGTTTATGAGTGAACATTGCCAAAATTATACACAAATTATGATAATATTTGTACTTTTTTGGATTTTCCAGCATTTTTACACTACTGGTGTTCCTGGTCAAACATGACCAGGCTACAAAAATTGCTTGTAAATCTTTTTGCTGTCTAGTTTTATTTTAATTACTGTTTTTGAGTGAATATTGTCAAAATTATCCACAAATTATTATCATTTTGGTACTTTTTTTTGGGTGATTTTCCAATCTTTTTACACTTCTAGTGCTCCTGGCCAAAAATGACTAACCTACAAAAGAAAAATCACTTATAAATCTCTTATTATGCTATATTTTTACCAAATATTGGATTCAATTTTCCTCTTGAATTTTACACTCCTGGTGACCACCAGCCTACAAAAATTGCTTGTTAATGTCTTTATTGGATTCTTATTAACCAGTTTTATTCACTTTTTAAGTGAATACTGCCAAAATTGTCAACTAACTATTATCAATTTGGTACTTTTTTGGGGATTTTCCCATCTTTATAAACTTCTGGTGCTCCTGGCCAAAAATGACCAGCCTACAAAAAATGCTTATAAATTTCGAATTATGCTATATTATTACCAAATATTGGATGCAATCTTCTTATTGACTTGTTTTATTTTAATTAGTCCAGTTTTTGAGTGAACATTTCCAAAATTATCGACAAATTGTGTTTTTTACTCAAAAACTAAGGTGCATAAGTTTAGATCAATAAGGCCTATAACCAATTTGTCCCGAAAAGAAATAAAAAACATGTATTAATTGAAAGAAAACAAGTTAACCAAAAGACTGAATGCAGTATTTGGTGATAATGTATCATAATGAAAGATTTAAAGGCAATTTTTAAATGGCCAGTCATTTTGGAGAGGGTTTTTAGCACAGCACAAGGGTTAAATAGCGAAAGCTGAGTGTGTCATGTTTTCTTCCTGTCTAGGCTGAACTCAAAAGATTTGGACTGTTACTGTTTGTAAAAACCATTCGATTTTCAGTGATCTGATATGATGAGCATCTGAAAGTAAAGTCTTCCATCTGTTTGGGTTTGGGAGCAGGTCTCTCAGGGAAAAAGAAACCCAGAGAACTCATGCATGCACCACACACACACACACACACACACACACACACACACACACACACACACACACACACACACACACACGTTGGGTTTACATGTTTTATGGGGACATTCCATAGGCGTAATGGTTTTTATACTGTAAAAACCGTACTTTCTATCGCCCTACACCTACCCTACACCTAAACCTAGCCCTCACAGGAGATTGTGCATACTTTTACTTCATCAAAAAAACTCATTGTGCATGATTTATAAGCCTGTTTCCTCATGGGGACCTGAGAAATGTCCCCACAAGGTCAAAATCTACTGGTATTCCTATCCTTGTGGGGACATTTGGTCTAGAGTGCGGATCGGGCCGCATTTTTCTGTCCGAGCCCGGCCCGCGTCCGACAGAGCAGTAACCGAGCCCGACCCGAACCCGACAGGCATTAAGATATTTATGTCCGAGCCCGATCCCAGCCCGACACAGTTAAAATCTTTTTTTTTCTCATACTAATGACACGTGCAGTTTTTTGTGTGGAAAGCCCGCTTTTATTAAGCAACTGTAGGAAGGCGTTCGGAAATGTCAACAGATGAGCGCATCAGTGCACACGGGGGAAAAAGCGCTGTTATAACACAGGCGCACTATCGCGTTGATGTAACCGAGCCCGACCCGAACCCGAGCATCCTTTCTAAATATCTGTCCGAACCCGGCCCGGCCCGTCGGGTTCCGTCGGGTACCGTCGGGCTCGGCTCGGGTATCCATCCTCTAATTTGGTCCCCACAACGTGATGAATACCAGGTACACACACACACACACACACACACACACACACACACAGGAATACAGATCTACAGACAACTCCAGTTTGTTCAGCAGCAGGTGCCCTATTTGTTATTTTCCGTACAATCCATGGGATTTCCAAATTAAGACACACACATTACTGTAAATTCTTGCAAGTGTTGTAACTATAAATGCTGAGTTGAGCCATTTAGGTAGATAGAAGTGAATTTCAGGTAACCCTGCTGTCACACTTCTGAGAATTAACCAATTTGAGTCTCTGATACAAAAAGGTTTCCCATAGTGTAACCTATTTAAATGCTCTCATATGTGACTCTTTGACAGCGTGCTCGCTCTGTACGCAGTGTTAACCTAGTTAAGGCTAAGTCAGCAGGACTTTTGCTGGCTCCTGAAATTCCCCAGGTACTATGTTAGCCTAGTTACAGAAGATGATGAACATCTGTCAAATGAAGCAGTTGCTCGAACAGTCTATCTCAATACGCAAAGTCCTCTCTCTTACACCTTGGTGACATTTGAATAGCTCAAACTGTATTTGCAACTCAAGGACATGCGTGTTTAAGAAACACATCCGTTGATTAAAATATTCAATGCAATGATTTATTCATTATATGGTTTCAGCACTGAGTCGCTGTGCATAATGTCGCAGCAGATATAATAAGAAATAGATGGTCTTCTCTTATGCCTTGGGAAAAATTAGACTGGATGTCTAACTCATATTTAACTCAACTTGAGCTTGGCCGTTTGCTCTGTGGATTGATAGGGAGCTGCAAAACAGATTTATTTTGACTGCTTGTGTCTTTTTTGTGAGGTTGGTAGATTATTGAAGTATCTTTTACAATATACTATTTTAGTCTTTCTCATCCAAAGTTTTATGTTAATTCAATGTGTTACTTGATGTTTCTTGTAATTACTTGTGAGATTTGCTAGCAGTGTTTTAAAGTAAATCCATCACTAATATAAACAAAAACTTTGCCCAAAAGAGATCCTCATTACCAGAGTCATACATAGCAAACAGCAACTGTCCTCTCAAATTCTGTCTCAGAAAAGAGACCAATTAGCAAAGGGCAAACTTAATGTCGTGACAGAATCCGAAATTAATTAAGAGTGTTGCGGCAGAGGCTGTTTCACATTTTTACAGCGAGATATTAAATGATATAACTGTTAAAGCACCACAAAATGGTCTCAAACATTACAGAAAAAGAGCCATCTGCAGTCTAAAATGGCAAACGTTATTTTTGTGTTATATGTAACTAAAAATGAAATACTAATACATACACTAAAATGTAAATAAACGTTAAAGAGTTAGGACCTAAAATTGAGTATAAATGATCATTTAGATTTATTAACATGTAATAATTTAAAAAAAGTTAATGGGTGCAGCTTATTTGATAGACATAAGATGAATTAAAAACATATTTCTAGTTTACACTACCAGTCAAAAGTTTTTGAACAGTAGCTCTTCTGCTCACCAAGCCTGCATTTATTTTATCCATAGTACAGTAAAAATGTATTTTTTTTTTTTTTACTTTTTAAAATAACTGTTTTCTATTTGAATATATTTAAAATGTAATTTTTTCGGTGATTTCAAAGCTAAATTTTTAGTATCATTAGTCCAGTCACATGATCATTCAGAAATCATTCTAATATTCTGCTCAAAAAGCATTTATTATTATTATTGTGTTGAAATCAGCTGAGTATAATTTTTTCAGGTTTCTTTGATGAATAGAAAGTTCAGAAGAACACCATTTATCGGAAATATAAATGTCTTTATCATCACTTTTGATCAATTTAAAGCATCCTTGCTAAATAAAAGTATTAAATTCTATAAAAAAATAAAATAAAATAAAAATTATACTGACTGAATGGTATAGTATATTATGTTACAAAAGCTTTTTATTTCAAATAAATGCTGATGTTTGGATCTTTCTATTCATTAAAGAATCTTGAAAAAAATTACTCAACAGTTCTAAATATTGATAATAAAAAAATGTTTCTTCAACAGCAAATCAGCATGTTAAAATGATTTTCGAAGAATCATGATTGATACAAATTTAGCTTTGATCACAGGAATAAATTACATGTTATAATATATTCAAATAGAAAGCAGTTATTTTAAATAGTAAATATATTTCACAATATTACTGCTTTTGCTGTACTTTAAATTAAAAAAATGCTGATTGGTGAGCAGAAACAAAAATCTTACTGTTCAAAAACTTTTGACTGGTGGTGTATATCTAGCTTAATAACCGCTAATAACATTAGTTCATATGTAATAAATGATCTAACCTTGTAGTTCTTTGGTGAAAATGGCATAGACATGAATGTATTAAAATCTTTAAAGCACATGGTTTATTAATACACAAGTGACATTAAAATACCAACACAGTCATGTTAAATATGTTAAGTTATAGTGATTCTACTCAGTCTGTAAAATGGAAAAGAAAACCTGCACTTTTCCCAAAAGCTTTCCTGAGAAAAGCAAAATAGGATGGGTTAATAGATCTTTAACACATATTTGTTCTTTCTGGACAACATCCTGCTTATCTACTTTCACTTTATTGAGTTTACATCTGCATCTTTAGAGTTGAGCTGTGTCTACCCTACACAAACTGCATAGGAATGAGACAAAGACTTGATTAGGTCACCCCATCACATCAACCCCAAGAAAATTCTTTAACACCCCTCTTTCTCTCCTGTATCTAAGCAACGCTGGCAGATCGGTAAGGGTGGGTTCAGAGCGGAATGAGACCCTCACATAAATGAGATGGGTTCGGACACAAAGGGGCAAGCCCGGGTCCCTCTTGAGTGCCTCTATGCAAGATGCGGGTCAGGGACCACTCTAGCTTCACAATCTGGGACTAACTGCTTTAAAAATAAAAAAAGGAGGGGTGAGACAATAATGGACTGAAAACCACATAAGCACTGACCACAACAGGTTACATTCCACCCAATAGACACAAATGACACATTTTATGCTGCTCATGCTTTCCTTACCTTGCAGTGCCTCTTAGGATGCATAAGCCTTCATCATGGTGTATGCTTTAAGCAGGGGCAGTTTTTGCTTGTGAAGACATCCACTTGACCTCCTCTCTGGAATGTAAATTTCTGCAGACTGTTGTGGATGTTGCACTAAATGAGCAGCATTCAGCTTCCATATGATTATTCACATCAATTCTCTGTCGGTGGTCGTTTCCAGCGTCCACGTAGTATGCTGATGCAGATGTGCACTAGGATTTTGTCCTGCTGTCCGGTATTTGATCGTCTCTAAGCCCTTGGATAATGTGCAACAATGTAATTCTCACAATGCTGCGTGTAGTCCGTGTGTGTTGCCCCCCCTCAACAAGACACCCTCACCCCATATTCTCCAATCGCGTTTTAAAGTCTACTGGGATGTGTAGTTCTTTTAACGACTTGGCACTAAACCGCAAACAGTTGTTTTGTATGTCACGCTTATTTAAGCGACTAACCCAATACATTTTTTTCTTATGCATTTATATACACAATTCCTGAAAAGTGGTGTGATGTGGTGTCAGGTGTTGCGTGCGAGACCGGCGCCTTTTTGTACTACATTTCCCATGATGCATTTGGAACAGATGGTATTCACAGCAGACCGCTAAGTGCTGTGATTGAGGATGCTCGGAGAATAGCTATAAATTCAAATTTAAAAAAAATTATATATATTTATATCTCTCTATAAATGTATTCTATATGGTTCTCGTCTATTCTTATATATCTTTTGCTAAATGTAATCACTGTTGTGGAAAAAACTTTGACGTAGGCTACATCCAACAGACACATAAATTACTTTTTATAATTTTGCGATACTCTGCCAGACGTATGTGTATCTTTCAGGCTGTTATTCTCCTTCATGTATGGTTCAAATACGTGGCATTAGATACGGAAAGAATTCTGAATGTGCTTTCCAGAGAAGTCTCAGTTGATGTAATACTGCCGCCTTGAGGAAATGCTTTCGCGTGCTACTTGCAATACAATGACGGCGCCAGCCGGTACAAGTATTTACGCTACCAGTCAAAAGTTTTTGAACAGTAAGATTTTTAATGTTTTTTAAAGAATTATCTTCTGCTCACCAAGCCTGCATTTATTTCATCCAAAATACAGCAAAAGCAGTAATACTGTGAAATATGTTTACTATTTAAAACAACTGTTTTCTATTTGAATGTAGTTTAAAATGTAATTTATTCCTGTGATCAAAGTTAAATTTTCTGCATCATTACTCCAGTCTTCAGTGTCACACAATCCTTTAGAAATCATTCTAATATGCTGATTTGCTGTTCAAGCAACATCTCTTCTTACTATTATAAATATTTAAAACAGTTCAGTACATTTTATCAGGATTCTTTGATGAATAGAAAGATCAGCATTTATTTATTAGCATTTTTCTAACATTATACACTGTATAAATTCAAAAGTTAGGAGTTAGAATGCTTTTTTTTTTTTTACTTTGTGAAAGAACTTATAGAAATTAATACTTTTATTTAGCAAGGATGCAATAAAATATTCAAAAGTAATCATAAATACATTTATGATGTTACAAAAGTTTTCTACTTCAGATCAATTCTGTTTTTCTGAACTTTCTATTCATCAGAGAAACTTAAAAAAATTACTCAGCTGTTTTCAACATAATAATACTAATAATATAACAATAGTACTAATAATAAATGTTTTTGAGCAGCAAATCCTAATATTAGAATGATTTCTGAAGGATCATGTGACTGGAGTAATTATGCTAAAACATTAGCTTTAAAAACACAGAAATACATTATATTTTAAAATATATTCAAATAGAAAACAGTTATTTGAAATAGTTAAAATATTTCAAAATTTTACAGTCTTTTCTGTACTTTGGATTAAATAAATGCAAAAAAAAAAACACTGAAAACATACTGTTCAAAAACTCTGACTGGTAGTGTAAGTGTATTTTTAAAAAAATAATTATATTTGGTAATAAATGACAGACATTATTAGATAGCAATCATTTTTCCCAGTTGTTTGTTGCTTGAGAGATACATTGTAAATGAATTATAAAGTTGTTGTGGGAATAACTTCGTAAATAAGGAACGAATAGGGAGTGACCAATATATAGCACAGCAAGGCTACTATATTGGCATGATTGTTTTACATGGGGCAAAGACGTAAAAGAGTTTAAGCATAAAAACAACAAGTCTAATACTGCTTTAAATTTATGTTTTTCCAAATTCAAAAAGTTTTCTGTTTAATTTCATTGCATTTTTGTTTTTCTGAGCAAAAATAAATACATTTTTACCTAATTTACAGAAGACACTCACTAAAATGTCATTCAGTGTAACAATCTTGTCAGGCATATACAACAAAAAACAATTTATGACATATTAAAAGACAAATTACTTTCACCCCAAATACGAATTAGTTGTAATTCTACATTTTTAAAATGGTCACTATCCTAGGTTTTGCCCATTTGTCAGTAAAATTGTTTACTCATTTAAAACACAATAAAATTTAATATGCTCTCTTATTCATATTCATATTTTAATATGCACACATCACAATAAGAATTTTGTTTGGATTTTTACATAAATATTGTATTACACGGAATGACAATGTAACATTAATTCAACCAGATTTCGATATTTTATTCTCCAAAAACTTAAACCTTAAAAGCAGACACTTTACTTAGATTTAATGTGCTTTCTATGGACATAAAATCACTTTTGTAAAGTTTGTAAAACGTGGTCATCTTAATGGCATATATTCCCAAAGCATCAATACAAAACCATATAAAAAATTAATAAAGTCCAAAATAAAAACAAAATAAAGAATAAGATGACACTGTGTAAGTAATAGTAATAAAATAATACAAACAAAAATAATACAAAATACTATTAATTACAAAAATACTAATAAAACTAAAATAAACATTCAAAAACAACAACAAAAAACATTATTCGCCCTTACTACGCCTACAAATGCCACAAACAGTAAAATAAAAGCCTGTAACATCTACTTAAACTGAGGCTATAAAATGGTAGTTGAGATATTTACATCTCTTGTAATTTCAAACTATAAATAGTGTTAGTTATATAAATTTGGTCATCATTTTAAACTGTAATGGAAAGAATGAAACATTTTGCCTTTCACGGTATGTGGTTATTTTCTGGGATTTCCATAACCACGGTTCAAATATCTCACGCACACGCAAAAAACGTTTGTGAGAGAGTTAAATGTTCGAGTGCCTTCTTTTCAGAAGAAACTGACACCGTTTTACAACACAATACTACATTGAAATAGAATTTTGCGCTGTGTTATAAAACCGAGTTCGTCTTTATAAACATTGATGCTCATGGTTTTTAGTTTCCACCAAAAACCATAGGTAGATCATTATGGGACCTCTTTCAGACAGTCTAAAAGCTTGCATAATCGTTAGACCACTGTTTAATTTTCATTTTAAGACCTTAGCCAATAAACGTTACCACTTTTATTATAGTAACAGCAACTGTTACTTTGGCCAAAAATATATGGTTAGGCTACAATAAATGTTACATTTCGAAATATGTACTTGAAGAGTTTTTCCTGAGTCAAATTTAACAGTTAGAAATTTAATAAAATAATATTTAAAAAAAATAAGAAAATTACGGTTTTATAGCACGTTTCTATCTAATCGCTTCTTGAGGTCGGTCTTTTCACTCAGGCATGTGTTTGGACAATACTGAAGCGCGCCACAGAACTGGAAGGACCTCTGTCGTTCCAGCGCCGTTTGAAAAAAACAAGCGACCAGGCCAATGAAAAATTTAAGTTTCTCATCTGATTGAAATCTACAACATCCTGGTTGCTAATTCGGTAAATAGTTTTCATACATTTTACAAATAACCCATATTTCTTTGTTAAACTAAAATTTGTTTTTAGAAATGATAGTTATAACCTTTATTTTGACTATAAAGTTCGTTAGCCGACCGGCTAATGATGAATGGACAACTGACTAACGCTTGCAAATTCAAGCGCCGTTTGCAAAAAATTATGTGCTAATTTTGTGCCAAATGAAGTACAAATGCAATAACGCTTAATTAGCGATTTTTTTCCATGCATGTTGTAACTCGACGAATGATATAAAGTGAAACTCATAAAACTTGCTCTCACTATACCGTGTTCACTTTGTCCTACATAAGTTTGCTTTGCCTTAGAGCTACTAATGAAAATACCAAATGTGTACCGTGAACTTTGTGTTGAAGACCAACATATATATTTTCTGAACATCAGCCATGGTAAAGCAAACATAAGACCATATATGGAACGTATTTGTAACTATGCAGTGCTATAAGCGTAATGTCCCTGTGCTAGTTAGATGAAATCGTTTCGCTGTCTTCACCTTTAACTTCGCTATATACAATCTGTTTGACTTGCTTGTAGGTGCTGGTTAAGCTCTTTGTCCTGAACCTGAAGGTCCAGTGACAGCAGCCATGTTTCTGTACAACTTGACCCTGCAGCGGGCAACTGGCATCTCCCATGCCATCCATGGCAACTTCTCAGGTATATCATAGAACAACACTTAGTCCTAGATACTTTCTTAAAATGTACAGATAATGTACTCACCCCCTTGTCATCCAAGATGTTCATTTCTTTCTTTCTTCAGTCGTAAAAAAAAAAATTGTGTTTTTTGAGGAAAACATTTCAGGATTTCTCTCCATATAATGGACTTCTATGGTGCCCCCGAGTTTGAACTTCCAAAATGCAGTTTAAATGCAGCTTCATAGGGCTCTAAATGATCCCAGCTGAGGAAGAAGGGTCTTATCTAGCGAAACGATCGTTATTTTCTAAAAACATTTACAGCTTATATACTTTTTAATCTCAAACGCTTGTCTTGCCGAGCTAGACAAGATGAGCATTTGAGGTTAAAAAGTATATAAATTGTAATTTTTTTTAAAGAAAATAACTCACCGTTTTGCTAAATAAGACCCTTCTTTCCTCGGCTGTGATCGTTTTGAGCCCTTTGAAGCTGCATTTTGGAAGTTCAAACTCAGGGGCACCATAGAAGTCCATTATATGGAGAGAAATCCTGAAATGTTTTACTCAACAAACATAATTTCCTTACGACTGAAGAAAGAAAGACACAAACATCTTGGATGACAAGGGGGTGAGCACATTATCTGTAAATTTGTTCTGAAAGTGAACTACTCCTTTAAGCACAATGTTTAAATCTTTGGTGTTGTTGGTTTTCACTAGGAACTAAGCAGCAGGAGATTGTTGTTTCTCGTGGGAAAATTCTGGAACTGCTGCGTCCTGATGCCAACACAGGAAAGGTCCACACGCTGCTTACTATGGAGGTGTTCGGTGTCGTCCGATCCCTCATGGCCTTCAGGTTGACAGGTGGAACTAAAGGTGAGCAGCTTGGTTCTAATTGATGTTTTGCGTATTTCGTATTCACCTTTTTCCTCAACATAAGCTTATGGGTGAGACTTCCGGTTCATTAGCCACTATAACTAAATAACGAGAAGAATATCAATGTGCAGTAAACGATAAAACTCAGTGTTTCCCCTAGGTTTACAGCTTTGGGGTGTGGTGCCGGTAACCAACATTACTTTTCCCCGGTTCTTTAGCCTACTTTGTGTAATAGCGAAAACATTTATTTCAGTGAAAAAATAAGTCCAAAACTCAGCATTTTGAACAATAGGGCCCTACAATCTTTTGCTTTTTTCAGAAATTCTTGTGTGTGAATTTTTCTGATAATCAAATGAAAGTGTAAACATTTATTTATTTTTAATCAAATGAATTTTTTTTGGCAAACAAACAGGTTTACTGTTGAAATTAACACATGGAAGAAAAATTATATTCAGTTAAAGTTTTTACAATAATTGTAGTATTTTTTTTTCTACAATTAAGTGGTTAATCTTGTTGTAATATTTATTTATCATCAAATATATTGTTTTATGTAAATTATTTTAATA
>NC_133371.1:31667000-31787912 GCF_049309525.1 Garra rufa
TTACCGTGTAGTCAAGTTTATTTCTTCATCAGAACATGTGTGAAGAAATTTTGCATTATATCATTTGTTAAGCAATGAATGGGTGCCATCAGAATGAGAGTGCAAACAACTGATAAAACCATCACAATAATCCAAAAGTAATCAATACGACTGCAGTCCATCAGGAACATTTTGTGAAGTAAAAACCTGTTCTCTATCCATATATATATATATATATATATATATATATATAAATATAAATAATTTTTATTTATTTTTTTCCAGTAAAAAAAAAAAAAGTCAATATTTTTTGGACAGAATAATTTTTTTCCCCCAAAAAATTACAGTAATAATGACAATAAAAATGCATATAATGGTACAAGAGATTAATATTTCAAATAAATGCTTAATCAAGTAAATGCAGCCTTGGTGAGTATAAGAGACTTCTTTCCAAAAATTTAAATCTTGCAGACTCCAAACTTTTGAACAGTATTGTAGATTGCAAGTACTGTTTTCTGTTGCAATGTGTCCGAAATGATGAATATCTTCATGTCTCTTCTCTGACTGTTTGATGGAGAGATTGTTTAGATATCTGATCTGGGCTCTGCAGAAAAGCTTTACTTTTAGAGGAGAAAAATAGTGACACCACCTGTCAAAAGATTTTTAACAGTAAGATTTATAATGTTTTTTTAAAGTGACTTCTGCTCACCAAGCCTGTATTTATTTGATCCAAAGTACAGCAAAAACAGTATAATTTAAGTATTTTTACTATTTAAAATATAAAAATATATATTTTTAAAATAAAGTTACATATTTTACAATGTAATTTATACCTTATTCCAAATATTTCAGTGAAAAAATAAGTCAAACTCATTTCAGCGTTTTGAACAATAGGGCCCTACAATCTTTTGCTTTTTTTTTTCAGAAATTCTTGTTTTATTTTTTTATGATAATCAAATGAAAAATAAACCCTTTCATTTTTTGGCAAACAAAAGGTTTACTGTTAAAATTAATACATGGAAGAAAAGTTATATTTGGTTAAATTTTATTTTTAATTAAAATTGTAGTATTTTTGTGTACAATGAAGTGGTTAATCTTGTTGTAATATTTGTTTTTTATCATATATATTGTTTTATGTAAATAATTTAAATAGGAATATATAAACACTTACTATGTTAAACCAGACTTATTTTGACAGGTTGCCGTGAAGTTTCTGTGTGTATACAGTATGATATGATGCTAGTTTTTTCAAATGAAATGGTAAAATTGACAAGAAGTGACACTCACAGCAGCTTTATCTGTTCATGTGAGATGCAAAGGCCAAAAATTCTCGGGAGCTCCACGAGTCAGTATGCGTGTAGTAAAAAAAAAACGCCTCTCTGCTATTCATACATACAGAGAGACAAACATGCAGGAATCATGTTGAAGAGGTCTTTTTGCGTTTCAGTTTTTATTTTTTTACAGACGCTAGTCCATATCGCGATTCGAATTAAGTGACAGACCAACTTTTGATTTATTCATCCAAAAATTGACGTATTGCGTGGCATTCCGCGCTATAGTAAATTCCGTTTTTTTTATTAATCTAGTCTGCGATCCCGTCCTGTTTTCACGGAGGAGACATTGTAAACGCACGACCATGTAGAGACAGAAATGACATGCCGTCGTGTAAATAAAATAAAAAACGTAAGGCTATTTAGTTTGTTTAATAAAATAACAAGGTATAGACCTGTTCTATAGGAAAGATAACCTTAAATGACTTCTATTGTAATCTGGCGCTATATCGAAAATAAAATGAACTTGACATTCAAGGGGGGCGGGCTGCCCCCCTAAAATAATGGCAGGGGAAACACTGAAACTGTTTGCTCTACAAACCAATGTGCTCATAAATAAGATAATCCATTAAAATAATATGGTAAGACACAGCATGTACAGCTGAAAATAGCTGGATGCGGGTGAGACGGATACCAAATCCATTAAGTTTATTTTGAGGAGGAGTTTGGATATAAAGATTTGAATTCTTATGGCTTTCTTCTCTCATTTTTTTAACAGACTATGTTGTGGTTGGAAGTGACTCTGGCCGTATTGTGATCTTGGAGTACCATCCCTCCAAGAACATGTTTGAAAAGATACACCAGGAGACGTTTGGCAAGAGCGGCTGCAGACGTATCGTGCCAGGGCAGTTCCTCGCTGTGGACCCAAAGGGCAGAGCTGTTATGATAGGTAAAACTACAGACTCTATGTGCAAGGTTGTAGTAGTTCAACATGCATTTATAGATGGTTTTCCTGAACTCTGAAGTCACGCCTGACTCTTAACCTGAAGAATGCTTTGCATTTCCAGTCTCCAGTGTTTCTAGTCAAAGTAGCGTATATTCAGAGCTGTTAAACCTAATAAAATGTTTTTAAAAAGCACATGGCTTTATAGCGCCATCACTTTGCAATGTCACAATGACCGTCATTTTTCAGTGCCTCACTCCTCAAAGTTTAATGAGTGTGTAAATGTTAGCTACATTAAAAACAGTTGGACACTATTTAAATGGGTTCCTATTGAGACCGGAACAGAAGAGCATCCAATCTGACGTTAGAATTCGTAATGGCAGCGCTCATCGTTTACTCAGGAAAAAGGTCTATATATAGCAGTTAAAGGTCCCATATCGTCAAAATCAAAATTTCCTGGCTTTTCTCATGATAACTAAGGTCTAGGGGCTATCTAACTACCATATGAGTTTCAAAACAGTCAATCCACAGTAAACTGCACACAGCCTGCTTAAAGTAGCTGTTCATTTTCACGAGCAGCTGTGACTTCCGTAACGATGTGACGTCCGATCGACTCAAGTCACCGCCTTCAGTCACAAACCAACGTCCCACCCTCCTTTTGTCAAACCCCCAGACAACAACGCATCATTCCATTGAGCAACAACAACAGGAAAAAAAAGTGGAGAAAACCCTGTTCAGTCGATAGATGTCAAGCTGCGATCATTACACAGGCTTCAGAACAACGTTAATATAAGAGACCAGCCGCACGTCAACTTCAGCCTCTTTCACACAGCGATTCCAGGAAATACACGGATAATGTGTCCCAAGATTTGTTCCAGAATTGTTTAATTTGGTTCATTCACAGTTGTTTTCCGGAATCTGTGCGTGCTTTACACACAAACAATAAAGACATGTGACGTTTGGATGTGAGATGTAATGCGACGCGTACGTTTCACTAAACTGAAACTAACCTGAACAAACTGTGCTTCAGCGCTGATAGTGAGGAGCTGAGTCTGCCTGATGATCGCTGCTTCATTCCACTTTGCACGTAACGTTATTTTTCGTTGTGAAGAGTCGCTTGATAACGTGCTTCATTACTACAACACTGCCTTTAGGTTCTGGCTTTGGTTCACACAGTTCCCGTAATTTTCCAGAATCAGCGCGCATTGTGAAAGGGGCTTTACTAAAGCAACAGTTATGTAGCCTACTGCATTCGGTGTTTGTAAAAGAAAAAACATTAATGATCATTCTAAAATATCCTGTTGAGTATCAGCTCTCTCTATTGCTCTGAGCTCGCTTACGCTTACAGCATACATGACCGTAGTTACCTGTGATTGGCCTGGTTGTGCGTCACTCAGAAAACAACAGGCCAATCAGAAGAGAGGCTCATGAATATTAATTAGATGGGCCAAAATCGACCTGTTTTTGACAGAGCTCCTAAAAAAGGAGCTGTAAAAATATATTGAGATGGATTTTGGCACTTATACCGCACATATATATTCTTAAGGACATCAACAAATAGAATAAACCTCCAGAAATGTGTACGATATGGGACCTTTAAAGAAGTAGTTTGCTAAAATAAGTATTTTCTGAAAATGTACTCGTCCTCAGGCCATCTAGTGAGTAGTCAAGTTTATTTCTTCATCAGAACATGTGTGAAGAAATTTTGCATTATCATTTGTTCAGCAATGAATGGGTGCCATCAGAATGAGAGTGCAAACAACTGATAAAACCATCACAATAATCCAAAAGTAATCAATATGACTGCAGTCCATCAGGAACATTTTGTGAAGTAAAAACCTGTCCTCTATCCATATTTTTTTTTCCAGTAAAAAAAAGTCAATATTTTTTGGACAGAATAATTTTTTCCCCCAAAAAAATTACAGTAATAATGACAATAAAAATGCATATAGTGGTACAAGAGATTTATTTTACAAATAGATGCTTAATCAAGTAAATGCAGCCTGAGAGACTTCTTTGAGCATAAGAGACTTCTTTCCAAAACATTTAAATCTTGCAGACTCCAAACTTTTGAACAGTATTGTAGATTGCAAGTACTGTTTTCTGTTGCAATGTGTCCGAAATGATGAATATCTTCATGTCTCTTCTCTGACTGTTTGATGGAGAGATTGTTTAGATATCTGATCTGGGCTCTGCAGAAAAGCTTTACTTTTAGAGGAGAAAAATAGCGACACCACCAGTCAAAAGATTTTTAACAGTAAGATTTATAATGATTTTCTTGAAGTCTCTTCTGCTCACCAAGCCTGCATTTATTTAATCCAAAGTACTGCAAATTGGTATAATTTTGATTTTTTTTTTTTTTTTTTTTTTTACTATTTAAAATAATTAAAAAAATAATAATAATTAAAAAAAAAATTTAATAAAGTGTCACATGAATCATGATCCTTTGGAAATCAAAAGCCTGGGGGGGGGGGGGTGTTTATAGAAATGAATACTTTTATTTTGCAATGATGCTTTAAATTGATTAAAAGGGATGATAAAAATATTTATAATGATGAAAAAGATTTCTACTTCAGATAAATGCTGTTTTTCTGAACTTTCTATTCAACAAAGAAGCCTGAAACATTCTACTCGGCTCTTTTCAAAATAATCATGTTTTTTTTAGCAGCAAATCAGGATATTAGAATAAATTCTGAAGGGACATGTGACTGAAGTAATGATGCAAAAAAAAAATCAGCTTTGAAATAAAAATAATTTGGAATAAATTAAATTTTTAAATGTATTCAAATAAAAAAAAAAAAGTTATTTTAAATGGTAAAAATAGTTTGTGTTAATCTGACCTTTTACCCTGTGTATCATAGTTCCTGGTGGTTCCTGTCCTCTATCCGTAATATTGCTTTTTTCCGGTGAAAATGTCATCTCGTCTGAGTCAGGAGAAAAATTTGCAATGATCAAGCATCAAGTCCAAATGTTCCAGAAAAGTTTAAAAACAAATGTCAGTGAGTTTTAATTTCAGAGGACAACAGTGTTTTTATGGTGGAGGAAGAATTATGATAGATTATGGACTAGTATTTTGGTCAGAAGCAACGGATAAAAATTAAAATGCCTCGATGGGTTTGTTGCTTAAAACACATATTTTTTGCTTCACAAGATGTGCAGGTTTATTGTGGCGCTTTTATGAACCAACTGTAATTTTTTTTTTTGTCACTCACATAATGCTAAATTTCACAATCTCTTTAGATGATAAAACAAGCTCATCTATATTTTGGATGGCCTGAGGGTCAGCAAATTTTTATTTTAGGGTGTACTATTTCTTTAATCGAAATTATGCATTTTCCCATTTTAACTATGCACATTCCATTTTCCCAGGAGCCATAGAGAAGCAGAAGTTGGTATACATCCTGAACAGAGATGCAGCTGCCCGCCTTACCATCTCCTCCCCTCTAGAGGCCCACAAGGCTAATACGCTCGTCTACCATGTGGTTGGTGTGGATGTGGGCTTTGAGAACCCCATGTTTGCCTGCCTGGAGATGGACTATGAGGTCAGAGTCATTCTTGTCGTGCATTGGTTTTTAGCCAGAAAGCTAGGCTCTGAGCAGTCTTCCCAAGGGGACTGCAGGATGACTTAAAAGTTGCTAAAATAATTAATTTCTGCCAGCATAATAAAATTCTAATCTAATTTAAAATGCTAAAGACAAAATCAAGATGTAAACTATATAAAATCAGATTTTTATGGAAGAACCTGTGGTTCTTAAAACAGTTTTACAAGTAGCTTTGTCATAATTACAGTGGAAATAACAGAAATATCTTAGCTTATATAAGGGGGAGGCCTTCGAATATTGTAATGGACAGCGGTGGATTTTTGGGTCAAAAAGGTTAAACCACTGAACCCATGGGGGAATAAAATTCACATTAGTGGCCTGACCGATGCTGAGTTGCCTAAGATGTAATCACAAGCAGCTAGCTGAATACAGAACAGATTCTTTGCAAACTGAGATGTTTTTTGCGTGTAGCCAATGTCATGATAGTTTCTCATCCTAGTTTTTCAATAATAAACATGTCTCTAACCCATAGTGTTAAACGGCTTTGCAGGAGGCAGATAACGATCCCACCGGAGAGGCTGCGGCAAACACACAGCAGACTCTGACCTTTTATGAGTTGGACTTGGGCCTCAACCATGTGGTGCGCAAGTACAGCGAGGCACTGGAGGAACACGGCAACTTCCTCATCACAGGTTCTGACCTTTTTTAAAATGTCAAGATCTCAAAATGCAAGATAAGGATTCACAAGTTGGTCTGAGTTGCAAAACGTTTAGCAGAACACATTTGCTATCTAATACTTATTTCACCATAGTTGTTAAGGTGTGATTCTACATTTACTTAGGTTTGGGGTCAGTTAGAAAAAAACAAATTCCATATTGAAATGAATTCTGAAGAATCATGCCACACTGAAGACTTAAAGGAGTCATCCTTGATGTTCATGTCTTTCTTTCTTCAGTGACAAAGAAATTAAGGTTTTTGAAGAAAACATTCCAGGATTTTTTGTACGTATAGCAGACTTCAATGGTGGCCAACTGTTTGAAGGTCCAAATTGCAGTTTCACATGTTTATCGCAGAGCTAGTGCAAGTAGTGCATAAAATTTACTTTGAAGTAAATGACTGATTGTTTCACTAGATAAGACCCTTATTCCTTGGCTGGGGTCGTGTAGAGCAGTGGTTCTCAATCCTGGTCCTGGGGGACCCCTGCTGTGCACATTTTGCATGTCTCCCTTATTTAACACACCTGACTGAGATCATTAGCTGATTAGTTCAGTTCATGGATCTCTCTCCTCATGAGCTGATGATCTCAATCAGGTGTTAAATAAGGGAAACATGCAAAATGTGCAGAGCAGGGGTCCCCCAGGACCAGGATTGAGAACCACTGCTCTACACGACCCCAGCCAAGGAATAAGGGTCTTATCTAGTGAAACAATCAGTCATTTACTTCAAAGTAAATTTTATGCACTACTTGCACTAGCTCTGCGATAAACATGTGAAACTGCAATTTGGACCTTCAAACCATTGACCACCACTTTATGGAGAAAAATCCTGGAATGCTTTCCTCAAAAACCTAAATTGCTTTGCGACTAAAGAAAGACATGAACATCTTGGATGAAATGGGGGTGAGTAAATTATCAGTAATCTCTCCTTTTAGTAACTAGTGCAAATTCATCTTAAAATTCAGAGTAAATTACACTTAAATGCTGAAATGAATAGCATTTGAAGTTGTTGTAATGTTTCACAGTATTATTGTCTCTGCTGTATATTCTAATCAAGTAAATGCAGCCTTGGTGAGCACAGGAGATTTATTTTAAAACATTGAAATCTTACAAACTATTTAAACTAAACTATTAAAAAGTATTGTAGATTACAAGTAAGGTTTTCTGTTGCGTTGTGTCAGAAATGATGAAATCTTCATGTCTCTTCTCTGAATGTTTGTGAAGAGATTTAGATATCTGATCTTCCTGCACTCAGCAAAGAAAGTTTTGGTTTTAAAGAAGAAATATGTAAATGTATTATGAGTTTGTGTCCATCTGACCTTTTACTCTGTGTGTTGTAGTTCCTGGTGGTTCAGATGGTCCCAGCGGTGTGCTCATTTGCTCTGAGAATTATATCACCTACAAAAACTTTGGGGACCAACCAGACATCCGTTGCCCAATCCCACGCAGAAGGGTGAGTTTGTGTGGTCTTCCCCTTTTCGTTTCTCGATTTGAACACAATAAACATCACCTTGAGAAGTCTAAACAGCTATTAGTATTGAAATGATGAGCTTTTCATGTCTCTTCTCTGACTATTGAACTGGAGACACATAAAGACCTCTGATCATAATATTCGTTTTGACCTTGTATGGTTGCTTGGTTCTCAGTCATTGTGTTTACAGAAGAAATTAAACACAGATGTGAGATGTGACCACAGCACTTTTCTCTTTCAGAATGACCTGGATGATCCTGAGAGAGGCATGATCTTTGTCTGCTCTGCCACCCACAAGACCAAATCCATGTTTTTCTTTCTAGCCCAGACAGAACAGGGAGACATCTTTAAGGTTACTCTGGAAACTGATGAGGAGATGGTGAGTGTACAGAATTAAAGACCTAACTGTGTTGTCTTTTTCATGGGCATGCAGAGGTGCTGAAGCAAAGTGTGATTGCGTTAAAATACTTGTGCTGCATTCAATTCAACACGGAAAGTTTGACTTATATTACTTAATGTGCTTGTAAAACCCCCTTGAAGGTGCAACTTGGAAACTTTCAGCAGAGGCTTTGATGAAATGTGGGTGCTTCACATTACCTAAACACAGTTGATGGTAAATATTTACTTTTATGCAAATACAGTGCCTTGAGAAAGTATTCATACCCCTTTATTTTTTGTTTCCACGTTTTGTTGTTGGCTTGTGTTAAACTGCTTTAAATTACTTTTTTCACCACATCAATCTACACTCCATACATTATAATGGCAAAGCCAAAACAGGTTTTTAACATCTTTGCAAATGTATTAAAAATATCAAACTTAAATTATTCCATTGCATAAGTATTCATACCTGTATCTGGGACAGTTGACTTTCAGCTCAGGAGCATTCATATTGCTTGCAAATGTTACCACACTTCGAATGAAGTTACCCATTCAATTGAATTTGCCACAGGTTATGATTTGGAAAGGCACACAGCTGAAAATGCATTAAAAAAAAACTGCCACACATTTATGGAAGAGTTCAGAAAAAAAATCCTGCTGCATTGAAGGTTCACAGAAGCATGTAGTCTCCATTACCCTTAATAGAAGAAGTTTAAAACAACCAGGGCTCTTCCTAGAGCTGGCCTCCTGGCCAAACTAAACAATTGATGGAGAAGAGTGGAGGAATAGCTCAATGCACCAATTTTTTTTTTTTTTAGATTGCCCTGATTAAAACCAAGTCCAGAGCATTCATAACCTCAGACTGGGCAGGAGGTTCACCTTCCAAGAGGACAGTGACCCTAAGCACATAGCAAGAGTGGCATATAGACGACTCTGAATGTCCTTGAGTGGCCCAGCCAAAGCCTGAGCTTGAACCCAATCAAACATTTCTGGAGAAACCTGAAAATGCCCCTATCCAACCTGACAGAACTTAAGAGGTGAGGCAAAGGATGGCAGATAATTACCATATACAAATGTGCAAAGCTTGTCGCAGCATACCCAAAAAGACTTAAGGCTGTAAAAGTTCTTCAGCTAAGTATTGAGTTAAGGGTGTGAATACTTATGCAATGTACTTATTTCAGTTTTTTAAATACATTTAGAAAGCTGTAACAATTGTTTTGTTATTATGGTGTATGGAGTGTACATTTGAAATAAGTAATTTAAAACAGTTTAACATAATGCAGCAACATAAAACATGGAGGAAAAATGGAGTATAAATACTTTTGCAAGGCACTGTAAAGTGCATTTCCTACGTTACACTGCTAGGAAGATGTTTGCCGAGAAAGTTGTAAAATGCTGCTGAAAATTGTAAGTGTGCAGAGCAAATCCAATATCTGACTTTGAATGGAATGCAGCATTGCATAGTGGTTTTTTAATGATGCTCACAAGGAATTAAAGTAAATGTGGTGATATAACATTGGGTGTTTTCCAATAAACTGGAGAGATCTGGTGCCAGAATACACACACGAGAGGTTAAAATGCTGGAAAGTGATGTGCTATCTGTTTGTATTAAATATCTATTTGTGTTGTAGGTTACTTAGATCAGGATGAAGTATTTTGATACCATCCCAGTGGCTGCAGCCATGTGTGTTTTGAAGACATTTTTAGATGTCTAAACCATTATTAGTATTGAAATGATGAGCTTTTCATGTCTCTTCTCTGACTATAGAACTGAAGACACATAAAGACCTCTGATCATACTTATTTTTGACCTTGTATGATAAGCACAGATGTGTAATGTGACCAGTGCTTTTCTTTTTCAGATATGCTACCTCTCTGAATAAAATATCTGTTCATATTTTAGGTGACGGAGATCAGGATGAAGTATTTTGATACCATCCCAGTAGCTACAGCCATGTGTGTTTTGAAGACTGGCTTCTTATTTGTTTCTTCAGAGTTTGGAAACCAGTAAGTCCTTTTTCTATCTTGCACATTCTTTCATTGACCTAAAAATAACTGAATGCGTCTGATTTGTTGGCATTTCCCCAAGTTTCGGTGTAATAACTAGATTACAGCAGCTGGTAATAAGACGGAGGAATGTGGGAGCAGTTACCTGAAACCTACACGGTGTCAGTGTAACCCTACTTCTCTCATGTTCTCTTTAACCTGAAGCTTTTTGTTAATTTGCACTGTGGAACACATTGTGTTAAATCTCTTTGAAAGTGTAAATACAAAACATGTTTTGCTCAATAGCTACCTGTATCAAATTGCCCACTTGGGTGATGACGATGAAGAACCAGAGTTTTCCTCCGCCATGCCTCTGGAGGAGGGGGACACATTCTTTTTCCAACCTCGCCCCCTTAAGAACCTTGTGCTGGTCGACGAACAAGAAAATCTTTCTCCCATCATGTCCTGTCAGGTGTGTAAATATGTATTTTGCAGGGTTTAATAATTTGATAATTTGAAATTATGTTCAGATTCAACCTGGGGGATTTATTGACGGGAAGCAGGATTACAAATTGGCATCAGAGCAGATGTTTGGGAATGAATCACTGGATGACTGTGCAATACTAAACTGCTTGTTTTGTAGTTACAAAATAGCTGTGTGTTTGGTCAGACGTCAGTATGGGTAATTGAGCGTACAAACCATTCATACTTTTTTTTTTTTTCTCCTCTTTGTACCAACAGGTCTGTTATATAATAAAGAAAACTGATCCCAAATGCCTGAGATAGTGTTGAACCTACAAACAGTTGCTTTTTTTTTTTGTACTGTACTGCAGATTGCTGATTTGGCTAATGAAGACACCCCACAACTGTATGTGGCGTGTGGTAGAGGACCCAGATCTACACTGAGAGTCTTGAGACACGGACTGGAGGTTTGTGTTGCTAGGAGTTGCATTTCCGTAGCAGCTTTCACAACATGCTTGCAAAATGGAAATTTAACACCCACTGCATTAATAAGAAGTCCTTTGCGGTTTTATGGTTTAGATTCTAGGTTTTTCCAGATGCTATTTATATTTTGATGTGTTAAAGAATGCTTGTCATTTCAGGTTTCAGAAATGGCTGTCTCTGAACTGCCTGGTAACCCCAATGCTGTGTGGACTGTCAGGAGACATGTAGAAGGTAAAAGACACATTCATTTAGAGTGTGTGCATGCATGTTTGAGGTGGTTTTCTGCAAGCATTTCTCCTGTAGGAAAAAAAAAAGGTATTTAGACATTACTATCGCGTAGTCACTTTCCTTTCAGAAAGGAAATGATGTAGGAATGCATTTAACCCTTATATGGTTTTGACTAACTGCAAGTTATGTAATCATGTCATGTATTGGCTTCTCAGAGTTCTGCAGGACCACACACACACAGTGGTTTCTTGGTGCTTTTTCTAAAAGATTAAGAAAGCTCACATGTGTAGACAAGTACATCCTAGGTTCTCCCCTTGAAGCATACATTTTGCAGCATGCTTTCACTTGTAAGAGCTTTTCACTAAGTCATATTCTGCTAGATCAACATTTGCTTGGCATGCACAATGTAAGTTGGGTTCTCAGGAAATGTCACTGCCAGATATTTCTCAGAAATCATGTGATTTGCTATTAGATTTTTTGGCCTGTGCATGCAGCTTGAGCTCTGCAAGGTTTATGGTGTGGTCTATGTACTAGTCTTTGAGGGAATCAGTTTCATTTTGACTGTACAGTTTTGTGAGAGGTAAGCAAAGGGTTTTGTTCTCAATAGGGACTTGTCCATTCACTGCAGGTTTTTTTATTCATACCATTACAGCAAAAGATGAAGGTATATTAAGCATAAAAATAAATTCTGTTACCTGTGAACCAATACATTATGGGTTGGAACAACATTATGGTCCCCAAGCCTGCATTTATTTGATCAAAGTACAAAAGAAAACCGTACAATTCTGATATATTTTTACTGTTTAAAATGCCTGTTTTGTCTTAAAATATATTTAAAAATGTAATGTATTCCTGTGATTTCAAAGCTAAATTTTTATCATCATTACCCCACTTACATGATCCTTCAGAAATCATTCTAATATTCTTTTGTGACATTATAAATGCCTTTATCATCACTTTTAATTAAAGCATCCTTGCTAAATAAAAGTATTAATTTGTATAAAACATCCCCCCTGACTTCAAGCTTTTGAATGTTAAAGTGTATACAAAAGCTTTTTATTTCAAATAAATGCTGATCTTTGGATATTTGTATTTTTCAAAAAATCTTGACAAATGTTCACAACTGTTTTTTTTATACTGATGATGATGATGATATAATAATCTTTCTTATCACCAATCAGCATATTAGAATAATTTCTGGAGGATCATGTGGAGTTTTAATGTTGAAAATTTAGCTTAATCACAGGAATAAATTACATTTTAAAATATATTCTAATAGAAAGCAGTTATTTTAAGTAGTAAAAATATTTAGCAATATTATTGCTTTGCCGTATTTTGGATCGGAAAAATGCAGGCTTGGTGAGCAGAAAATACTTTTTTAAAGAGCATTAAAAATCTTACTGTCCCAAATCTTTTGACTGTTACTGTATAATACATATAGTTAGTGAGTGTGCGTGTGCGTGTGTATATGTATTTTGTATTCTTTAAGTATCGGTTTCCTTTTATGGTTGCCAGTTAGCCACATTTCGCAAAGTTTCCAACCAGAGAATTGTGGGTTTCCTTTTCACAGATGAGTTTGATGCCTACATTATTGTGTCCTTCGTTAACGCCACCCTGGTGCTTTCTATCGGTGAGACTGTGGAAGAAGTGACAGACTCTGGTTTCTTGGGCACAACACCCACCCTGTCCTGCTCGCTGCTTGGGGAAGATGCACTTGTGCAAGTAAGCGACATCTCTCTGACCTACATGTGCAAGCACAATATCCCATTGAACCTTTTCTGCTTTCTTAAAGCGATAGTTTGCTTAAAAATTAACCTGTGAGTTCCTTTTCCTGAACACAAAAAAAATGGTATTTTGAATAATGTGGGTGACTATACTGTTACTCACATTCTTCAGAATATCTTTTGTGTACAGCAGAAGAAAATAAGTCATACAGATTTTGAATGACATGAGGGACAGTAAATGACAGAATTTTTATTTTTGGGTGAATTAAAGGAACTCATTTATTCAAACAAGCACATTAAACAATTATGCTTAATGTTCCATTTATCTCATTTAAACTGGTTTGGTATCATTTGCTGTGTCTCGGCAGGTCTACCCAGATGGGATCCGTCACATCCGTGCAGATAAGAGAGTGAATGAATGGAAGACTCCGGGGAAGAAGACAATCGTCCGATGTGCTGTCAATCAGAGGCAGGTGGTCATTGCTTTGACTGGAGGAGAGTTGGTCTACTTTGAGATGGACCCGGTATGTTGGCGCACATACTTTTATCTTGCATCAACACCTGAATTTTCATCTGTTGTTTGAATGTTTGTCTTTGCTTTAAGTTTTCTCTCTTTCTTTGCAGTCTGGGCAGCTGAATGAATACACTGAGAGGAAAGAGATGTCTGCAGATGTGGTGTGCATGAGTTTGGCAAATGTGCCCCCTGGTGAACAGCGTTCCCGTTTCTTGGCTGTTGGGTTGGTGGACAATACAGTCCGCATTATCTCCCTGGATCCATCCGTAAGCTACAATCAGCTGACTTAGGCATTATAAAAGGATTCTAGTCATTGTTCTTATTGAACTTGTGTGAAGTGTGTAATCTCTTTGTTGCACAGGACTGTCTGCAGCCGTTGAGTATGCAGGCTCTTCCCGCCCAGCCAGAGTCGCTTTGTATTGTGGAGATGGGCGGAGTGGAAAAACAGGATGAGCTAGGAGAAAAAGGGACCATCGGCTTCCTATATCTCAACATTGGCCTGCAGGTGAGAAACTCTTGTGCTTGCTCTAGGGCAATAACAGAAATTTCATGTCTATAAAAATGTCATATTTGCAAAATGGGAAATTGAGAGCTTTTCAATGTGCCTTTGCACGCATTGAAGGCATGCATTCTCATGTTGCTCAAGGATAACTTTACTTAAAGTATAATCTTTGTTGCCAAATATTTGTTAAAGTGTGCATAAAATTAAAAATTCTGTTTTTTTTTTTTTTTTTTTTTTTCCCCTTTCCTTACTGGAAACAATTCATCTATTTATGTATTTATTTATTTATTTTAAGTTTGACCTTTTAAATTTCAAAATAACTCAATCTTCCACTGAAGAAAACAGACTTATCTGACATGACAGTCTGCTAAAAACCCTACACCTTTTTTGTAATCAGCTTTAAGCTTAAAGTCTGCCACCATCCAATCAACAGTTAATAAGTATCCCTACTTTTATTTTTAGATAATTGTTTCACTTAAATGTAAGTCACTATGTGATAATAAATTAGCTTCTGCTACTTCTGTTTCATCGCAACTTTAAAGGATTAGTTCACTATAAAATTAAAATTTCCTGATAATTTACTCACCAATTTACATATTTCTAAACAATTTACTCATTCAAGATGTTCATCTCTGTCTTGATTCAGTTGATAAGTATTTAAGATTTTTGAGGAAAGCATTTAAGGATTTTTCTCTAGATATTCAGAGAAAACTTTCTCAGTTTTTCTTTGGACTTGAATGAGGATCAGCGGGTTGAAGGTCTAAATTGAAGTTTCAGTGCAGATTCAATGAGCTCTATATTAACCCTAGCCGAGGAATAAGGGTCTTATCTAGCAACACGATTGGTTATTTCTAAAAAAAAAAAAAATAATAATAATAAAATAAAAACGTTTATACTTAACAATAAATGCTCGTTTTGCACTAGCTCTACGTCCATGACTTTGCATTGCGTAATCACGTTGGAAAGGCCACACATGATGTATGTGGAAGTACTGACCCAGTGTTTACAAAGCGAACGTGCAAAGAAAGTCAAATGCCCTTTACAAAAAATAGGGTAAAACTATGTCATATGATTTTGAAATTGGAGGAGAAAATGAGAGCTTTTTGAACCAGCTTTTTGAACCAACTAACCATGCATGATTTTTCCAACGATATTACATAATGCGTGAAGTCGCCGATGCGCATTGCAGAGCTATATAAACAAGGCACACTTGTGAGCACCCTGCTTCAAACTTAAAAATGTAGATGTGGCACTCTTTACGGTTAGTAAGCAAAAGCTGCGAAATTACTTTGTTACGTGGTCTTGAAATGAAAATGAAACGGATGAATTGTTCACAGTAAGAATAATACTTCAAATGAGCCATTTGTACTTTGAAAGTAGATCATAAGAGCTGCAGTGTGACTGTCCTGTTTACTTGAAGACATGGTTTCCCTGGACAATCCTTTGCTTCTCTCTTACCATAATCCCCTCTTTGTTTGTAGAACGGAGTGTTACTGCGTACTGTTTTGGATCCAGTGACCGGGGACTTGTCTGATACTCGAACCCGGTATCTCGGCTCTCGTCCCGTCAAGCTTTTCAGAGTCCGGATGCAGGCTCAAGAGGCTGTGAGTCACCCTTACATTATGTCTGTTGCTGTGTCACATAGGTTGCTAATTTGCTGACCTCATCACACAACCTTTTACTGTGCAGGTTCTGGCAATGTCTAGTCGTTCCTGGCTGAGTTACTCATACCAGTCTCGTTTCCACCTGACCCCACTGTCATATGAAACCTTGGAGTATGCTTCAGGGTTCGCTTCTGAACAGTGCCCTGAGGGTATCGTTGCCATTTCCACCAACACACTGAGGTAAACACACACAAACACAGTGTAAACAGTTCATAATATGAACTTTGTAGAACGTAACGGTTTGTGAGAACTATATTGTGGTTGGCTTCATAGGTTTCAGTTCCAGTGATTATTTATGATTTTCTACTTGACTAGTAATCTTTAGAAGTAAATTAAATGTGACCAAAAAACCAGTCTTAAGTAGCACGGGTATATTAGTAGCAATAGCCAAAAATACATATAAATAGTTAATAGTTGTATCTTCAAATATTGTTCTGTCCTAACAAACCACTCAATGGAAAGCTTATTTACTCAGCTTTCAGATAATGTATAAATCTCAATTTCAAAAAATTGACCCTTGTGACTGGTTTTGTGGTCCTGGGTTACAAATGTGCATGAATGAAGTAAATCTTGGTCCCAAAGTTTATATCCTACCACCTTTTTCCATCCTGGGATAAAATATGGCCTGAATGATGTTTGACAGAATGATTTGACACATTTGCTATATTTTTATATTTTTTCGATTTTATATTTTTTCTTGGCTGCTGCATGAGGCATCTTATAATGAACAGAATATTTTTTTTGTTTAGTCATGTATAACAAAAAAGTTGGGTATCACTGCTGTTAACTCAGTGAAACGTTTCTTGTTTGTTTTGGAGGTCTGGATAAGGTGCCCTTTTGTAGCTATCAATTTACTTTGTGATGTATAAAAAAAATGGTTGCTATTTTGCCAAATCATAGCCAGGAAACAGGAGGTTTTGACTTCCCGGATTTCACAATAACTAATCCAATCTGTAACTAATGTCTAAACTTTTCACTCTGCCTTTAAATTTACTACATGCCTCTCATACCATCTCATTCCTCTCTCCCCCAGGATTTTGGCTCTTGAAAAACTGGGTGCCATCTTCAACCAAGTGGCATTTCCACTGCAGTACACACCTCGCAAGTTTGTCATCCACCCAGAGACTAATAACCTGATCCTGATCGAAACGGACCACAACGCCTACACTGAAGCCACCAAAGCCCAGCGCAAGCAGCAGATGGCTGAGGTCAGTAAACCTGGGCCCTCACAGGGCGCTGTTAAGAAACAGTCCCTTTGTTGTGTTCATCTCTTCTGGAATGTTTTCCTTATCTCCGTTTCTTCTGTCTGACTCATACACTCATTTTCCCAGTCGAATCACTGACTGTGAACTTCATTGCTTTCTTGTCGGAAGTTGTCCGTCATGTCTGTTTTGTGGCTGCCTCATCACAGTGCATGTTTGCAAGGGTAATTCCACGTTGTCGAGCCGTAAAAGTGACACGCTCTGTGAAATGTTCAAGCCGTGGTTACTGTGGTGGTCCTTCAGAGATCATTTGATGAAGTTTTTCAACAGTTGAGTATATCTAGAAAGAATAAACAGTCTGCAATTGCGGGTTAAAAAGGATGTATTGCTTAACATGAAGTTCCCTCTTGTTTATCTACAAATTGTTCCAAAAAGATTCATATGTATGCTATGTGGCCGAAGGTTTGCGGGCAGCCACTTATAATTAGGGGGTTTGGTTTGGCCCTTTAATTCCAGTCAAGATGAATCGTAGTGCTACTACATACAATGAAGTTCTAGAGAAATTTGCGCTTCCAACTTTGTGGCAACAGTTCGTGGAGGGCACAAGTCTATTCCAGTATGACAATGCCCCTGTGCACAAAATGATTTAGAGGTTCTGGTGTGGAAAAGCTTGACTGACCTCCAAAAGCCCAGACCTGAACCCCACAACTCCTTTGGGATGAATTCAAACTCTGTGACCTAGACCAGGAGCTCACTGATGCTTCTGTCTAAATGGTAGCAAATTTCAGCTTACAGTGGTACGCCTGTTAGTAACCAATCAGTGTTAACTTTGTTGATAAATAATTTGTCAATGACTTTTTTTTTTTTCACTGAAAACGAGACTATAATAAAACAAAAATTTGTTTTAAATGACAATAACTGACAAAGCTATTGGCTTTTCATTAACGAATAAAAATGGACAAAAATGTCAGGGTGGGACGATTTGGGAAGAGATTCATTCGGAACGAATCTGCTGCATGATTAGGAGGTTAGATGCATACTAGGGATGTTAACCGATGACCGTTTGACCGGTGGTTGACCGTATCAACGTTAACCGGTCAAAGTTGTCGGTAGTCGGTTAAAAAAAAAAAGTGCCGGTGCGTCTTTTACGCATTCTGAAGGTGCCTGTTTTATCCATTGGTTTTATCATGTTGCAGTCTATTAGGCAACATTCCGCATAAGATGGGCTTAGATTTGGAAATACATTACATCTACATTTCAGTGGTAACCGATAAGGTGATGATGATCATCATCTTTCTTTATTATGGTTAGCACTACCGAAACTAAAGCGGCGTCTCTTCGGAGCTGTCATTTTCTTAAATGAGCCGTGGCAATGTTTCAAATGAGCTTCTAACCTAGACAAACGCCTTTATTTTCAAAGCGATCACCTTGTACCCAAACCATTTGAAACTAAGGAGCCATTTGTCCTACGATTACATACAACAAGCTCTTCAGCGCCGCGTTTGCGGGACTCATGTTTCGCGCTGTAGGGGATTTAAAAAAAAGTGACGTGAGTGGCAGTGTGTGTGTGTGTGTGTGTGTGCGGGAGGCAGAGCGGCAGAGAGAGGCTGCGATCACACCGAAGGCGTTTTTGCAGGAGCGCTCTGAGCGTGTGAAGTTGAAAAAAAAAAATCAACTCTGAGCGGAAAAACCATATATATATATATATATATATATATATATATATATATATATATATATATATATATCTATGGGAAAAACGCCCAACGTCATTCGCGTTCTTTTCCATTGTCCAATCGAATGAATGGAGAGGCGGGCCTTCTGTTGTGGTGACGGAATTTTACGGTTGCTTAAAAAGTCCGGAGACTGCAAGAAATAGAGGAGAAACCTTTTGTGTCTATCGTGGGTAACCCGGAGCTGTATTTTTTAGGGTTTCTGCTAATATGACAGTTTACTTAACAGCATAAAACAGTCTATGCATAAAACTAAGATTTTAGAGTGCTCACGCTATAGTCCTTTGATTTGACTGACAGGACAGCTGTTTTGGTCGTTGCTTAGCAACATAAAAAAAACGCAGCACGCTCTTTTATTAAAAGTCACAAAAAAAAAGGCAGTGCTGTGCGCCTCGCTTTTTTAGAACTAAAAGACGCGTTCGGTGTGATCGCGGCCAGATGCGACAGACTTGCGAAATTGCAGGAGCGGCTCGAAATGGCTGTTATTTCAAATAGCGTACCACAGGGGTTTTCAAACCTGCCCTGGAGCCTCCCCTGCCCTGCACATTTTGTATGTCTCCCTTATTAGGCACACCCAATTCAGGTCTTGCAGTCTCTACTAATGAGCTGATGATTTGAATCAGGTGTATTAGATGAGAGAGACAAGCAAAATGTGCAGGGCAGGGGAGGCTCCAGGACAGGTTTGAAAACCCCTGGCGTACCATATTTTAAACTAATCGGTTAACCGGTTTCAACCGGCTAATGAGGCTCGGTGGTCGGTCAAGAAATTTTTTAGTTTTCGCCATCCCTAATGCATATGTTAAAACTGTATTATAGCCTATTGATCTATCCAGCTTGACATAATGTAGCGTACATTTGCAGCACATCTCATAAAATGTAAAAAAAAAATCTGGGAGAAGACCAAATATATGGATAAATTTGACAATGCAAAAAATAACTCAGTTCGGTGTGGTTGAGGGCACACACCGAAGCAGCGCCTCTCACAAAGTACATAAGTACTGTTTTGCTCTCATGAACAGAGAAATCCACACACAATCATGTTGAATAGTCCATTTTGATGAATGTTCACTTAAACACACTCTGTTAAGTCTTATGTGAACATAAACAGTTGGGAGAATATCAGATGTATATCAGTACATTGCATCAGTGTATCCAGTTTTAAAGGAATAGCAGCCTAGTTTAGTTGCAATTGTTTGTGGCATTGATGTTAATCAAGCAACAAAAATCGCTCGCTACTCTTGACTGAATCACTTTAGTAGCCCTTACAAAGATTGATCTTAATATATTTATAGAAATATGGTAAACAATATGGTATACAAGTGATTAAATAATGCATAATTAGCCTGTATAACATTGGTACTTGGTAAAGGAACAGAATGTTCTTGTTTATGAGATGTGGTTTCATTTAATTTTATTATAAAGGCATGTTGCGTGTCACAGCAGGTAAATTTGTGTCTAACATAATACCTTAATATCAAACCTGTACAATGAGTTTGGTAATTTCACACAAATACTTAATGAATGCATTAAATTTCGTACTGTAAATATATCAAAACTTAATTTTAGATTAGTAATATGCATTGCTAAGAATAGACAACTTTAAAGGTTATTTTCTCAATAAATATATTTTTTTTGCACCTTCAAATTCCAGGTTTTTTTAAATGGTTGTATCTTCATATATTGTTCTGTCCTAACAAACCATACATCAATGGAAAGCTTATTTAGCTTTCATATAATGTATAAATCTCAATTTCAAAAAATTGACCCCACGATGTCTCATTAAACTGTAACTAAACCCATTCGATTTTAGCAGACTAAATCTACTGTAGATTTATCAAATCAAAATTAACAATTCAAAAGACTAAAATATGACAAAAACTAAATGGCATTTTAGTCAGAAGACTAAGACTAAATCAAAATTTGCTGTCAAAATTAACGCTGTAACCAATAGGGCATATGTTGAACATCAGCTGACCAAAACCGGAAGCCGGGTCCCATCACATCCACTAGCTAACTATTTGTTATTGTTGATGTGTTTTACCATATTTTTATATCTGAATGTTAGTTAAAAGAATTAAAAATAAAAACTGTTATATATCAATCCTTATATGTCATGGACTTTGGTTATGATCATCTTTGGTATCTACTTTGAAGGTGAACAGCTTCATATTTAACGAATACTATACACAAAACGTGTGAATCAGAAGCAACAAGATATGGTAAACAGAATATGGAAATCTGTTGCAAACAAAGCACATTAGTGTGTGCTTATTTTAAGTCATAGTGTATCATAAACAGAAATTCTTTTTTTCCTGCTCTACAGGAAATGGTGGAGGCAGCGGGAGAGGATGAAAGGGAGCTGGCTGCAGAAATGGCAGCAGCTTTCTTAAATGAGAACCTGCCAGAAGCTATCTTTGGGGCACCTAAAGCAGGCTCTGGACAGTGGGCATCACTAGTACGCATGATCAATCCCATCCAGGGCAACACACTGGACCTGGTGCAGCTGGAGCAGAATGAGGCGGCTTTTAGGTAAGCAATGTTGAACATACGTTGTGAACAAGATGGTGTAGACTTGTAAGCAGTCCCTTCACATTCTAACCAAACCATTTGTTCAGAATTTAGAATCTTGACAAAGCAAACAACATTAAGTTAGTCTCTTCCATATCCCACCTCTTCTCTGACCTTAGTCCCTAATTCTGTCTTTTGCAGTGTGGCTGTATGTCGATTTTCCAATGGAGGAGATGATTGGTATGTGTTGGTGGGTGTTGCAAGAGATATGATACTAAATCCGCGTTCTGTTGGTGGAGGTTATATTTATACCTACCGGCTAGTAGGAGGTGGGGACAAGCTGGAGTTTTTGCACAAGGTGAGTGAAACAGGAAATGACTTCGCATGAAACTACTGATTGGTCCCATGTGTTCGCTAGGGGCTCAGGAATGTGGAATTCCCCACAAATCATTAAATGTGTCCTAGAAATCCATTTAAGCATAGCAAATCACAAAATTAAACTTTTTGGTCTTGGTGTTATGGCCATGGCCCAAAAAAGCCATGTTGTGAATATTTGTGGTCCAGTTTATACAATGTTTAATGACCAAACTATATATCAAAGCCATATGTTAAACGGTTCTTTTCTGATCAGCTTCTTTTTAAACATGATAAATTTGAAATTGAATTGATTTAGATATTGTTTCTGATTGACAGACGCCCGTGGAGGACGTGCCCCTGGCTATTGCTCCCTTTCAGGGACGAATATTGGTTGGAGTAGGCAAACTCTTACGCATCTATGACTTGGGAAAGAAGAAACTTCTACGCAAGTGTGAGAACAAGGTGAGAATCACAGAATCGCAGTTTAGTTTTTCTTTCACAAAGGAAGTGAACAAGCCTTTCTTTTGAAAACGTTGAATAATGTGAGAGTAATGTCAGTGACGCACTACTCCAGTACTAGCTGTTGATGCATTACCACATGAAAAACATTGAAACAGAAGCTCAGACCACAAAGCGGTAGAGTACTTAACTGAAGAGTTCAAGTTAAATAAGCTTGCAGACAAGTTTAATCTAGCGTAAGTAATCTAAACTGGTGTGAAGTGTGAATATATTTGAGAAATGGCTAAGTGTTGCCCCTTCTGAGATTCTGTTGTTTGTCTTAACAGAAGCTTGATAAGCCATGATGACTAAGTCTCCTTTTCTTATTCTTGCAGCATGTTCCTAACTTGGTAACAGGCATCCACACTATTGGCCAGCGTGTGATTGTGTCTGATGTTCAGGAAAGTCTGTTCTGGGTGCGCTACAGGCGCAACGAGAACCAACTCATCATCTTTGCAGACGATACATATCCTCGTTGGGTCACGACCGCCTGCCTGCTTGATTATGACACCATGGCTGCTGCGGATAAGTTTGGAAATATCTGTGTTGTGAGTGTCATCACCTGTTTGGTTTGAAAAACTTGAGACCATTTTGACTCCAGGGAATTTTTTATTATAGATAAGCTTTTGAACATCCAATTAAAGTGGTGTAATTTATTAGCAGTTGCAATGGAGGGAAGGGAAGAATGCATGAGTACATTTTTCAGGAAGAAATTCAACAATTTAGTGAAAAACACAGTAAAGTGAGGTGTCATCATCTGTATACTTTTGCTACAGACTACATACTCATTTCATACTTATTTTTCAGGTCCGTCTGCCTCCTAACACCAGTGATGATGTTGATGAGGACCCCACAGGGAACAAAGCATTGTGGGACAGAGGCTTGCTCAACGGAGCATCACAAAAGGTAAAAGTATCTTCTGCCCTCATTGCTCAACTTTCCCACAGGTCCCAGAAAGACCACTGGCACTGAGCTGTCCTTACCGCTTGTTCCTCATTGTTTTTGTCTGTTGGGTTGGTTTTGCGGTTGCTGTTCTTGCGCACAAACACAGACCTGCACCCCAAAACATCTGGCAAGAGTCCACACTCTTCTCTGGTTCTGAAACCTCAGCAGCAAATCTTGTCCTCTCGCCAGAGATCATTATGTGCAGATTAGGAGCATGGAAATGTTTAGGTGGACACAAGGGAAAGTCCCTATTTGCACACCAATGACTTGCGTCTAGCTTTGACGGACATGCCTAAAGCATGTGTAATCAGGACTGAGCTGGACTGGGTGGTTGGTATAAACATATTGTGGAAGTTGTCTAGGGATGCACAATATATCATGACCGTATCAGTTATCAGTCAATATTATTTTAATAATTTTTTTCTGTAATTTAATTGTTAGTAATATTGTATATTTATTGGGAAATTTTAGAAATCTCCGTTTTATCATTTTAGCCTGTTCAATATTAGTTGTTATTTTATAGTCTCATACCTACTTGAATGAAACTATTTTGAGCACTTCCTTTTTGAGTGTAATGTTAGAAATGCTGTGTTTTAAGCATTACGTCTGTTTCACACGTAGCTGTTTACCACAAACAAATTTATCCCATATTTTGATTTCGAATCCAAACGTGCTTTTTCAGCATTGTGATCCGCTTTTATCACAGTACAGTAATTCTATTCTTCAAAGACATATTCACGTTTAAACTCAATAAATATAAACAACGTATTATTCAATGCACTTGATTTCTAGATTTGCATATTAAATTGCTCAAGCAAGTTGCAACATATTTAAACACAGCATATAACTTACAACAGACAGAAAGTCAGCTCTCGTGCCTTTCGCATTAAATCTTTATTAAAAGCAATCCCTTAAAGAATTTTTTTTCTACCTCCACAAATGCATCTATTTTGTTGTCATGTTTTTTTTTAAAGGGCACTTTTCCTTGTTTTAAACCTAGCCAATAACTGTGAAACACAGTAGACTATTTAAATGCATTTATGGTGTGGTCATTACATTTCCGTGTCAAATGATTTACAGCGAAGAATGCTCTGTCACTTCAATTGAGCGCATACAGCACAGCAAAAAATAGACTGCGGAAACTATATCTGAACTGCTGCAAACACACGGCTCCTGGAACGCACAACTGTATGCAGTGTGAATGCTCTAATCCGTTAACATGGGTGCGGAAAAAAATACGCAGCACATACGCACTACAGATGGAGTATGTGTGAAACAGGCGTTAGAATGACTTAAGTTCATTGAGTCGTCATTTTGAGTTTTTTTTTTTTTTTTTTTTTTTCCACAAGTAAAAAAAAAAAAAGTTTACACAAGATTTAGTTTAGAAAAGTAAAGGTTATTTATACCTATTGCTGTGTTTATCAAAATGTGTTTTAGACCCCACACAGGCTCTTATCTAATACATCAGAAACCTTCGGTTACAGCTCTTTGATTAAAGGATTGAGCTTAATTTTGTGTTTAAAGTAAAATCGCAATTTACAATGTGTGCACACCCAAAGCAAAGTGAATATTTGCATAATGTTATTACTCTAGATTACTCATGGTGTTTTTTTGTCACTCACATAAATAAAATTATTGCGTAATGTTTTTTTTTTCATTTTTTATTTTATTTATATAGTGCCTCAGTGTCACTTTAGATATTACAAGTCGATTGTACATCCACACAAGCAATATAGACACAAATATAATATAAACACATACACTACCAGTCAAATGTTTTTAACTGTAAGGTTTTTAATGTTTTTATTAAAGTTTCTTCTGTTCATCAAGCCTGTATTTATTTGATTCAAAATACAGCAAAAGCAGTAATATTGTGAATTATTTTTATATTTATTTAAAAAATGCTTTCTATTTGAATATATTTAAAAATATAACTTATTCCTGTGATCAAAGCAACATTTTTAGCATCATTACTCCAGTCTAAATTTTCAGCATCATTGCAATTATAGAAATTAAAACTTCTATTTAGCAAGGATGCTTTAAATGAATCAAAAGTAATGATAAAGACATTTATAATATTTATAACAAAAGATTTTTATTTCAGATAAATGCTGTTCTTCTGAACTTTCTATTCATCAAAGAAACCTGAAAAAATTCTACTCGGCAGTTATATAATAGTGTTTTTTTTTGTTTGTTTTTTTGCAGCAAATCAGAATATTAGAATGATTTCTGAAGTTTCGTGTGACTGGAGTAATGATGCTAAAAATTCAGCTTTGAAATCGCAGGAATAAATTGCATTTTAAAATATATTCAAATAGAATTTTTTTTTAAATAGTAAAAATATTTTGAAATTTGACAGTTTTTGCTGTACTTTCAATCAAATGCAGACTTGATGAGCAGAAGAGACTACTTAAAAAAAAAAAAATAACCATCTCTAGGGTTTACAGAGAATGGTCCGAAAAAGAGAAAATATCCAGTGTGCGGCAGTTCTGTGGGCGCAAATGCATTGTTGATGCCAGAGGTCAGAGGAGAATGGCCAGACTGGTTCGAGCTGATAGAAAGGCAACAGTAACTCAAATAACCACTCGTTACAACCGAGGTATGCTGAAGAGCATCTCTGAACGCACAACACGTCGAACCTTGAGGCAGATGGGCTACAGCAGCAGAAGACCACACCGGGTGCCACTCCTGTCAGCTAAGAACAGGAAACTGAGGCTACAGTTCGCACAGGCTCACCAAAATTAGACAATAGAAGATTGGAAAAACGTTGCCTGGTCTGATGAGTCTCGATTTCTGCTGCGACATTCAGATGGTAGGGTCAGAATTTGGCGTCAACAACATGAAAGCATGGATCCATCCTGCCTTGTATCAACGGTTCAGGCTGGTGGTGGTGGTGGTGTAATGGTGTGGGGGATATTTTCTTGGCACACTTTGGGCCCATTAGTACCAATTGAGCATCGTGTCAACGCCACAGCCTACCTGAGTATTGTTGCTGACCATGTCCATCCCTTTATGACTTCAGTGTACCCATCTTCTAATAGCTACTTCCAGCAGGATAACGCGCCATGTCATAAAGCGCGAATCATCTCAGACTGGTTTCTTGAACATGACAATGAGTTCACTGTACTCAAATGGCCACCACAGTCACCAGATCTCAATCCAATAGAGCACCTTTGGGATGTAGTGGAACGGGAGATTCGCATCATGGATGTGCAGCTGACAAATCTGCAGCTACTGTGTGACGCTATCATGTCAATATGGACCAAAATCTCTGAGGAATATTTCCAGTACCTTGTTGAATCTATGCCACGAAGGATTAAGGCAGTTCTGAAGGCAAAAGGGAGTCCAACCCGGTACTAGTAAGGTGTACCTAATAAAGTGGCCAGTGAGTGTATATATAAATGATGAACGGTAGAGGGCTGAGAATTGTTGCAACCAAATGAGTTTTTGGCTGAAGGTCTGCATTTAAAGTCACACCAGAGGTGTTCAGCTGGGGTTAGGACTTGGTTTTACCAGATCAGTCAAGTTTTTCCACACTGACTGAATTAACACTTTCCGATCTAAACTGTTTCTATGAAATTGGAAGCACACAATACCCTATAATGTAATTATATGATTGAACATTAGTAATTTCCATGAGTACAAATTTTAATAGTGTATAAGATGTGCATCATACTGCACAAAAGTAATACAAGAATAATTTATTTGTTACATGTTAAACCGTACTTCTATTTTGACAGGTAGCCGTGAAGTTTCTGTGTATATGCTAAGTATAGTTTCATAAACTGAGCACAGCGTCTCTCTTTCTTTCTCTGTAATGTACGTGCCCAGATGTGTTCTCAGGTATTGAAATTTGGCAACGATTGATTTAATGTGAATCATTACTCTGTAGTACAGAGTTGTTTGTTTGTCTTCCAGTTTTGCTATGTCAAGCAAAAACGGCATTCTCGAGTCCTTTTCTAATCATACCTGTTGTCTTTTTTTTTTTTCTGTCGTCCACAGGCAGAAGTGATTATTAACTATCACATAGGAGAGACGGTGCTGTCCCTCCAGAAAACCACCCTCATCCCTGGAGGATCAGAGTCTTTGGTGTACACCACGCTATCGGGAGGCATTGGCATCCTGGTGCCGTTCACCTCTCATGAGGTACAGTTCCTTAAATTGTGACTAACCAGTAATTACATAAGAGAATTGCGAACATGCAAAGGTCTTTCATAAGTCTAAAACCACTGAAGAAGTAGTGAAGGCCTCAGGTCACTTGCTTAACTTTAGTCCATCAGAATAGAGACTGTAACGTGTGGCGCAACTTCAGTTATCATGCACAATAAATTACTGAGGGAATAAAGGTTTGCCACAGTTTAATTTGTGAAAATACAGTTAGTTTTTGTCTCTTCTGTCTTTAGGATCATGATTTCTTCCAGCACTTGGAGATGCACATGCGCTCTGAATTTCCTCCTCTGTGTGGTCGAGATCACCTCAGCTTCCGCTCGTACTATTTCCCAGTGAAGGTAAGGACAAACACACAGTTAATATATTACACAGCTTTAGTTTTAACAGGAGCTTTGAATTACTTAATCAATTATCCACTTGTGCTGTGTGTGGGAAGAAAAACTTACTGTACCGGTTGGCCATCTTTTTTCATTGGCTTTGCTTTTTTTTTTTTTTTTTTTTTTTTTTTTCAGAATGTGATCGATGGAGATCTTTGTGAGCAGTTTAACTCCATGGATCCACATAAGCAGAAGAGTGTCTCTGAAGAACTGGACCGGACACCTCCAGAGGTTTCTAAGAAACTGGAAGACATCCGAACACGCTATGCCTTCTAAAGTCTTCAGATCATGAGAAAATCAATTGTTTTTTCAAGCTTCCCATCGCTGTGGTCTCCCAACTTTCCTACCACAAGTATAGGAGCAACATTTTGGTGACAGCAAAAGGAAGTTCCCGCTTTAACTGGGGCCGGCTGGGATCTCTCACAGTCCCAGTGGTCAGTGACCTTGTCCTGCTTCAAATGACTGTTGGTGCTGTACTCAGTACAATGCATTTGTTTTATTTAGTTCATGCTGAGCGGTTGCATAGTGACAAATATTTTTCAGAGGAATGTTTTCATGCGAAGGACTACATCAGCTTGTATACATGAGTGGGTTTAAATGTGTAGACTTGAAAAATGTTTGTGTAGCTACCACAATGCAAATTAAATCCAGCTAAATCCACATTTTATTGTATGAATCAGTCTGCATAAAACATTCCATCATTCAGATTTTGGTTATTTAAATTAAAAGTTAAAACTGTTCCCACTCTTCTAAAAACAGTGAAATTGTAAAATAGCTTTAGTTTTTGCCTCATGGATACAGCAAATCTGTTGTGGTTTTTAACTTGTTTTTTTGGAAAAGCTATAATTATCCACCCCCAAAAATCCTGAAAGAAATAGTGGTGTTTATGTCATGAAGTGTGAGAAAATTTGTAAATAAACTTTTTTTACTTTCTCATGTATTTCCGTGTCTGTCACAAGACTTGCTGTTTGTCTTTAACTGAGCCCACAGGCAAAGCAGGTTTTCACTGTTTTCTTAAGCCTTTTCTTTTTTCTTCTTGGTGGAAGCCCCATAATGATCGTACATCTGTCTTGTGACAATGAGTCATGTTGTTTGATGCCTTAAAATGAAGTCTTATTGAGTTAATATGCTTTTTCTCAATTATTTCACTAAATCTTAAGAGATTTTGAAACTGTTGGATTTTTTTTTTCATAGATTGCTATCTGATTGCACTTGACGTGACTTTTGAGATGGCTGACTAACATTGCTAGTGTAATGTGTATATACATTTGAAGTCAAAAGTTTAAGTACCTTGCAGAATCTGCAAAATGTTAATTTATTTTGCCATAATAAGAGAGATCATACAAAATGCAAGTTATTTTTGATTTAGTACTGACCTGAACAAGATATTTTACACAAAAAAGGGGTTTACATATGGTCCACAAGAGAAAATAGTTGAATTTCTAAAAATGACCCTGTTCAGAAGTTTGCATACACTTGATTCTTGTTACCTGAATGATCCACAGCTTTTTTTCTTTTTTTTTAAGTGCTAGTAGTTCATGAGTCGCTTGATTGTCCTGAACAGTTAAACTGCCCTCTGTTCTTCAGAAAAAACCTTTAGGTCCCACAAATTATTTTTGTGTATTTTAACCCTTTTCAACAATTACTATAATTTTTTCTAGCGCTCACCTTTGGTTCAGAATGAAACATAATGCATTAAGAGCAGGGGTGACAACTTTTTGAATTTGAAGATTGGGGTAAATTAAAAAATATATTTAGGCAAAATAGTAACGTACAATAAAGTTACCCCCCGGCTCTTAATGTATCGTTTTTTGTTTTTGTTTTCTGAAGCATAATTGAGCATTTAAACCTCATGAAATAGTTGCTTAAAAGTCCATCAGTGTGAAAAGATGGATCTCCAAATCATACAGTCATTGTTGGAAAGGGTTCGAATATATAAAATTGCTGAAAAACCAAAGAATCTGTGGGTCCTAAAGAATTTTTCTGAAGAACAGCGGGCGGTTTAACTGTTCAGGACAAACAATAAACTCATGAACAATTATCACTAAATGAACAAACAAACCAAAAAACGTATTAAGAATCAAGTGTATGTAAACTTTTAAACGGTCATTTTTTTATAAATTCAACTATTTTTTTTCTCTTGTGGACTATATGTAAACGTTTTATGTGAAATATCGTATTCAGGACAGTACTAAATAAAAAATAACATTTTGTATGATCTCTCTTATTTTGGTCAAATAATTAGCATTTTGCAGATTCTGCAAGGTGTATGTAAACTTTTGACTTTAACTGAATATTTAAGTATTTAGTGTTTGATAACTTTATTCAATTTTGGTATATTTCCTACTTGCTGAACGTACAGGAAAATAGTGGGTTTCTGTGAAGATTGTTTTAATTTCACTTAAATTATAAGTCTAATAAATGTCAAAATTGATAACTCCGTTGTATTGTAATGTTGAATGGCTATAGTCAATAGTTAAATATTAGGGAAAAACTATTTCCTAGAGACGTCAATAATATTCCGTGATATTCACCTTCAGTCATAAATGTAAAAATTCAATAAAAAAAAATGTAAATATGGGCTATGAGCTAAAGTTACAGCTAAATTTAACTTTTCACCATACCAAAATAAGTACCAAATATGTTGATGTTCTTTTTAAAATCTTGAATGATGCAAGTTCTTCCTTGTCATAGGACTAAATTTATACTTTTTAAATTTTGAAGTCTATTACAGCAGTAGCTATAACCGTGCATATCACTATTTTTGGCAAGGACGCCATTCTATAAATCATTAACTGGTGTCATTTTCTAATTTTAATTACTTCAGTCAGTGGAGCATGAAAAAGTGAAGAAACTCTATGATAACAAGTATTCCATTAGAATGAGTCATATTCTGATCACACCAAAACCCACTTTGTTAATGAAATCAACAATCAACACCCGTTTTCTACCACATTCCCCCTACAGACTGTAACACTTCAGTTGCACTTTTAATCGTAAACGATTCATGAATACTTTTTCTCACGAGTCACCAATTCTTGCAAAGTCATACTGTGGAATAGAGTTGAAGAATTGAGCAATATGAGGCCACAATGTTTACAAGTCTACTTAACACAATTTACATGCTGTGAGCTCGTTCCAGTCCAGTGTGTATCTATAGTCAGTAGTTTTATGGTTTCTCATATGTAACATAGTACCATTGCAGTAACCTCAAATTGCTTGCACTGATTGTTGCTAGCATGATTATTGTAATTTGGAATCTAAATCGTGGATCCTCACATTATCGAATCCAGGCCTTGGTGGTTGGGCAACTCAAATTGTCAATGTACCCCAAGTATATATTCTCTTGGGGTCTGTTCTGATGGGGCCCTCTCATAAAAACTGTCCCAGGCTCTGAATTCAACTGACTGCACTGGTAATAAATAAAACAGTCAGGCCATAAACGTAGGTTGAGATATTATGGAGGGTGTTCATAACTTGGTGATGTTTTAGAGGCATATTTGGAGTTTTCTGTCACTATGTTTCCTTTGGGGGTTTTCCATATTGATGTGATGTCATATCATCAAGGTTGACAGATGGTGTTTTGACTAGTGTTTTTTTTTTATGGTTGGGTGGGGGACTTGGAATGTCCCTCTTGTTTGTCTTTTTGGGTCTTGAGTGGCTCTGGCCTTTGTTAGGACAGCGTAGAGTAGATAGTACTATCGTCAAGTGATTATGCCCCAAAAAAGAGATTATAGGTACTACAAAACAACAGGGCCATTGTGGCCATCAACAAAGCGATCCCACGCACAACGCCAGTGTGCAGTTTGCATCGGTCACCCATATGCCCATTGTCCATTGTGTTGCAAGATGAGGCGCTTCAGAGTCCGAAAAAAACATTTTGTCATGAAATTCCTAAAAGTGTACCACTGTGCCAAGCCTGCCACCACAGAACCACAGTAAATGTAGGGAATAAATTAGTAATGTGCGTGGGCGAATGAGGTTTAGAGGGCAATTGGGAAAAGTAGACACTCTGGATTTGCTTGAATGGACACTTGGCTGCGTCTTGACTCATGAAGGTGTTGTTGATGGTTCAACTAGTTTTGGTGAACTAGTTTTTGGCTGTGGTCATTTTGACTACTTTATATAAGATTTGTAAAGGTTGAGCGCAGTGTCCGCATTAATAACTTACATGTGGGTATTTTATAGTAGTCAGTAGCCCAGCCTAATTTTCTGTGCACAATCTCGTCCGGTTAACTTAAACGTTATGAAAGAAACAAAATATGATAATCTCATTTAATTTTTTTGACGTGAAAATGTCAGTAGCTATGTCTAATGTGCCGAACGCCACAGGCTTGTTGCTAACGTTAGTTGTTGCTACAAATGTAGCGTGGTCTGACTGACCTGTAAACTATTTGGTTTATGAAATGTTTGAAAACGATGTTGAAACGTATATGTAAGAATACTTAATGACACTTCCAACTTTAATTAGGGCGGTCAGACTCTTCACTATTCGTTAAGGGGCCATACAAAGGCAGCTATACAGCTTCCCTCGCTTTTCACTCAAGCAAGGATGAACGTTTATTCAAATCCAGTCACCGATGAGTTAATAGTTTATGTACCCAAAAGTGAAAGTAACAGCCTCATCGACTGTCTCTCTTTACTCAGCGTGTTCTTCTCGTGGTGCTTGACTAGAGAAGTCTGTAGGCGGGTGTATATAGACACTAAACATAAAGAGGTGACATAAAGAAAAGGGAGTTTCCGAGTCTTTTGGGTGGACGTTGCATTGAAAAAGGGGCGATTTTACTACTCCGGTCAGTACTCTGCATGCTTGGAAGTGTCAGCGCTCCTATCTCTACAAGGTTAAGCAAACAACTGCTGTTTATTGAAAGTGCTCTGCGGATGGTTTCCCAGTGAGACAGCCTAGGTCATCGAAACGAAAGGTTTGTGGCTTATTTCTATACGTTGTGCTGCTGAATTGTGTCGCATGTGAATGCGCCTTATAATGGAATCATGCGCAACAACGCGTTTGATATCTGAGCCAAGGTCCAACGATAAAGAGCGATCACCTGACAGATCGCTTTTTATTTGATTTGACTAGATAACAGGTGCATTTATATATTTTGAAACCAAAATTTGATTAACACATCAAGAAGTTTATTTAGATAAGTCTATGGCACGCATGCGAATGCTATAACCATAATTTATTGACTGTCATTGCATTGGTGATGAATGGATGTATTGTTTTACTTTAATAGTTTACATTTTTATATATTTTATTAATATTTTTACTAATTGTCTTATTTTTTAGCTGTCTTTGTTCGTTTTTGAACCTCAGTTATTCATTGTATTTACATGCACAAGAAAATTCCGATATTAATCCGAATTTGGTCATATTCTTATGTTGTTATTAGGCTATATTTTTTCCCTCTTCTTCTTCTTCTTGTTTTGGGTCATGTAGACAATACATCCATGCACATCATATTTAAACTGAATATTTGTGACCCTTGACCACAAAACCTTAAGAAGCACAGGTGTATTTGTAGCACTCGCCAACAATACATTGTATGGGTCAAAATGATCGATTTTTCTTTTATGCCAAAAATCATTAGGATATTAAGTAAGGATCATGTCCATGAAGATATTTTGTACATTTCCTACCGTACTTGTATTAAAACTTAATTTTTTATTAGTAATATTCATTGCTAAAAACTTAATTTGGACAAACTGAAGGCAATTTTCTCAATATTTTGATTTTTTTGCACCCTCAGATTCCAGATGTTCAAATACTTGTATCTCGACCAAATATTGACTTATTCTAACAAACCATACATCAATGGAAAGCTTTGTTCAGCTTTCAGATTGTGTATAAATCTCAATTTAAAAAAAAAAAAAAATTACTGGTTTTGTGGTCCAAGGGTCACATTTGTTTATTTCTGTGTCTGTCGAAATATAGGTAACAAATAGATACAGTAAGCAAAGTTGTATAAAATATTTGTGTGTGTAATCGTACAGAAAATAACTGTCATGACCCACATTTTGGTTTTAAAATGTTGTATATTTTAAAAACATGAATGAGAATTTATGATTTGGTATCTCTAGAATCTCCAGAAGTTTATTTTAAAGGCATAACCAGAATATTGGCCTTATTTGGCAAAATATGGTAAATATAAAAAGCTGGCTTAAATAAAGAGCACTTGGTATATATAAACAGTTTGAATCCCTGTTTCTTCAACACACCCATTGGATTCATCACATATTTGTCAAAAATCTGCATTAGATTAGGACAGAAAAACCATGATCAATGCAGAGAAAATGAACTGATTGTGAAATAAAAAATTCTGTTAAAATACCAGTTCAAATATTACGTCAGATTGAAGATATGATTTGTTGTGGCTTATGTTCTGTACTTCATAGATTCTTCTGGCATGTGGTTCTGCTTTACAGATCAACATTTTTATTATATGTATTCATTTTCGCACATCAAAGAAACTGATACAAAGACATTTCTGATAAAGCCACAAAACATTTTGAAAACGTACTTTCTGCTCCACATGTTCCTCACGTGGCTATTAGTCAGAAACTTGCTCTGTCAAGACGTTATATTCCCTTTAGGATTAGAAGGAATTTTAATTCTTCCTTTCGAAAGAAGCGAAAAGAGACAACATCTGGATTTGTTTTACACAGCTGCAAAAGCTCTGGAGAAGAAAAACAGAGGAACAGTATGACACAGCTCTAGCCCTTCAGATGAGCAGTGTTCCAATGCTTCACTTTGAGTTTTTACAACTTTTTTGCCATTAAAATAAAATGTGCCAGATCAGTCTTAAATTTTACCATCTAAAAGGAGACTAAATGAAGTCAGATGTGCCATCCCTGGTTCTCTTTGTCCAGCAGGAGAGTTTAGGAAGGCAGCTGTGTGAACAGAAAGTCATGGAAAAATCCAAAACTGGTTTTCAATCTAGTGTGATATTTGTTCTGACTCTGTTTGTTTTTTTATAGACCAGGAAGACAGAAGAAGATTCTGGAATTTAGACCCATATTACAGTGCGAGCTGAGAATGGTCCAGCCAGAATGCCGGCTCCTCAGGGGGCTGCTCGGTAAGTAAAATCTAGTAATTAATGATTTAAGTTGTACAATGCAAGATGTTGTGCCAAAAGGACACTAAAGATCTTTGGATGCGACAGTACTAGACATAAATATTTTTTCAGTGGCCCTAGAGCAAAACTTGATGATTGATTTCTTCCTCGGCTGACATAAGAGAGGCTCTTGTGCGTTTACGCAAATATCTGCAAATTTCTGTGGGTGATTATGCTGGATTAGGACACAGTTTGTTAAGGCTGAGTGTGTGGTTTTAACATTTGGGTATCTGGTAATTAGTTTCTTCTGATATGAGTGTCAAGTTAAACATATGTTTGCGGAGAGCTTCTGCATATGGTGCTTCTATTGAAGGACTAAGACGTGACTGTTAATGTCACCACTTCCTGTGCTCAGGAGAGAGACATAGAGAGAAAGAAAAGAGACAGTTGCATAAGGTAAAAGAGAGGGCAGGGAGGGGGATACCAGGCCAAAGAAGCCAGAATAACTTTGACGGGAGGTGGGGGTTTAGTGGTCGGACGCCAGTAAATAGTCCAGGTTCTGTGGCATGACAAATTCCTCTGGCCCTCGGAAGTCTGCTTCATGGTCTCTGAGACTTTGCTGACTGTCAGTCTCTGGGTAGCTGCCCTATAGTGCAGCTCAACCACAGAGGCCAACCACACTGTGATCCACAGCAAAGTGACAGATGACTACTATGGTGCACTGTCTTTCCGCCGTGGGCTAGCCAGTCAGAATCACTTATCTTTAACAATAAAAGCTTGAGTTAAAATAGGCACAGGATCAGCCTCAGGTTTACTACCACAGTTAATCTGCTTGAGTTTGACTTTGTCTTCTTGAAGAGCATTGTATGATTATCTTGTGCATATTATGTCTCCTGCTTTTGACCACATGTGGACTGCAGAGGCTCTTATGTTGGGAAATTATGGCTTGTGAATTTTCTGCCTTCGTCTGGTTGCGTTTTTGTTGGAGGACGTTTTGAGATTTTCGTTTGCAGCAGTGCTCTGTGTTTTAAAACATCCTTTTCCTTGTAAATTGGGCTTGTGGTTTGCGGTTTGTTTTGTCACAGCTCTAACTTTATGCGTCAGTGCCTTCAAAGAGGCATCACACCAGCCTGTGTGACATACTGTGCAAAAGTCAGCAAAGAATAAAGTAAATAGTGATCATCATCAATAAATTGAAATGTGTCTTCCAAACTTTTTGAATAAATGTAACATGCCGATAAAATCAAAACAGTTTTGTTTTAAAGGATGTTGAATGTGCAACCATTTCTTGATGGTTTCATTATAGGTATTGTTTTCTTCCTCTTTCCCTCTAGGTTTTATTTGTCTATTACCAATGTGCATGTGTGTAGCACCAGAACTCTGCGGGCCTCTAAGAACAGTACGGGAGAGCCTAAATGCAACCAATAGGAGACGTTTTATGGTAAACAGATATATGATTTTTGAAATTATAATGTTATGGGCATTTAGGCTCTGTACAGTTTACATGGAAAGATTTAGAAAAGCAATGTGTAGCATGAGACGGAATGAATGACATGCCAATAAAAGGTTTGACACTTCTATTTGCAGAAAGCTAACTTTCCCATTAACTATACTATTCAAGTGCATTATGAGGAGGTGTTCAGACTACGTAACATCAGCAGACTGGTAAGTCTTTTATCCCACCGACTCTGTCCCCAACTGACCCTCTGACTCACTTTGCATTACTTAAAGCCACACTCTTTACAACATCCCACACAAATTAGCTCATTTTTCCTGTTTGTGACCTAGTGCCAGATATTTAAGACTCGTGACTGACAGAGTCAGATTGGAATCAGAGTTTTAGGGTTTCTCAGGGCCTGTGACTCAGCATTTGTAAAAATACAGGGGTTAGTCTCATCAAACTGTTCATATCCAGATCACCATATTCATATATATATTAATTTATAATTAAATAAATAAATAAAAATAGTAAATTTATGTATTATAGTACTATATAAAATACAAGAACAGATAGAGATATATTAAACAATGGATATTTTTAATAGAGTTAATGGACTTTTAAATGGAGAGCTAATGTACTAAATACAATAAACTCATACAATCAGACTTATTAAACTGTTAATGGCCTGCCTTTTTTTAAGAGTTATGTTATTAGCTCTCCCATCAGTGGCATGTAGTGGTGTTCTGAAATGATGAGGCAATTTTTTTTTTTTTTTTACATTTTTAATGAAATGGATAGTTCACCCGAAAATGAAAATTTGATGCTTATCTGCTTACCCCCGGGGCATCTAAGATGTAGGTGACTTTGTTTCTTCAGTAGAACACAAACAAAGATTTTTAACTCAAACCTGTCAGTCATATAATGGCAGTCAATGGGACCCATGGCTTTGAGAATCAAAAAAACATACACAGACAAAACCAAATGACAAGTGACAATACATTGAAGTTTTAACACACTAAACAATCGGCCTGTGCAAGAAACTGAACAGTATTTATAGCATTTTTTACCTCTGATCCACCGAAATGTCAAACTGTTCTGAGCATGTTCACAACAGCCGGTGTGTGACATAGTAGAGCATACGTGGAAGTAATCTGTCACACGTATACGTTACTCATTGTTTACACAGAGAGACTGTGGGTACAACAGCTACTCAAAATGGTAATTATTTGTGCTTATCCTGAGTGTTGCAAATGTTAAAAAAACTAAAAGATTACGTTTGCTTGTGTGAATTCATCCTGGGATAGTTGACTTTTCACCGACTCCTAACTTTTGAGCCTGATCGACTGAAGTTATGGTTGTTATGGCTGTTGTGAACACGCTCAGAACAGTTGGACATTGTGGTGGATCAGAGGTAACAAATGATATAAAAACTGTTCATTTTCTTGCACAGACCGATTGTTTTGTGTGTTAAGATCTTAATGTATCATCGCGAGCCACAGGGTTTAATTTGATTTGTCTATGTATGTTTTTTGACTCTAAATGCCATCATTATATGACTGACAGACTGCAACGGTTTGAGTTAAAAATATTTGTTTGTGTTTTACTGAAGAAACAAAGTCACCTACATTTTGAAAGCTCTAGGTGTAAGCACATAAACATATTTATTTTTTATTTTTGGGTGAATTACCCCTTTAAATGTAAATTTATGTCCCAGTCACATTTTCTTGGTTAAATAAACATTACTTACACTACCAGAATAAAAATTTTGTATTATTACTTTTACTTTTATTTTGTATTTTTACTTTCTACCAATGTAAATGATAATCTATTTATTAAAACCAAGTATGAATCTAATCACGCTAGGGTTTTTTAATACATTTTTTACATTTATTCCAAAATAATAACTCAAGGCAGTAACAAATTAAACAATTTTATTTAAACAATTACATTTTTATTTATGAACTGATGCTTACTTAAAACACCCACAGATTGTGTTTTTATAGGCCATTAGAGGTTCGATTTGGACTTGACAAAGTGGTGATATCTAAGTGTGTGAGTTGTTTACTTACTTTTTTATCAGTATTCCCACGACTTTACATTGTTCATTTAGACTGATTTGCAAACACAGAATGCAGGATTTATCGCATGAACCAATCACAGCCGAACATAACTAATCATATCCAGTCATATCGTGATGGAGGCACTGCCTCTGCTCACATGACTTTTCCCCATTCATTCTCGATTACCCCCCATCAAAATCAAATTCAATGCATGCTTTAGGAGATCTGTTAAAACTCAATGGGCTCAGGGGAGGTGAGAGAAACGCGGACTCCCTCTGTAACTTTACCTGCTGGTGTCATGTTAAACAGTTTTACTTTAGAAAAATTAGTGATTTATACGCTCTTATGTCATATTTTGTAATATTTGCATTGTTTTATTTTTATACTATACATTTTTTTCTTAGTCAATTTTTTGAGGAGGCACTGCCTCCCTTGCCTCCTTGGAGGAAGCGCCCCTGATATATATATATATATATATATATATATAATTCTATAAAATAAAATATCGGTAAGACCATAAATTCGGAACTGAATTTGACCTGACCAGGAATAAACCATGTGGCATTAAACCTAAGTAATATTACGAGACTCTTAACAATGTAACTGAAGGTCTCCCTCATTACTGTTTCTCTTCTTCTCTTTCCTTCTTTCTTATCTTGTTCATCTCTCACTGTTTGTTCTCTAGAATACGAGTAATGAAGAGGAGCCACTGCAGGAGAGAGATCTACAGGATTTGTGGCTTTGGGTTAGTCAGCAGGGGATAAAGAGGGTTTTAAAGGTGCTGCCAGAAAGACATCCCACACGACGTAAATACCTCTCCAATCTGGAGAACCTGTTTAATGATTTCGAGGGCCATTATAACCAACTGAATCCCAAAGATGAAGAGGTTAGAACAATAATGTCATTTCTCCTATCTTAAAAGGAACTCATTATAAATCATTCTGCCTGTCACCGAAACGGCTTATATTATCTCTAAGCTAACTCAAATGTTTTAATGAAAGAATCTTTGAACTCATTTTGACCTTTTGAATCTGTCCAGTCTGTGTTGCAGATGTTATTTGTCATTTGAGTGATATATTTCTAGTATTGAGTTCATCTAAATGTGTGTGTGTATGTATGTCTTTGTATCTGTTTCAAAAAAGAGAGTCCTTCCAGAGAGAATAGAAAACATCTGGGATCGCTTGACGGACCAAAATTATGAGGGCTGGAAGTCTGTTACACCCAAATCAATACTGGACAACTGTTATCGGACCATGCATTGCCTATTTAAAGAGTGCTTCTCAAAAGAAGATGACAATTATGATTGTGAGTAAAAATTGTAAATGTTTAGAATGGTCTATATTAATGAACAGGGCTGGGTTTTGACACAAATTTCACAGTTCGATTCCATTCTGATTCACAAGCGATTCGGTTCAATTCGATATTGATTATTTTGGATATATATCAACTACAGTACATGCCAAATTTTCCAAAGAGTCCTTTGGTACTACATTACTATAATATTAAAAGGAGTAGTTCACTTCCAGAGCAAAAATGTACAGATAATGTACTTACCCCCTTGTCATCCAAGATGTTCATGTCTTTCTTTCTTCAGTCGTAAAGAAATTGTTTTTTCAGGGAAACATTCAAGGATTTTTCTCCATATAGTGGACTTCTATGGTGCCCCTGAGTTTGATCTTCCAAAATGCAGTTTAAATGCAGCTTCAAAGGGCTCTAAATGATCCCAGCCGAGGAAGAAGGGTCTTATCTAGCAAAATGATCAGTTATTTTAAAAAAAAATTACAATTGATATACTTTTTAACCTTAACCCCTCGTCTTGTCTAGGTCTGTGTGAACTGTTTTTTCCAGTTTAAGACAGTTAGGGTAGGTCGAAAAACTCCCATCTCATTTTCTTCTCCAACTTCAAAATCGTCCTACATCGCTGCAAAAGTACTGACCCAGTTTTTACAAAGTGAACATGCAAAGAAGTTACTGTGGTGATGAAGTGATGAAGGGCAATTTTGAAATCAGAGGAAAAAATGAGAATGGAGTTTTTCGACTTACCCTGTCTTGACCTGGAAAATAGACCTAGACCAGACCTAGACAAGACCAGAATTTGAGGTTAAAAAGTAATGCAATTATACATATTTTTTTTAGAAAATCATTTCGATAGATAATAAGTTTGAAGCCCTTTGAAGCTGCATTTAAACTGTATTTTGGAAGCTCAAACTCAGGGGCACCAAAAAAGTCCACTATATGGAGAGGACCCTGAAATGTTTTCCTCAAAAAAACATAATTTCTTTACGACTGAAGAAAAGGGGATGAGTACAATTCTGCAAGTGAACTGCTGCCGATTTGTTTACAAATGCCTAAATTATATTCAGAGATGTTTTTACAATAATAAAGTTACAATTACATAATTATATTTCCACTCCAATTTGTTTTTTAAAATATGAACATTTCAATTGTGCCCATCATAAAAACTTGACAGTTTTGTTCAAACAGATTAAACACTGAAGAAAGGTTAAAATATTGTGTGCAAAATGCTTCTCACTAAAGTACATTTTTCTAGCTGACTAAGGAGCTCACTGAATATGTTTTTTCTGAGGTAAATGTGACATTACGTAACATATTGTTTACAAGCTGTTATTGACGTCTTTGCATAGTTGAAACACTGATTGAGCCATTACATGAGACAGGATATGGATTTCAACAAGTTGTACTTTTTCTTTTAACATAGAACACATTCTTTAAACACTTCAGGTGTTTATTCATGTTTGTTTTGTGCTGAAACTGGTACTAAAGCGGAGGAGATGATCAGTTCACCACTTTTCTTGAACTGCGCCGAAACGACATTTTTGTTTGAATACTGTAATAAAATGGACTGAATTTGAAATCTGAGACTGTTTTATATCAAAAGTAACAAAGCACAAGCTTTTTGTAAATAATTGGATGGGAGGTGTGCTACATAGCTCCGTTCATTAACTGAAAATAGACTAGACTAATCGATTCTTGGGATTTTGTTTTATAAAAACCAGCCCTATTAATTAAACCTGCATTTTTTTTTACATTAATGGGACTGTAGACAAAATATTGATTGCTAAATATTGATTGGTTACATTTTTCACCTGTGTGAAGTTCCGCTGAATCAATTCCACAAAACACAGACTGTGTGTTTTTGGAATCTGGAATTTTTTTGGGAATATAGTACTTACTCATTGGTATTTTGGTTGAGGGTTTGAGGTAAGACAGTTGAACTCCATCTAATGATTGTTACAACTTGGAAAATTTGGGGAATTTTTGGAGACCAACCTCAAGAAGGGTTCTTCCAGCAGTCCACCAAATGTTTGTTGATAACCTCACGCAACCCTAAAATGTATGCACACAGTAGCAAAAAGATGGAAACTTTTGCTGTTTGTTGATGCGAGTCTGTGGTCGACCATCAGCCTTTGTGAATGAGAAAAAATACTAGGGGATTGAATCAACGGCTTTATCCCCTCCGTGATGAATGGGATGGTGGCATGATTCAGGCTTTGAGGTTATCTGAAGGATGTAAAGTACTTTAAAAAAGCCCACATGTTGTTACTAGCCTGAACACGCCTGGTCTATGGCTTGTACCAGTTCTTTGTGAAATGGCGTTACAGTGGTAAACCCTGAACTTGATAATAATAATTATTATTATTAACATAACACTTTTGAGGAGCAAAAAATGAAGGCCTTTTCTTTAAATGGTTATCTTAACAATTTCATTCAGGTGTTCTAAATAGCAACTCATCAAGATATGTGACCACTAATCTGCACTGTTTCTCTTTGTTCATTTGTAGATTGTGAAGTCCTCAACTGGAGGAAAGGGAAGAAAACGACATAGCAGGAGGTCTAAAGGGATCTGATGCTGTCTTCGTTGCTGGTGTAGGTGTAAAAGGGTGTTACCCGGTTTATGTAGTGACACGCAGCATGCTTGTGTGCCTCTTGTCCTAGTGAAGCCACTGACTGCCTCCACCGGTGTTACCCATTTGGAAAAAATGCAACAGCCGTCACACCAGTTGGAAGTCACTCTACTGACCCTGCAGCTATTGCTCTCCATCTTTCAGAACATTCATACCTCCATCCACTCGCCGGGCAACTTCATATTTATGTGGCATTTTGCTAATAAACAATCATGTATGCACTGTGTGTGTGCTCTGTGGAGGAGAGCAGCTTTGACTCTTCGCTGTAGCATTTACTATTGGTAATTCCAAAAAAGTCTTTGCCACTGTGACTTATATTTCTGAGGAAAGTATATATTTTGTCCTAGATGTATGCCAAAACAGTATATTATCATTGCCACGTTGTAAATGTTCTTGGTACGGTGTATAAATAACGTGGAGCTTCTTTTGTACACATATCATTTGCATGCAAATGTTGTGCTGACTGCTGGCTTGGTCGGCACTGTTGCTTTTACCCAGAGGCTCTTTGTGCTTTACTGCTGGTTAAATGTTGAAAGATTGCACCAAAGCATTTCTATAAAAAGCTTTTTTTTAAGGTTATCAAGAGGGTTTGATATCAGGTTTGCATATGTTTTATACACAGATTTTAATCTAGGTTATTTATTTGGACTCCTGCCACAGAATGTTCTGGTAACTGTTGTAACATGGCTTGGAAAATAAACCTCTCACTATCACCCCCATGTGTTCAGATGTATGGCTTGTTTTGAGATACTGGTTTGGTTTCTGTTCTAACACCCTCTCACCTCTCACACACATACAATACCTGCTGGCTATGGAAGTGGCAACATCTTGTGATTACATTTGCTCAATTAATTTTTTATATGGCTATTTATGAGCACTGTAGACTAATACTGAAAGAAAGCTTTTGCATTTTTATAGTTAAACTTTTTTAATAGAATATTTTCCCTCCAAATGGAGTATGTTGCGAAAACTAAAGCAAACACTATTAAAATGTTTTTTTTTGTTAATTGAAATAAAGCTGAAATAAAATATAAATAATAGATGAAAAACTAAAAAAATGTTAATTAAATATTAGGAAAAGTAAAATAAAAAAGCTAAAGAGAACATTAATAATAATATTTAATAAAAATGGAAAAAAGCACAGCAGTATTATTAAAACTAAAATTAAAAACTGAAATTAATTCAAATAAAAGCTCATTTTAATGGTTCAAAATTAATAACAAAAAATATAGCTGCAAGCAGCGATTACCAGGGTGTAAGCGCTTTATGCATTTAAGCACATATGAAAAAAGACATTATGTAGCAAGCCTTTTTTGCAAATACAGTTAATTTACCATAAAAAATTGTTTTGTAACGTTTATGACTGTCATAACGCCAGCTGTGGTCCGATCTACTTTAAACTTTGCCTGCTTGTTTAGAATCACCTGATGCATGTGCTCACCTGGTTTCATGAAGTTTTAAGATTTCTTCCCTAAGTGGAAATTTCAACATTTTTTTGATAATTATTTATCTAGAGAGTCCAGAGAATTGTACTGCAGTGTTTTTTTTCCCATATTGAATGAAAAGCCTAGTGTATGTGTAGCTATGTGTGGAAAAACCACACAATGCACAATCTTTTATGCCCTTGAAAAACGTGATATCGCCCCAAGTGGCCGATTCCTTTCAAATTTCTCACAGACCTTTGGGGCCGTAAGTCAAACAAGTCCACCGATTTTTGTTCCGATCGGCCTAGGTGTCTAGGTGCTCAAAATTCATCGGCCAGTGCCGGCCATGTTATTTTCTGAGATACGCAAATGTTCTTATAGACACTTGTGGCACTTTGGATCAAGCCATTTAGCCATTTTAAGTTTTTTCTGTTTTATAGCACCACCAAGTGGCCAAGCTCTACAATTTTTGTCCTGCGACCTCAGATTGAGCCCTTAAGTGTTCTGAGTTTGGCCAAGATATCTCATTCTGTTCAGGAGTTACAGGCATTTTACTAAAAGTGGCTCTGCTCCGTTCTAACGTTTTGGTGTCCCTTTGCGACACTGAGTCAAAGGTTAGAGAATCTTCCTGCACTGGTTTGGTTCTCCTCGGGTGAAGAACCTAGGACTAGTTCGCAAAAGTAGGTTTTGCAAAAAAAATCCAAAATACCCAAATCTGATACCTGTGCGTTTTGTCCGGTGTGAGTCAAGGATTCCAACAACACAAGACTGATGATTTAGGAGTTATGAGCGATTTCGTACTTTTGATTGCTATAGCGCCCCCCCGCCCCTTGAGGCTTATTGGGGCGAGCCTTGATGTCTTTGAAGGCGAGTGAGTACTACCAAAGTCCCTTTAAAGGGGTCATCGGATGCAAAACTTATTTTTACATGTTGTTTGAACGTTAATGTGTGTTGGCAGTTTGTGTACACAACCACCCTACAATGATAAAAATCCACCCAGTTGAATTTTTTTATCTTTAAAATCAGGTCATTCTCAGCTTCTTGTCAATAGTCCCGCCCTCACCGAGCTGAAACAATCCGACTCTGATCGCCATTGTGTGACTCAGGTGCAGGGGAAGACAAGATTGTCTCAGAGCGATTGAGGTGTTCTGTTGTTGGATGTATTAATGAACATTACAGTCATCATTTACTCCCAACATCTGAGCCACTGAAGACGCATAGGATAATGTTATTTTCGTTTTTAAAAAGGAAAGCGCCGATCCCGATCTACATATGCGTCTAGTTTGTGTGAATCGTTCCTGATGCAGCTTCAACCACAGCAGAAGTGAGTATTAGGGTTTTTTATGCATCTTTGCAAACGGGTGTTTCTTAATGTGCTTGTTGGCAAGTTTTGCAGCTGAAAACGCGGCTAAAGTAAACATTAAGGCTCATAATCCCACATCAGAGAGGGGTGGGGCGAGCAGAGCTCTTTTGCATTTAAAGGGACCATGCAATAAAATTAGTTGATTTTTTTTTAGAGCTGATTTTGACAAGGTAAAAGGGTGTTTTATTACACTACACTAATTTATAACCAAAGTATATTATAGAGTTTTCATTTAGACCCTAAAGAATCATATGAACTTGTGGAAAATGGGCATCCGATGACCCCTTTAAGGCCAGTCATTTCACTTGGCGGCCATCTTTGAAATGGCGATAAATAAGGAAAATAAGGTGGATAACATATTTTAAATAATAAATCATATATTTTAAATAATTTTAAGTCTAAGCAGCCCTGTTGGAAGTTTGTTGAGGCCCTTAATGGACCCCATCCGCCTCGTTGCTCATCCCGACCGCTTCAGAATTTCCCCGTTCTTTCCTGATTTTTCAAACGCGATTCCCCAAAGTACAGTTAAGTAAACACACTACAAAGAGAGAGAACACAGTGTACATTTGGCCGCAATCCGCGTGGTTTCTCAAAAAGTAGGCGTTTCCGTTTGCACACCAAGCTTGTCCTACTGCACCTGCCGTAGTTTCCTGTTTTCATTTGTCCCAGTGTGTCATACGATGAAGGCGTTCCTTGCACCTTAGTGCACGGAGATTAAAAGTTTTAAACTTAAACGCTGCAAAATGTCATCCAACAGTGGTATTCAAATCCCCAGCCGGTTGCCTTTGCTGTGCACTCACGATGGAGTGCTGTTACCGGGCTCGACCATGAGAATCAGCGTCGACACGGCGAGAAACATGCAGTTAGTCAAGAGCAGACTTCTGAAGGGAACCTCGCTAAAAAGCACCATCATTGGGGTTATTCCCAACACCAGAGACCCCGAGCACGACAGCGATGAGCTCCCGTCCTTACATAGGTGGGTCTGTGCTGTCAAAGACTGTCAAACCCGCTGTAGAGCCAGTGTGATGCAACTGTCATTGAGTTTTGTTATGAAACACTTTGAAGGAGGTCCTATAGTCATTTGTCATGATTCTATAATACAATATGTAACTTTTATTGTATTGTAAAATTTAGTTATAATCTGTCACCTTTACATTTTCCCAGAAACCTTAGTGGGAAAAAGGTGATGGCTGACAATGATGACAGATACTATTTTATACTGACTGAACTCTACCCTCAGGATATGTGGTTGAATGATGTTCAAAATTAAACACTGAACTACATTATTCATTAATTTTCTTACATATTAGAGACTAGTAGTAGCAGCTGTGTTTGTTTTCTAGAATGATCGTTTGAGCAACAGTTGGACTTCAACCTTGTGAGTCTATGCTCTTGTCAGCGATCAATGGCTGACCGAATCATAGTGACTTGGTCATAGTGTCATGGTGTCAGAGAATATGAAAAAATAAAAATAAAATTCCAAGCTTGGAAAAGTCATGTAAATATAATAAAATGTTAAAAGTCATATACATTTTATAGTAAATATAAATTTCTCTGGTTATGCTCTGTGTGGTGGTTTGGTGGCACATTGCTGCCACACATTTTTTCCACTCAATAATGTCTTAATAATGAGATGTTATGTTATTTTAATGACATATTTTCTTGTAATAACGAGATGTTGTCTTTAAAACATAATTTTCTCATCAAAACGACATGCTATGATATGTCACATGACCACGACATGATGTCTAATAACGAGATATGTTATCAAATTACATCTTATCTTGCAATAACGAGATGTTGTGTTGTTAAAATGACACCTTTTCTCATGATAACCAGATGTATTGTCGTAAAACATATTTTCTCGTAGTAATAAGATGTTGTCGTTAAAACAACATCTTTTTTCGTAATAATGAGGTGTTATCCCTGCTGAAAAAAACAGCTAAAACCAGCCTAGGCTGGTTGGCTGGTTTTAGCTGGTTTAAGCTGGAAATAGCTTGTTTTAGCTGGTCTCCCAGCCTGGCTAGGCTAGGAAAGTGGCCAAGACCCCTCTAAAACCAGCCTGCTGACCAGCTTTGACCAGTTAAAACCAGGCTGGTTGACCAGCTAAAACCAGCCAACCAGCCTAGGCTGGTTTTAGCTGTTTTTTTCACCAGGGATGTCTTTTCTCGTAATAACGAGACGTCGTTAAAACATCTTTTTCTCATCAAAACGACATGATATGATATGTCACGACATATGTCTAATAACGAGATATGTTATCAAATGACATCTTTTCTCGCAATAACGATATGTTATGTTGTTAAAATAACACCTGTTCTCATGATAACCAAATGTTATGTCGTAAAAACATCTTTTCTCGTAGTAATGAGATGTTGTCGTTAATAGAGGTCGACCGATATTGGTTTTTACCGATACCGATAGCTAGGTTGGACCACACTGGCCGATACCGATTAATTAACCGATAGTTTTTGAAAATGGATACTGAACGGCAACTAAAATAGTGCTCTACTATTTAAATTTTTTTTTACTAAACCATACTTTGTAAATAAATAAAAATATTAATATTAATTATATATTGATCATTAAAGTTATTTCATAGTTCATTAATGTTAACAAAATAAACTTCAAAATTTAACAATATTACAGTAAATGTTGAAATTAACAGACTCTAACAAGGAACAACACTACTATTCTACAGCTTTCATCAATCTTAGTTGATGTTACAAATGGGCTCATTGTAAAGGGGTGTGAATCTTTACATTTTAACAATATGTAAAATTGCAGGTTTTATGCCTTTTGTTTATAATCTCTGTATGTCAGTAGGCCTACTGCCATCTTAAAATTAAGATTCAATTTAATTACGATTTTCAATATCAACTAAATATAACCATGCGTCACATTCTCAGTTTTCAATATTACTGCACATGGTACCATTTTCATTTACATTTTATATCAAATTGATTTTTCCATTATATAAGCAGGCTACTTTTTTAAACAATTACTTATTTAGAATAAGTCTTTTTTCTTTATCATTTGATTATTACTGATGAGATCGAAGACAGTAGCTTTTTAACAGGCTGCATCAAAACGAATGCACAGATCTATTTCGATATATCAAATGTTTTGTCCTGCTCTAAAAACATAACTGACTGTGTGTACTGTACATCAGTTTCGTATAAAAGTATTCGAAAATGCAAGCAATCGAGCTTTTTAGGACGAACAAACCCAAAGCACAAGTGAAAGTCTGTCAGTGCGCGAGTTTTGTGCATCTAATAGTACTGCATTACAAACGGCTGAAATGAAGGAATTGTAAAGTAAAAAACTGCGGTTGAAAGTTCACTGTCAAACAATGCACTATGCACATGTAGCTCACAGTGCAAATCCTGTGCAATGAAGCCCGCCGCGTCTCCAGCGCGCGCACGTGCCATATGCGGGGAAAACACAAGCTCATTGAAGAGAGGATTGCGATGCATCGGAGAATCCTTTTTTTTTACCCACCCTTAATGAAACCGGACAAAAGTTCAGCGCTGCGTTAACGGATAACTTGCAGGTATCAAACACACACAGGACACGTTGTGTAGTTCAAGCAGAAATCTAAAACAGTTTATTTAATCACCAAACGGGCAAATGTTTACTTTGAGAATGATTTAAAAAAGCGGCAAAGGTTAGATTAAAGAACAGATCAAACGGAAAGAGAAAGTGCGATCTATATCGTTAATTGCAGCCATTTCAGAAACAATTTATTTTCTGTTTTACATTTATGTTTTAAATATTATTTGTTTTGTTTCAGTTTAATATGTTAATTACGAAAGAAGTTTGTGTAATTTGTAAATGTCATAAAGGACGTGGTATGAATTGGACGGCAAAAAGCCGGGAGAATTGGAGAGGGTCAGACACAATTTTTGACCACTTCGTACGTTTTTATTTGTGGAAAATCCCTTCTTAAACGAATTTCGTTTTGTATAATTTATTACTTAATTTTTAATAGATATTTTTGTTGATCAGTTATTATAAGAACAGGAAAATGGCATTGTAAAACAAAGTGCGTAACTACCATGCTTCCGCTGCCTGACGAAAAGGCTAAAACATAAATTATAGCTCTATATGAAGCATACAGACATTATTAGAGCTACAGAAATAAAAAAAATATTTTGCTTAAATGCACAATACTCAATCTTCCAGCCCAGGGTCAAGTCTTTATGAAAATTAACAATGATTTGGGACAGATCTGTAATGTAAAACTATGGCGCGCTGTGACTGGGCAGGATTCTGTCGGCTGAATGAACCCAGTTTGCTTTCTCACGTCATGTCTTTAAATCTGCAACTTTGCTGGCTAAGAATATCACCAGATGGATATAAATCAATACAAATATATGGTAACAATCCTGACATTAAACATTTGTCTGGGGCTTAACCTCTCATACTCTATGACAGCGGAGCGGAGCGTGAGCTGCTTCAGCAAAGAACGCAACCCGGAAAAACTATCGGCAAGGATTTTTGCCGATAACCGATAGTTCGGCCAAAGAACTATCGGTGCCGATTAATCGGCAAAACCGATACATCGGTCGACCTCTAGTCGTTAAAACATCATCTTTTCTCGTAATAACGAGATGTCGTTAAAACATCTATTTCTCACCAAAACGACATCTTTTCTCGTAATAACGAGATATTATGTCGTAAAAACATCTTTTCTCGTAGCAATGAGATGTTATGTTGTTAAAACAACATATTTTTCTCGTTAAAACGACATGATTATTAAAATGACACTTTTTCTGTAGTATTGAGATATGTCGATAAAACAACAATTTTCTCATCAAAACATCTTTTCTCATAAAAACGAGATATTATGTCATTAAAACGGCATCTTTTCTCGTAATAACGAGATGTTATGTAGTTAAAATGTAATCTTTTCTCGTAATAACGAGATGTTGTCTTTAAAATTACATCTTTTCTCATAAAAACGAGATATGTCGTTAAAACGGCATCTTTTCTCATAATAACGATATGTTGTCTTTAAAATGACATCTTTTCTCATAAAAACGAGATATGTAGTTAAAATGTAATCTTTTCTTATAATAACGAGATATGTCGTTAAAATGTCATCTTTTCTCATAAAAAACGAGATGTTATGTAGTTAAAATGTAATCTTTTCTTGTAATAACGAGATGTTATGTCTTTAAAGTTACATCTTTTCTCATAAAAACGAGATGTTATGTCGTTAAAATGTCATCTTTTCTCTTAATAACGATATGTTATGTCTTTAAAATGACATCTTTTCTCATAAAAACGAGATGTTATGTCGTTAAAACGGCATCTTTTCTCATAATAACGAGATGTTATGTCGTTAAAACGGCATCTTTTCTCATAAAAACGAGATGTTATGTCGTTAAAATGTCATCTTTTCTCTTAATAACGAGATGTTATGTCTTTAAAATTACATCTTTTCTCATAAAAACGAGATGTTATGTCGTTAAAATGTCATCTTTTCTCTTAATAACGAGATATTATGTCATTAAAACAACATCTTTTCTCCTAATAATTAGATGTTATGTCTTTAAAATGGCATTTTTCTCATAAAAACGAGATGTTATGTAGTAAAAATTTAATTTTTTCTCGTAATAACGAGATGGTCGTTGAAACATCTTTTTCTTGTCAAAACTAAAACTAAAGATATGTCATTAAAATGAATTTTTTTCTTGTTAAAGCTACATTTTTTCTCATAATAATGCTATAATATGTCTTAAAAACGATGTATCTTTCCCATTATAGAAGAAATATGGTTACTTGTCTAGTTATAAAGTTGTTGTTCTTTATAATCACTATTCAGTATGTGTGTGTGCCTCTGTTAGATGCAATGGCATTAAACCTACTCCGGTATCTCAAATTAGATTTGATAGGAAACAATACTCAGGCCTCATTACTTGAATTTACACTTCTGTCTTCACAGAATTGGCACAGCAGGACTGGCGGTCCAGGTTGTCGGTAGCAACTGGCCAAAACCACACTACACATTGCTCATTACGGGGTTGTGTCGCTTTCGTGTGACCCAGCTGCTAAGAGAGAGACCCTTCCCCGTTGCTGAGGTGGAACAGCTAGACAAACTGGAGCAGTACACAGAGGGTGATCAGGCTGATGGAGAGCTGGGGGAGCTGTCACAGAGGTTCTATCAGGCCGCTGTACAGGTCAGTAGTAGTAAAGGCATGTGTGTTTGTGTTTATGTTGTGATTCTGTTAATAGTATATAAAAATGCTATGCTATTGCCACAATGTCCTGAAAGCACAGATATTATTCATATGATACACCTGTGTATAATGTGATATAATATAATACTAAGACTTTTTAATATTAAAATATTTCATGCTCACCAAGTATGCATTTATTTAAACAAAAATACAGTAAAACAGTAATATCGTGAAATATTATTGCAATTTTACAATGATTTAATTATTTAATAATTATAAAATTATTTAATAATTTATGTGAAAACCATGTTATGTTATTTTTTTTCAAGTATTCTGTGATGAATAGAATTTTCCAAAGGAATGTCTTTTTTTTTTCTTTTGGATGTACATACTCTACAAGTCAAACGTTTTCGAACAGTAAGATTTTAAATGGTTTTTAAAAAAAGTCTCCTCTGCTCTCCAAACCTGCATTTATTTGATCAAAAGTACAGCAAAAACAGTAAAATGTTTAAATATTTTTTACTATTTAAGATAACTGTTTTCTATTTCAACGTATTTTAAAATGTAATTTATTCCTCTGATCAAACCTCAGTTTTCAGCGTCACTACTCAGGCTTCAATGTCACGTTCTAATATTCTGATTTGCTGTTCAAGAAACATTTATTATTAATATTATGATCAATATTTAAAACAGTTAAGTACATTTTTTCAGGATTCTTTGATGTAAGAATTTAAAAAACAGCATTTATCGGAAATAAAAAGATTTTGTAACATCATATACTGTACCATTCAAAAGCTTGGAGTCAGTATAATTGTTATTTTTTTGGGGGGGTGATAGAAATTAATACTTTTATTTAGCAAGGATGCTTTAAATTGATCAAAAGTGATGATGGAGACTTTTATAATGTTACAAAAGATTCCTATTTCAGATAAATGCTGTTCTTTTGAACTTTCTGTTCATCAAAGAAACCTGAAAAAATTCTACTCAGCTGTTTTCAACATTGTATTAATAATAATAAATGTTTTTTGAGCAGCAAATCAGAATATTAGAATGATTTCTGAAGGATCATGTGACTGGAGTAATGATGCTAAAAATTCAGCTTTGAAATCACAGGAATAAATTACATTTTAAAATATATTCAAACAGAAAACAGTTATTTTAAAAAGAAAAAATATTTTTTGCTGTACTTTAAATCAAATAAATGAACATCTTTAAAAAACATAAAAAATCTTACTGTTCAAAAACTTTTGACTGGTAGTGTAAGTGTCTAAATAAATGAATATGTAACCAAGTGACCAATCAGGATTACTGACCTACTTTTACCACACACTTCTTTTGTTTTGACAGCAATAATAACCAACTTGAGAATTTGATTCATTTGTTTAGTTTCTATAAATATGTTCTAAATTGCAGCCAACGTTTTCAAAAAAAGATATTGCTTAATAATAGTAATAATCAAGGACATCATTTTTCATGACTGAAGAAAACATGAATGTGATTGCGATTCTTTTTTCCCACTTTGGCACCAGCCATCTAGACAGTGAATCATCATTTAAACACTGAATGAATATAAAGACTTCATTCTTTGCCAGATGCTACAGGATGATTCATAGTGTGTAGGCTTTTTATTCAGTGTATTGACAGTGTCCTCTGGTCCCTCTTTGTCCAGCTGGTTGGGATGTTGGACATGTCAGTGCCTGTGGTGGCTAAACTCAGGCGGCTTTTGGACAGTCTTCCTAGAGAAACCCTGCCGGATGTCCTGGCCTCCATGATCCGCACCTCCAACAAAGAGAAACTACAGGTACAGCAGTTAATAGGGTTATTGTTCAGGATGAATGATTATACACCATTTATGCACACATAAATATGCATTTTGTTTGTTGGCAGGTGCTGGATGCGGTAGACTTGGAGGAACGTTTTAAGAAGGCTCTTCCTCTGCTTACCAGACAAATTGAAGGCCTCAAGTTGCTGCAAAAGACTCGCAAACTCAGACCTGATGATGACAAGAGAGTAGGCCAACATGTGTTTCTCCTCTGCCTCACAAACACCCTCCTCCACACTTCCTGTTCTATTACACAGGCCTTCTTCTTTCTCTTAGGTGTTGGCCATCCGTAAAGGTGGTGTGTTCCCAGGCCGCCAGTTCTCGCTGGATGAGGAGGCAGAGGATGAAGATGGTGATGACACAGCTATGTTGGAGAAGAAGGTGAAGGCAGCAGCTATGCCGGAAGCAGCACTGCGCGTGTGTCTCAAGGAGCTAAAACGGTACGTTCTGGTAATTTTTTTAGAGGAAACCACATTTCATAGTTAGTTACATGCTAGACGGCAAGGGACTTTTTACTGACCAGTGCCCGCATCTGTTCTGCTGTCTTTAAATGTGTTACAAGGAAGTCATTATCTTTACAGTTTAATCAGTATTTTAATTAATAACACATTAATGTCTCCCTCTGCCAAACTGGTTTCTACAGATTAAAAAAGATGCCACAGTCCATGCCAGAGTATGCCCTCACCCGCAACTACCTTGAGATGATGGTAGAGCTTCCCTGGAGTAAAAGTACTACAGGTAAAAAAAAAAAAAAGCTAAATAAAATAACATACAATTTAAAAATATGCTAAAACAAAATAAAATGAACAAAATGTATTTTTTTACATGCATCTTTAGGTTTTGGGAATGAAGTTTACAAATAGCATTGATCTCTTATTAGTTATTAAACATTTATATCAAACCAAAGTAGTATATTATAGTACATTTTATATTTTATATAATGCTAAATAATAGGGATGCACTGAAAATTATCGTGGTATATTTATTGCTGTACTGGGCAACACTGGTAAAATATTGCTCACGTGCTCTGATAATAATAGCTTTGTAAGAATATACATTATTTTAAAAAAGTCTGTTGAAACTGATTCTGTTACATAGAACTGAATAAAAATAATGTATTGATATTTAATATTAATGTATTTTCTGTCCAGTTTTATTGTTTTACTTTCAATAAAAGTGGTTATTTTATTTTTTCAATTCAGTATCATTACAATTATTGAGTTAAATTAAAAAGTCTCACAAAATTATATTATTTAATAAAATAATAAATAATTATTAAAAAGCATTTTATTTGTCAGTTTTGGTTTTCAGCCAAGTTTTTGAAAGACTTTTTAACTTAACTCAATAATTTGCATCCAGAATTTTCTGTTTTGCTCCAGAATTTTCATTTTAGTGCATCCCTACTAAACAAAATAATAAAATACAAAATATTATATTATTATACTGAGTCAAAGTATAGCATTATTTATTAAAGTATTTCTTTAAAGTAATTGTTTTTTTATTTATTCCATCCATGCGTAATCCATCCTAAAATATTAAAAGTAGTACATGTTTGGGGTCTTTTCTTTTTGAGATATTAACATTGTATTCAGCATTATGCATTAAATTAGTCAAAAGAGCAGTAACGACTCTTACAGTGTTACGAAAAAGATTCTGTTTCAAATAAATGCTGTTGTTTTGAACTTTCTATTGCTCAAATAATCCTGGGAAAAAATATGGTTTCCAAAAAATATTAGGCAGCACAACTGTTTTTAGCTTTGATGATAATAAGAAATGTTTCTTGAATACACAGGAATAAATTACATTTTAAAATATATTTAAATAGAACCTGTTATTTTAAATAGCAACGATATTTCACAATATTACTATTTTTACTGTATTTTTGTTCAAATAAAGCATTAGATACATCTTTTTTTAAAAACATTAAAATCTTATCCCCAAACTTTTAAATAACATTTCTAAATAGCCTATGTAATTGCTACCAGTATATGTAAACTGGTTGAAAATGATGAAAAATGTTTAACAGAATGTTAAATGTTCTATTTAAATAATTAGATTTTAGTTAAATGAATATTTAGATAGATAAAATGACTAATTTAATCTAACAACAGTTTTAGAGATCCACCAGTAGAGGGAATCTTGTACCACAATTTGTGAAATGAATCTAGAGGTGGAAAGTGATTTAAACTATTTACATGTGTTATTCTTGTCATGTTCTCCATGGCCACATGGAGGACTCTGAGAACTCAAGTACAGCAAATTATCTTTCCAAGCACAACTAGAGTGTTTGACCATATGTTGAGAAGCATTACACTTACCTTTATATTTATTCATGTTCTGTGTATTATAATTATTCCATGTGCTGCTGGAATGCAATTGTTTTTAACTATTTACTAGAATGCGCCAAGCATGTACAAAAGTGTATACATTACTTACTATCCTAAGGTTATACTTTGCCTTGAAATAGGATCTCTGACTATCCATGAAGGGCTCTAACAAACATGCACGTGTGATTCACTGTGCTCACACACACACACACACACACACACACACACACACACACACACACACACACACACACACACACACACACACACACACATGTTGGGTTTACATGTTTTATGGGGACATTCCATAGGCGTAATGGTTTTCATACTGTACAAACCGTATTTTCTATCGCCCTACACCTACCCTACACCTAAACCTAGCCCTCACAGGAGATTGTGCACACTTTTACTTCCTCAAAAAAACTCATTGTGCATGATTTATAAGCCTGTTTCCTCATGGGGACCTAAGAAATGTCCCCACAAGGTCAAAATCTACTGGTATTCCTATCCTTGTGGGGACATTTGGTCCCCACAACGTGATGAATACCAGGTACACACACACACACACACACACACACACACACACACACACACACACACACACACACACACATACCTCTGAATTTCCCTTCCTAGATGTGTAACAGACCTTGAGGCTGGAATTCTGCTGGGAAAGTCTCATGTACATGAAGTGCATTTCACAGTCTTTTAAGCTCCGTGCTCAAGGGTGGGACTGCATTAGAAGAAAACTGATTTAGTGGTTTAGATCAGTGCTTGAAAGCTGGGAATAGAGAGGTCTGGCCTTACAGGAATGTTCTCCTGTAAATGCAGAATAGACAATGTATGATTTGTGAGAACCATAAAGAAAATTCTGTGCCCAGTTTAGGTTTATTTTATGAGACAGCTGCACGTATGTCTGTGTCTTATTACATCAGGTGGTGAAAATGCATATGTCTTTCATAAAATACTCACATTCCTTTCCAAATTTTTACAACATGCGTGCAATCAAGGGGTGCAGCAACTGTGCTGTGATACTGTGAATTTGCCATCAATTTATCATCAATTAGAGGCTGGATTTATTTGATTAAAATAAAATAAACAAGTTATATTGTTAAAATAACTGTTTTTCTATTTGAATATATTTCAAAATGTAATTTATTCCTGTGGTAAAGCCAAATTTTCTGCAGTCATTACTCCAGTCTTCTATGTCACATAATCTAATAGGCTTTTTCATGATACTTGCTAAACAAAAATATTAAAGGACACTTATTATGCTTTGTACAATACGTAATATAAGTCTCAGGTGTCTTCAGAATGTGTCTGTGAAGTTACAGTGTAAAATACCCCACAGATCATTTATTATATCATTTTGAAAATGCCTATTTTGCAAATGAGCTGCTGCTCCCTGCCCCCTTTTCCAGAATAGAGCTGAGCCTTTACAGAGTTGTACCTCAGATACTCTCAAAAACATTGGTTTGATCTTGAGTAGCATGTCTATCGCACTGAAATCATGCCTTTTAATGCCATATCAGTTTAAACTTCTGATATATGGTTTTCTGAGTGCACACATCCGAAGCACACAAACAGAAAGCGGCTGTCACATGGCATGTGAGTACTAAACTAAGTTCTCTTTCTTGTCTTATTCCACTTAAACTGCAAAAACAGTCTGTGATGTCTGTGAAGGTAAATAGCTGGGAAATGAATTGCATGTTTATATTGGATCTGTGTGGCAGCAGCGTAATATACAGTAAATAAATCAATAAATCCACTGCTCTCTTGTCTCCTTTGAGGCTGGGACTCTGTGTTCATCTGTGCAGCCAAAGACAGAACAGTTAGCATGCTTTGCTCAGACTTTTGCCATGGTGTTAGAACTTGTGAAAACAAAAGTGTAAAATCTGAGTGGTTTGTTTTTTCACATGCTTACAAAGAAAGGCTTACCAAAATGTTACTGGGTTGTTCTGTTTCACATTATCTAGGTTGGTAGATGCACTGGGGACCCAATTCTAGCACTTAAACACAGAAAAAGTCAGATTTCCATGATATGTCACCTTTAATGTCTAACTAACCCTAAGCTTTTGAACAGTTGTGTATATCTGCATTATTTTAAGTCTCTGTTGTCTTTCACTGTTGTCCATCAGATTGCCTCGACATCCGTGCGGCACGGGTTCACTTGGATAATGATCACTATGCCATGGAGAAGCTGAAGAGAAGGGTGCTGGAGTATCTGGCTGTGCGGCAACTCAAGAGCACCCTTAAGGGACCTATACTTTGTTTTGTGGGACCCCCTGGTGTGGGAAAGACCAGCGTTGGGCGTTCCATCGCTCGCACTCTGGGTCGAGAGTTCCATCGCATTGCCTTGGGGGGAGTCTGTGATCAGTCTGACATCCGTGGCCACAGGTGAGAGGTCATCATAGAGGTAGTACACTCAAGTCTACACATAATCTTAGTGTCAGACTGCTTTGAAAAAGAAACTGTGGTTGGTCATTTTATATGCAGGTCAGACAGATCCTTCTTGTTTAAGTGGGCTGTTCTTGGCCAGAATAAGCTGTGTGGGCAAGACTTCAGGCTGAATAATCAAAAGCCTAACTGCACATAAATATACACTACTGTTCAAATTTGGGGTTAGTAAGAATGTTTAATGTTTTTAAAATGAAGACTCTTATGCTTATGAAGGCTGCATTTGTTTGATCAAAAATACAGTAAAAAAAGTAATATTCTGAAATATATTATGAGTTATAAAGTCAGGACTGTGTGATATAAACTTTATTCCAAAAAATAAACTCTTAATTATGAGAAATAAAGCCAGAATTGTGAGATATAAATTTAAAGATTTGCAAGTGTATATCTCACAATTCTGACTTTATAACACGTATTTGTGAGGAAAAATTCAGAATTGCGAGATATAAACTTGCAGTTTTAAGAAAAAAGTCAGAATTGTGAGATACAAACTCGAAAAAAGTCAGAAATGCAAGTTCTTATCTTGCAATTCTGACTTTAGAACTCGCAATTGCGAGTTTATATCAGTTCTGAGAAAAATTACTCAGTAATTAATTCCTGTGATGGAAAATTTTCAGTAGCCTTTACTATAGTCTTTTATAGAAGCCCATAAAATTGCAACTTCTTATCTCACTATTCTGACTTTTTTGTCCTCGCAATTGCGAGTTTACATCTCGCAATTCTGACTTTTTTCCTCAAAATTGTGAAATATAAACTTGCAATTGAAAGAAATGAAGTCAGAATTGCTCAATATAAACTCGCAATTCTGACTTTTTCTCACAAATGCGAGTTTGTATCCCGCAGCTCTGACTTTATAATTCAAATATTGTCTCATTCTAGTGAATCGAGTATTTGTATTTTGTTTCATCTCGTGAATCAAGCGTATTGTCACACCCATAATGTCTGTGAGCATGATATATCTCATAATTTTCCAAGTGTATGGTATAGCTTTCATTCTTCAGGTCAATCATATACCTGAAAAAAAAAACTTTTTGAATACAGAAAGCGGTAACTTGGTCAGAGTATCCGTTCAGAGGTTAAAATTGCCATAGTCATTGCATGTTTTGCATGTGCTGCACTTTATTAGTACCATTTTGTTTTATTAATTTATTTATTAGAAATTGAAAGATAATAATGATATTGTTTGATAAGTGAGATCTCTGATTTTAGAAAACCAAAAAAAGTAGTATTTGAAAAGTCATGGAATTTCATTGTGCAGTTTCTGTACGAACCCTGATATCAGTCTTTTTTTGCCCCCTCAAAATTGGACTTTATAACTAACAATTGTAAGAAAAAAGTAAAATTGTGGGAAAAAAGTCACAGTTGCAAGATACAAACTCGTATTTGTGAGAGAAAAGTCAGAAAGTCACAATTCTGACTTTATTTCTCAATTATTTCTCAATTGTGACTTTTGCGAGATCACACAATTCTGAAAAAAAATCTTAATAACACTTAATTTCGAACTCACAATTCAGATTTTTTTTCTTGTGATTGTGACTTCATATCACACAATTCTGAAAGTAGAATTGTGAGATTAAAAAGTTGCAGTAACTTAAAAAAAATGTATTTAGTGGCAGAAATGGGTTTCCAGTCTTTAGTGTCACATGATCCTTCAGAAATCATTTAAGATATGTTGATTTGAAGAAAAAAAAAAAATGTATTATCAATTTTGAAAACATGCTTAATATTTTTGTAGAAACTGGGATACATTTTTCAGGACTGAAAAATGGTCCCAATTTTGTTGAATAAAAGAACAATATATATATATATTTTTTTTGTAACAATGTAAAAATCTTTGCTCTCACTTTTGATCAAACTGTTGCATCCTTGCTGAAAAGTATTTATTTCATTCTAAAAAACTCATACTAAGCCCAAACATTTGAATGATAGTGTGTACTATATAAACATCAACCATCTGATTATGATTAATGTTTCAAATAAGGCCATATTTACCATGCATTGCTAAAACCTTGTGACCCAGCCCTGATGTTACTGTGATTAACCCTGGTGTTATGTTACTAATCCAAGATCCTTAAGACACTGAAACTCAATATAGCCATTCAGGCGTTGTTTTGCCATCAAATGGTGAGTCACAACCAACGTTTGAAGAATGCGGCGATGCAAATGTGTGCAGATGCGTCAGATTGAGGTATCAGACTATGATGAACCCACCAACGAGACGTGACGTAGTGGCCCGTCAAAAACGAGAGAAACTTTAAACCATGACCTGCACTGATGACTTCTTTGATGTTCCCTCTGATCTCTTGTCTCTATAGAAACTAGAAGGTGATAACAATCATGACGCCCTGCAGGCCAGGGCGAGCCTCTGTGTTTTCCGATTGGTTAATATCAGACCTCATCCTCACATGGAAAATGTGTCCTTAGCCGTATTGACTTTTCCCGCATGCTCTCTGCCTTTGTCTTGTTCATTACACGTCTGCATGCATTCGTTTTCTACAGTATGGTGTATAAAGTTTAATGACAGTCTTACAGCCCCTACTTAGACTGTAATTAGTGCACAATTCCATCCTGTCTGTCTTCGCATCCTGTCTTTTGTCAGTTCAGTAGGGTGAAATACTAGTTTTAGTGTTTTCAACCACATCAGATGCACTCAAGCCTCATCCAGCAACATTGTCAAGAAGTTACTTATTTTGTAATTTTTAAACTGCATTAGTGATTCATGCCATAACCTGTTACGCAGCCCATCAGTTAAGTTCTGGGAGCAGTAACACCTACTGACAACCAACAGCAACTTGAATGGGACTACGTCAAAACAGTTGCACTTCAGGTCCCAGTGTAGGATGATTGTGATCTTTTCTTTTGTTTTGCCCACCTGAGAACTGATACAAATCTTTTTTCACTTCATCGTTTATCTCTCCTTCTCTATACTTTCTTCCCCACCCCACTTTATCTCCATGTGTGTCTGTCCTCAGGCGCACGTACGTAGGTAGCATGCCTGGTCGCATTATAAATGGCCTGAAGACTGTTGGGGTAAACAATCCTGTCTTTTTATTGGACGAGGTGGACAAACTGGGGAAGAGCCTGCAGGGAGATCCTGCTGCCGCCCTGCTGGAGGTGAGAGGCACTACATGTAGGTTAAAACTGTTAAACTTTCTGAACTTATGTTCAGCTATTCTTTTTAATAGTTCACTTTTAACTATTTTTGATCATCAGTCATCAAAGCTTTTGTAAATATTGGTAACAGACAATCTTTACCTTTAAATTTCACCAAGCTGATTACTGACTAAAAGATCATGTTTTCATGCCATTTTAAGTCTTATTTTGATGTAACAAAGTGTTATATCTAAGTGTATGAGTTGTTAATGCCATTATATTGTACATTCAGACTTATTTGTGAACCCACAAGAGGTGGGAATTGTCTCATGAACCAATCACAGTCGAACATAACCTACCATATCCAATTATAACACAATGAAGGCATTGCCTCCTCTCACGTGACTTCTCCCATTCATTCTCAGTTACTCCCCACTAGGGATGGGCATATCGATCCTAAAGTATCGATATATCAATACTGATGCGAGTATCGATACTCAAATTAAAAATATCGATACTAAGGTGTGTTTTATTTACCAGTGATTTTGTTTATTTAACAAAAAGCAAGGCGTACAATGTGCATTGAATTGGACGTATAACCTATGTTAGGGAACAACTGTGCACGATATAACAATTTTCCTACTTATCTGAATGCACGCAAACGTTGCAAGACAGAACCAATCAATCACAGAGAGCATTCACTCACTTCAGACAGTGCATTCAAACAGGGCTGGGTTTCCCAAAAGTATCATAAGCATTGATGCTTTTGGGAACGGCAGCCCAGAGCAATGCTTATCAGAGGACAGAAAATAAAAACATGTTTGAGCTATTTCACAATAAACAAACTGAAATTGTAGCCTACGTAATTTGTGCAATTACATTTCTTTAAATTAACACTTAAAGTCCATTGATCATGTTTTGTAGTAATGTTAATATAAATTATACACCGTCAGAATAAAAATGTTGTATTTTATGTGTGCAACAGCCTGTCACTGGCAGCCCCTTATGAAACTAAGTATTTTCAATTATAGGTTTTGTAGTTACCACTACAGGAAACATATTTTAACCACGTGTAAAAAAATAAAAGTTAATTAGTTGCATACTAGGCAACTTAAATGTTAAAATGCATTTCAAATATAAAATTAAGGGTATAATTGCATATTTTACTCTTATTAATTTAATAAATGTAATAATTTAAAAGTTAAGTTTAGAAGTATCATATCGGTATCGATATCGATGATACTGGCCTTAAAAGTATCGGTATCGTATAGAAAACAAAATAAGTGGTATCGCCTATCCCTACTCCCCACCAAACTCAAAGCACGCTTTAGGGGGTATAAAGGGTTCATCCAAGGTCCTTAAATTGTCCTTAAAAGTACTTGAACTTGACTTTTTGAAATTTAAGGTCTGGAAAACCCTTGAAAATATCAATATTCCTGAAGAGGTACTTGAAAAGTACTTGAATTATTGAAAGAATGAATCTATGAAATAAGTGTTTAATTTTACAACAAGCACATCTTTTTTTTAAGCAAACTTCAACAACTCAATAAAACAATATTTTTTCGCTTCAGTTAATGTCATAAAACTAGCGAGCTAAGCCAGTAGTAGTATTGACAGTGTCGCGTTAACATGGCTGAAGGTGCGAAAAGAGGAACAGATGAACTGAATCAACTGAGTGAGTCATTTACGCTGGAACCACTACAACTAAACTAATGACTTCAACCCATTATTTATAGTGATTCACTAGCAAAAACCAGATCAAATTAAAACAGCCATTCATTTTTGAATTTCAACATCGTAATGATTTTATAAGCACTTATAGTGATTGGTGAAACTGAGCTTTTTGCAAATCATTTTTTTCAGATCAGGATTTCGGAGTGGGTTCGGGAATCTTTTTTTTAATTATTATTTTTTTTAAATTAAACAGTAGAAAACATCAAACCATTAAAGCAATACAGTTTAAAAAAGAAGAAAAAAAGATACAGTACAAATATAAATCCCTTAAGAAAAATAACCATGTTTTTTGCATAACCACAGTTTTACTACAAATACCATGGTTTAACTTTGGTTAGTGTAGGAAAACCATGGTTAATTTATTCTTACCATGGTTTAACTATACTGTTTTTGTTTTTCAAAATGACAAAAAAAGTTCTTGAAGTCCTTAAAAGTCCTGGAATTTAATTTTACGGTATCTGTACAAACCCTGGGTCTGTTAAAACTTAATGGGCTAAGGGTAGGAGAGAGAAATGCGGACCACCTCTGTAACTTTACCTGCTGGTGACTATGAATTTTTTCATCAAAATTTTTATGAATATAACGCCCCTGATTTTTAAAGCTTGAAGTTTGAAGGTAATATTGACCTTATAAATGTTTATGGGCTGTGATATGCTCGTGATGGTATAGAACAAAACAAACAGATATTTCTGTCAGGGCAGGTTGCTCTGTTCCAGCATGACATTACCCAGACTCACTGCATGACATTATATGCCACAACACTGAACGAAAATGTTTCAATGTTTTTTTGCAATTGTTTGTGTGTGGTCTGCAAGATCAGTTTGCAAGCAAGGAAAGTGCATGCATACCATAGGTAGTAGGTAATAGGTTTGTTGTCCTTTCTGTGCACAGTATCACATATACATCGCCATTTGCATACACTTGAATGCACTTGAGCCAGTTTGTTTTCACTGAGATGAATATCTCACGTGACGCAGGTGTTCATGAAGCTCTGAACATCTGTATATCTGTGATTGTAATCCTCTTATTTCCTGGCGTGATGAGTTCTTACAACAATCCAGCAGAGGGAGAGAAATGCATCGTCCAATTTCACCAAAGATCTGCAGTCTGCATCCTGTAATCAGCAGATCGCCACTCAAAAACCATCCGGGGAGTGACGTTCATCTCGTTCTGTAAAGCATGTGACCCTTTTCATTGTACTCCAGATAGAGAGAGAGATATAGGGAAGTTCATCACAGGGCGGACGTGACCTGGCAAGCTCAGCAGAAAGCTCTGTTATTTAGTTTGTCAGAAGCTGAGAGCAAGCATGCTTTATTTAGGGAAGCATTTCAAAATAAATTGTTTGGTGGTTGTTTATAGCTATAGTGAGCTTGTTTTAAACCTTTAACCCTGAGTTTTAAACTTTGGCTTGTAACTCATCTTGCACGATTTGTGCTACAGATATAATACCTCAAATGGGGCATCTTAGAGTGGTGCGTTATTGCTTACTAAACAATTAGGCTTACTCTTTATTTTATTTTAGTTTTTTAGTTTTGCCAAATATCATCATGCGAGGTGTTTTGTTATTAGCACAGCTCAGAAGTTACTTTGAAACCAAGCGGCTGGTTTCTGTTGTGACAGATTCATGAGCAACAGAGCCTGTTACAAAATCTACATTGATGAATCTTTCGACCCTCAAGTAAAATTCCCAGTGAAATGGATTCTTATTAAAATGACTTGATTATGACTGCAAACAATCACCAAACAACAGTAAATATGACCACACCTTTACAGTATTTCCTTCATGCAGGAACGAAAACAGTGCAAGCCTTAAAGTCAGATTCACAAACAAATGACTGTTATGACCTGGTTCTTTTTAACGAGTCAGACATAAATATTCACGAAACTGTCTTGTTTGCAAATTTAGAGGTTTGAAACACGCTCACATAGTCAGTGAATTGATTAAAAGTGGTTAATGAACAGGGTGGCCAGGTTTTCAAAACAAAACCTACCCAATTGCTGTTCAAAACTAGCCCAATCGCATTTCTAAGGGGGTTTCTGTAAAAATCGCCCTCCCAGGCGGTAAAATCCACTTTTTTGGCAGGGTTCCCCTGATAACATTAGCATTCAAAAGGCTAAATATCATATTGTTAGGGTTATTTCAATGCAGGGACATGAAAAACAACCCACACAGACAGTGTTAAAGGTCCACTAAACTGCTTTGAAACACACAGCGTTATTCCACGTATTTTTGTTTTTTATTTTTTTGTGAAGATTTATTTTTTGGCGTTTTTGCCTTTCATTGATAGGACAGTAGTTAGACAGGAAACAAAGTGGGAGTGAGAGGGGCGATGGGATCGGGAAAGGTCCGCGAGCCGGGACTTGAACACGGGATGCCCGAAGCGCAACAACGCTACATGTCGACACTTCCCACGAGGCTATCGGCGCCGACTATTCCACGTATTTTCAACTGAAACAGGAAAACAGGGTGGGACATATCAAGCTGCCCCACCCCCTTTTTTAAGTAGCCAGTAACGTTTCTTTTATTTCACAGCTTGTACCAGAGCTGCTGAGCTTGGTAAAGCTGCATTTGACAGCGTATGACAGCCACAATCTCGTTCATATTGCTGTAAAATATAGCATTCTGTGTTGAATTCAAATGGGTCCGATACGTTTTGTGGTCTGATATATGATCCGCTGTGTGTCTCTGGACTGAAGCCAACTGTGTGTGCGCTGCGGTGGTTCACATGACAGCACAAAACCAGACCTCATTCGTTCAATCTGAATCATTCCCTTTCCCCAAGATAGTGTACTGTGTGCCATTCACTGTACAGAAAATACTGATTCTGTGAACAAGTGACCGATTTCAGCTGCAGCTTCAGCTGCTATTTATACTGTAGGGGGCGGGACTTTTCGGTTCTACGGAGCATTTGATTGGACAGAAAGTCTGAGAAGCTAAAGTGCAGGGTGATGTAATTAAATTTGTTGATCTATAGTTGTAAGTTAAAACTGTAAAAGTTTTTAATGCTTTTATCTTTCAAATTGTTTTGGAGCATAAAGTAAAAAAACTTCAATTTTGATTTCATGGGGCCTTTAAAGTAACCAAACCGCAGACTTGGCAACACTGTTACTGGCTCTCTCACTGAACCGCCAGTAATTTTTTGGTTATGGCTGTGTGTCCACAAAAGCGTTTCTAGCCAGCTGAAAATGCCAGACATCTTATTTGAAAATGTTTGCTGTGGATGTTTTGTGAACGCTTTGGAGGCACAGTGTTTGTCACACAGTGCACAATGTGACGATGACGATCGTTGGTTTACCCAAAGTTATCAATTTTTCAACTCTTGGCAACCAGAAAAAATCCAAGCACAGCTTTCAGTGCCTTGTCATGCTGCTGTTTTGTTTTGTTTTTTTATACCCAGTGCTCCCATTACAAACAATTGAAAAAATATGCTGGTCTCAGGAAAAAATGCTTTGGTGAACATAAAGCCTTACTGTTATATAGTATACTTTAGATTTGTGAAGTGTCAGTTAGGCTACGTTTACACAAGTGCATTTTCGTTTTAAAACGCAGAACTTTTGCTACGGTTATGCCTGTTGTTTACACAACTCTGGCATTGTAGACCCTTGAAAACTGAGACTTTCGAAAATGTGGCAGGGTTCGGTATCGAGAACCGGTTCCATTTTAAAACCAGTTCCAAATAACCAGATCGTTTCTGAAACACAGCGAAAATGCAAGTGTAGATGAGGATCATTTTTAGTTTTAAAACGCTGTTTTAAAACGAAAACGTACTAGTGTGAACAGGGCCTTAATGTACCATCCAGTGCTGATTCTAACCGAAGGGGTTTGAGCAGCTTACAGTTGCTATGGTTACCTCCTCAGGCTAGAGCAGTTTCTGTTCATGTTCATGATCCATTTGACATGTGGTGAAAATACACACTCTTACTATAATTTAACTGTTTGTGTTAAAACATTCCTTATGCAAGATGGTATTTTAACTGTTTATATATTTATAAAAAAAAAAAAGTCCACTACAAACAGCATTTGCAATTAAACTATGGTCTTTATTAGGTTCTGGACCCGGAGCAGAACCACAGCTTCACCGACCACTATCTTAACGTGCCATTTGACCTCTCGCAAGTCCTCTTCATCGCCACAGCGAACACCACGGCCACCATCCCCCCTGCCTTACTGGACAGAATGGAGGTCCTCCAGGTGCCAGGTCAGAGTTCAGTTTCAGACAAAAAAGACAGTAGGATGTGGCACTGACAATGTGACATTTTAGTGATTCATTCCTGACTATTTTAACTCAAACACAATTAACTCTATCCTAAAACTGAGCAGATGTTTTTGTAGTTGAATGCTTGATTAGTTTATTGTAATTTGTGTTCTGAATATCAGCATGTGTGTCTCATTAGGATACACCCAAGAGGAGAAGGTAGAAATCGCCCATCGGCACCTGATCCCTCATCAGCTGGAGCAGCACGGACTGACCCCACAACAGCTCCAGATCCCACAGGACACCACAAAGGATATCATCAGCAAGTATGCACACAAACACACACAGTCAAGTGTTTTGTATTCTAAAGAGGTTCAAGCTGATAGCGGCACGTTATAAACAACATGGAGGACATTAGGACAAGATTAAAGTGTCCAACAGAAGCAGTCATTGTCGATTAAGAACTAATCTCACACACTAACAAATGAATCCACCTCTCCATCCACATCTATTTGTAAGTAAACATGCCACCTGCATTGTCTCTAAATAGTGATTTTTTGGTGATATATGATAGATTTTTATGACTGATTCTGGCGTAGGCATAAGGCCATAGGTAATCACAGCATGCTGATATACAGCCATATTGCACGCCTACGAGTGTGATATTGCATTTCTACAACAGTTTGACAACACAAGTGTGTAAATACACAAAAACAACAACAGGGCGTCTTTAAAAACCCTTTCTTTTGTCCAGAACTACTTCCTTCCGCCATAAATCTCAGTTTGACAGTTGAATAGCTGAGCCCAAGCCAAGTTACTAATTTGAAAACGTCACTTTAGAGCTAGTAATGAAGGAACATTGAGTTGCTTCATTAAAAGCTTATTGCATTACTGTATTAAAATCTCACTGTATTATGTAGAGTAACATGAAAGAGAGATGAAGTGAGCAAGCGTGATTACCTTCATCTGATACAGCATTCATTCTTCAGCTCAGTCTCATATTCACAATAAAACACTAGTTTGAATGTCCGCTGAGGAAAGCCATATATTTGTAGGAATACCGTAGGAATAGCGGTATCTTTGTCGTACTATCCTTTCATCTGTTGAGGGTGTTTCCCGATGACAGCGCTGCTCAGTGCATTTGTTGGGTGCGTCTTACAAGGTGTTGTTGAAAGTAAAAATAACTTTTTACATCATCATTACAACATACACATAATTACATGCATGTTTTTTGTTATTTAGTATTGACAGGTCCCACAGATTCTTTGGTTTTCCAGCATTTCATGTATTTGAACCCTTTCCAACAATGACTATGATTTTGAGATCCATCTTTTCACACTGAGGACAACTGAGAGACTCATATGCAACTATTACAGAAGGTTCAAACGTTCACTAATGCTTCAGAAGGGAACATTGCGTTAAGATCAGGGAATATTTGACTTATTCTGTCTTCTGAGGAACATGTAAATAAATGTGCACATCCTCATTCTGTTCAAAAGTTTTCACCCTTGGCTCTTGATGCAGTTTTTCCTTCCAAAGCGTCAGTGAGCATTTGAACCTTCTGTAATAGTTGCATATGAGCCCCTCAGTTGTCCTCAGTGTGAAAGATGGATCTCAAAATCATACAGTCATTGTTGGAAAGGGTTCAAATTAGTGGTGGGCCGTTATCGTCGTTAACGTGCTGCGTTAACGTGAGACTCTTATCGGGCGATAAAAAAATATAGCCGTTAATCTATTCTCAAAGTTGGTTTGGGAGCTGGGTCTATACTACGCAAGCTATGATGACTTTCAACTTGATATTTTAGCGCGGATGTATACGTAGCCGAATTGCACTGTAGGGGGCGAGAACGAGTCTTCGAACCTGTGTGTATGCCTACTGTGAAATTACCACATCAAACAATACGTGCTAACATGGATGCAGCTATGAAGCCGCCAGGTTTGCTTCAGGGCAGGGGCGTTGCTAGACCCTTTTTACTGGTGCACGTGCGTGAGTTATAATTTACTTTGATAATCCCGAAATAAAGACATTAAACTATATGCAACAACTGAATTGACGCTTCTAAAAGCAACGCAGTTTAACCGAAGACTATGCACGCAGATATCCATACCCATGCGCAAATGTGCATTTAACTGCAACGCGCACGTCGCGCAGCCTTTTACGCAGAAGTACATGCAGTGTAGGAATAGTTGGTTACACACGTTTGTATAGTTAATTGTGTTGAAAAATGCAATTGTCAAGTAGTTTGTGATGCATTTTGGAAACAGGAGATGAGCCCCTGGTCTAATGCGCCACCTGGCCCGTTCTCGAAGACTTACTTTTAGTCATTATTTGGGTAGCACACACATTCTGAATGCCTTCAGCAGAATTCAAATTAGCCATTTTAATCTAGATTAATCTAGATTAATTCCAAGATTACAGTGAGATTAATCTAGATTAATTCCAAGATTACAGTGAGATTAATCTAGATTAAAAAAATTAATCTATGCCCACCACTAGTTCAAATACATAAAATGCTGGAAAACCAAAGAATCTGTGGGACCTGTCAGTACTAAATAATAAAAAAACATGCATGTAATTATGTGTATGTTGTAATTATGATGTAAAAAGTTATTTTAACTTTCAACAACACCTTGTAAGAAGCAGCCAACAAATGCACTGAGCAGCACTGTCATCGAAAAACACCCTTAACAGATGAAAGGATAGTACGACAAAGATACCGCTATTCCCAGAAATATATGGCTTTCCTCAGCGGACATTGTTGGAAAGGGTTCAAATACACACCAAAAAAAATAAAAAATAGAATTTGTGGGACCTGAAGGACTTTTCTGTAGTGCAGTTTAACTATTCAGGACAAACAAGGGACTATATGTAAACATCTTTTATGTGAAATGTGTTATTCAGTTCAGTACTAAATAAAAAATAACATGCATTTTGTATGATCCCCTTATTTTGGTAAAATAATTAACATTTTGCAGATTCTACAAGGTGTATGTAAACGTTTGACTTCAACTGTATATATGTATATAATAAAATTTAAATGAAAAGAAAAAAATAAACAAGTAGCAAAATATATAGCACTTAAGGCTCTAAAAAGTTTGTACAACATTTGGAAATTAAGTAAATTTGAAGAGAGCATAACATCAGAAAAAGCAGCGTCTCACTGTTAAGAGAGATTATGGTGTGAAACAGAGGGGCAGCTTGGGTCACAGATGGGGCTTTCCAGCCAGGTCCCCTCCTGTAAACTATATCCTCTGCTGTCTCGCTCTCTCCTTCAAAACCGTATCTTATGACAGGCTGCCAAACTTCTCTTGTAAATGTCTGTAGTCCATCAGGGATTGTCAATTAGAGATGTTTGCAGAGCAAACTAATTAATTACCTCAGAGGTTGCTAATTTTGGGATGATTATCTGCTAAAAAGCAATCAATACATGGCCCTGGCCCAGCAGTGCCGGCTGTAATGACAGAGTGATTTGTGTGTGAACGTGTTTGTAGGTACACACGGGAGGCAGGCGTGCGCTCTTTGGAGAGGAAGATCGGGGCCATCTGTCGAGCTGTGGCTGTGAAGGTCGCTGAAGGTCATAAGGTCTCTAGAGCAGAGTCCCCCACTGAACAGCATGCAGGTAAAACTGGGGCTTTTTCATCTCGCACTTCATTGTTGTTTACGGCTGGAATTACACCAGCTCCCCCGGCTCTGCTTCAGTCGTAGACTCAGGATTGATGGTAATAGCCTTTGGGCAAAGATAAAACAGTCAGTCCCAGTGTGCGCTTGTCTATTGCATTCTGATGACGATCTCCGCCCACAGTAAAATGTCATTGGATGAAAAAAAAAAAAGTGTACACATAGCTACATATTAAATCTTAAGTATGTTCTGATTAGCTGGGATGACACTTTGTGCAGCATTTTGCTTTCACTGAAAACAGGAAAATGTATATGATGCTGAAAACACATTGCATCGCCTGGTTTGGACGCAATTATGTAATTATGAAGCAGAAGTCACTTTCAATGACAAACCCTATTCAATTCTTTGAATAAAAACTTGATTCAAAAACATTCGATAACAAAACTATTTGTTTATATTTGTCTAAAATAAAGTAAATGTAAACAAAATAATATTTCAATAAAATTAAATAAGAAATTAGTTATAATATATTAAATATATAAAAATGGTAATTATGTTATTGTATTATCAAAAATATATTTAATAAAATAGATTCAGTTATAATAATATATAATATAATAAATAAATATTAAACAAAATACATGAAATTAATAAAAAATAAATACATTTTAAATAACTAAAAAAATATATTTTTTTCATATTTATAAAATCAAATTAAAATATATAATATTAAATTCTTATATAATATATTGAATATTTAACAAATATTAAAATATATAGTTATTTTATTGCAAAGTATTTCAATTAAATTAAATAATAATAAATTAATTATCTTAATATATTAAATATAAAAAAATTGTAATTATGTTATTGTATTATCAAAAAATCTTTTTAATAAAATAAAATAGATGAAATATAATAATATATAATATGTTAAATGTTTAATAAAATATGTTAAATAAAATAAATAAATAAAAATAAAATGATTTGTTATCAATTTATTATTTATTAAATAATAAAACTATTTTTACAATATTAGTTTAACAAATGTAAAAAAGTTATTTTAATGTAAAGTATTTCAATTAAATAAAAAATAATTAATTAATTATATTAATATTTTAAATATATATAAATGGTAATTATGTTATTGTATTATCAAAAACATATTTAATATAATAAAATAGATTCAGTTATTTAATATTAAATAATATTAATATTTTTTATTTAAATAATGTATTAAATAAATGTTTAACAAAATATATTAAATAAATTATATCAAAGGAACAAAAAATATTTTCTTATCTTTTTTATAAAATAAAATAATTAAAAATAAAAATAGATTTTTATCATCAATTTAGTATTAATAAAATAATTAAATTAAATCATTAAATTTTTATGTAATATAGTGAATATATAACAAACGTTAAAATAAGTAGTTATTTTAATGCAAAGTATTTTAATATGATTTAAAAAATAAAACATTTATTTAATTAATTAACTATACAGTGTTTATGAGTTTAAAATAAAATGAATGTAAATGATAAATTTCAATTAAATTAATAATAAATTAATTATAATATATTAAATATATAAAAATGTAATTATGATATTGTGTTATTAAAAATATAATAAAATAGATTAAATTATAATATTATATAATATTATATTATTAAATAAATATAAAATAAAATAGATTAAATTAATACAATAAATAAATACAAAAAATGTATTAATTTATTATTTATAAAATAAAATAATTAAATTATCTTAAATTATTATTAAATATTATATGGTATATTGACTATATAATGAATGTTAAAATAAATAATTGTTATTTTATTGTCAATGCAAAGTATTTTGATTTATAAAATAAAACAATAAAATTCTAATAAATTTAATTAACTGTAATGTAATATTATACTAAATATTTAAAAATGTTAAAACAAATACAATTATTAAATTGTATTGTATTTTGCTTCATAAAATACCATAATTACAAAATTAAATTATAATTTGTTCAATATTTATTTAGTTATCAATGATAAATATTTTTAATTAAAAAATATATATATAAAGAAATTACATATTTATTTTATTATCACTGGAATTTTCATTTTATTTTCCTCACCCTCTTTTTAAAATACTAGCATCTGTATCATCTTTAAAAATCCCCATAATGATGGACCACTTGTCTTGCATCTGGTAGCAAACTCTGAGGATGCATTCGGTTGAGGAACACTATTCTGTATGTGTATCATGTATTGCTTCCTGACAGCAGTGGCTCAGAAAGAGTTTAGCATTCCCTACAACATACAGACGGCTGACTTCAGCACAATCCATAACACATACTTACCCTCGCTGTGCCACACAGACTGAATCAAGTACACACTAACTCTAGAAGTGTGTTCAGACTGAAGAGCGTGTGTAAAGAACCCATGCTGAGAAATTATCTAACGTACAGTCAGAAACTGATTCTCACACATTATGAAAACCTCAGCACACACAAGCACATATTGGTCATCAATCTCTGTAAGCACGAGCCCCCTGAGGGGTGGAGGAGGGTAAAGCGTGCTAACAGACGGCCTTAGACCCCCCCCCCCCCTTCACGTCTCGCTGCAGCTGCTCCTCTGTAACAGAAGTAATAGCACAGCCAGTTAACACTCTGTTCAAACTCTGATTTAGCCCAACTCTGCTTCTCAATCCTCTCCTGCATGGCCCATGTTTGCGGTGAGATTTAGAGAGATGAGGGTCAGGGGTTTTCTTTTGCTCTCCATGTTGCCTGGTGGCCAGAATAAAGCTTTGAAATGAGTGTATGAGCGCTTTATTTTACATTCTGTCTTTCGCTGTAGCAGGTGTTGTTCTTAGTCTGAACATCATGACAGCTGTCGCATGTTCTTCCTGCTGTTATCTTAACTCTTTCAGTACGTTCAGTACATCTCGCTCTTCTTATGGTTCAGTGTCTGTATTAACCTCCTAAGTTACAGGGAAATGAAAGAGTTGGTTGTTTAGGTAGCCATCTGATTCTGATTTACTTTTCTCACAATTGCAAGTTTACATAAAAATTCACAATTCTGACTTTTTTTGTAAATGTGAGTTTGTATCTCGCAGTTCTGACTTTTTTCTCTTTTGTATGTTTATATCTCGCAATTCTGACTTTTCCCTTACAATTCAGATTTTTTGTGAATGCGTGTTTGTATCTCGAAATTCTGACTTTTTTCCTCACAATTCTGACTTTTTTTTGTGCGTGTTTGTATCTCGAAATTCTGACTTTTTTCGACTTTTTTGTGAATGTGAGTTTGTATCTCGCAGTTTCTGACTTTTTTTGTCTCGATTCAGATTTTTTTTGTGAATGCGTGTTTGTATCTCGAAATTCTGACTTTTCCTCACAATTCTGACTTTTTTTTGTGCGTGTTTGTATCTCGAAATTCTGACTTTTTTTGTGCGTGTTTGTATCTCGAAATTCTGACTTTTTTCGACTTTTTTGTGAATGTGAGTTTGTATCTCGCAGTTTCTGACTTTTTTTGTCTCGATTCAGATTTTTTTTGTGAATGCGTGTTTGTATCTCGAAATTCTGACTTTTTCCCTCACAATTCTGACTTTTTTTGTGCGAGTTTGTATCTCGCAATTCTGACTTTTTTTTTCAACTTTTTTGTGAATGCGTGTTTGTATCTCGAAATTCTGACTTTTTTCCTCACAATTGTGAGTATATCTCGCAGTTCTGACTTTTTTTGCAAATGTGTTTTTTTTTTACTTTTTTGTGAATGTGAGTTTGTATCTCGAAATTCTGACTTTTTTCCTCACAATTCTGACTTTTTTGTGAATGTGGGTTTGTATCTCGAAATTCTGACTTTTTTCCTCACAATTCTGACTTTTTTGTGAATGTGGGTTTGTATCTCGAAATTCTGACTTTTTTCCTCACAATTCTGACTTTTTTGTAAATGCGAGTTTGTATCTCGAAATTCTGACTTTTTTTGTCTCGATTCAGATTTTTTTTGTGAATGCGTGTTTGTATCTCGAAATTCTGACTTTTTTCCTCACAATTCTGACTTTTTTGTGAATGTGGGTTTGTATCTCGAAATTCTGACTTTTTTCCTCACAATTCTGACTTTTTTGTGAATGTGAGTTTGTATCTCGCAGTTTCTGACTTTTTTTTGTCTCGATTCAGATTTTTTTTGTGAATGCGTGTTTGTATCTCGAAATTCTGACTTTTCCTCACAATTCTGACTTTTTTTTGTGCGTGTTTGTATCTCGAAATTCTGACTTTTTTTGTGCGTGTTTGTATCTCGAAATTCTGACTTTTTTCGACTTTTTTGTGAATGTGAGTTTGTATCTCGCAGTTTCTGACTTTTTTTGTCTCGATTCAGATTTTTTTTGTGAATGCGTGTTTGTATCTCGAAATTCTGACTTTTTCCCTCACAATTCTGACTTTTTTGTGCGAGTTTGTATCTCGCAATTCTGACTTTTTTTTTCAACTTTTTTGTGAATGCGTGTTTGTATCTCGAAATTCTGACTTTTTTCCTCACAATTGTGAGTATATCTCGCAGTTCTGACTTTTTTTGCAAATGTGTTTTTTTTTTTAACTTTTTTGTGAATGTGAGTTTGTATCTCGAAATTCTGACTTTTTTCCTCACAATTCTGACTTTTTTGTGAATGTGGGTTTGTATCTCGAAATTCTGACTTTTTTCCTCACAATTCTGACTTTTTTGTAAATGCGAGTTTGTATCTCGAAATTCTGACTTTTTTTTAACTTTTTTGTGAATGTGAGTTTGTTTCTCGAAATTCTGACTTTTTTTCCTCACAATTATGACTTTTTTGTGAATGTGGGTTTGTATCTCGAAATTCTGACTTTTTTCCTCACAATTCTGACTTTTTTGTGAATGTGGGTTTGTATCTCGAAATTCGGACTATTTTTTTTTTTAACTTTTTTGTAAATGCGAGTTTGTATCTTGAAATTCGGACTATTTTTTTTTACTTTTTTGTGAATGCGAGTTTGTATCTCGAAATTCTGACTATTTTTTTTTTTTTACTTTTTTGTGAATGCGAGTTTGTATCTCGCAGTTCTGACTTTTTTCCTCACAATTGCAAGTTTTTATAAAGCAGCTCTCTTTTTTTGCAGATGTGAGTTTGTATCTAGCAATTCAGGTTTTCTTGGGATTGCAAATTTGTATCTCACAATTCTGACTTTTTTCTTGCAATTGCAAGTTTGTATCTCACAGTTTTTACTTTTTTTTTCAATTGCGAATGCGCCTTTATATCTCACAATTCAGATTTTTTGTTCTCAGAATTGTGACTTAACTTGCAATTGCATGTAATAAACGGAGAATTGCGAGATATAAACCCGCAATTCTGAGAAAAAAAATCACAATTGTAAGTTTATATCTTTAATTCTGACTTTATTTCTCAGAAATTTGAGTTTAAATGTCGCAATTAAAGATGTAAGCTCGCAATTGTGAGGAAAAAAATGTCACAATTGTGAGACAAAAGGTTGCAATTACAATTTTTATTTAATAGTGGAAACCGGCTTCTATAGAATATACTGTGGATGTAACATTATGCAAGTTTTCAGTAATTATTGGCATCTAACATAAGGATTGTAAAATAAAGCAAGTACAATTTGATTGGTCATGTGACCAACATTTTTTAGAAGAACTACTGATTTCCTTGTTTAAACAAAATAAAATAATCAAATCAGTTAAATTAAATCACATTAATTATAGTGTATAGTGTTTCTAAGGTGAAAAAAAAAATTAAATTAAAATAAATTATTAATAATTAATTATTATGAAAGCAAGCTTTTTTTCTTGAGAATGGTGCACTGATCATGCACAATGAAATCTAAAAAACAAAATATATCTTCTCTCAGAATGGCACACACACTTTAATTCTTTGTTCTTCAGAGCATGAGGCTCCTCCTTTGCATGTCATTAACAGTCTAGTCACATGACTTGTGGGCAGCAAGGGGTATGTATATAATTGTGTGTCTTGCCAAGGGCTAATACACAACACTCACATTAAAAAAAAATATAGACACATGGATGTACGCTGAAAGTAAATACACCCTGAAGCTGCCTTCTTTATTGTGTATGATATTAAAACCTATAATACCTTATTCTTTCCTCACAAAATTAAGATAACACCTGCTCTCCGCCTTAGCTGGACCCCTGTGGCATTTTTCTACAGCCTATAATTCTCCATTATTTCACACAGATCCCTTTCTCGCTTTTCTTTTCACTTTTCTCCCCTCCGGTCTCAATGTCTGTCACCTTTCTTAATGAAAAGCCTTAAATAGACATGATAATAGAAGTGCCAGCGTGATAAAATTGTGTAGTTTTTTCTGTCTTGTAATTCACTTTTCTTAATATGGTTTCATCTCTGCTTAAATTGAGTTTACTTTTAGTTCATCAAATGTCAATCACCTATCAATTTTTAAATTAAAACTTAAAACCACCTTTAAAATGTTTACCCACCAAAGATCTCTGTATCTTTCAGACCAGAATACAGAGAACAAGGAGGAGGATTCTGGGATAGCGGCACCGCCAGAGATGCCAATTGTTATTGACCACATTGCCCTTAAGGATATTCTTGGACCGCCAATCTTTGAAATGGAGGTTAGTATCAAATAAATGCCTGAAGGGTCTTTGTGTCTATTCAGGAAATGTTTCTAATTAACTTCCATATAATAAAGTCAAATCTCCACAAAAAATCTCCACATAATGGTTTTTAACATTGACAATAATAAGAAATGTTTCTTGTGCACAAATCAGCATATTAGAATGATTTCTGAAAGATCATGTGACACTGAAGGCTGGCGTAATGATGCTGAAAATTCAGCTTTGCAACACAGGAATAAATTACATTTTGAAATATATTCAAATAGAAAACAGTTCATGTAAATTGTAATAATATTTCAGAATATTACTGTTTTTGTATTCAAGTAAATGCAGCCTTGATGAGAAAAAGAGACTTCTTTGAAAAACATTTTAAAATGTATGTCTAGGGACCAGCATATCATATGGATTTGGGAGTAGGCTCTTGCAACCACCCAGAACATTGTAGCAACTGCATAGCAACCACCGAACTCACAGCAGCAAGTTTTGAATGAGCAAGCACCTCTAACATTTTCTTCCTAAAATGTCAAAGTCTAGTAGTTTGTGCCGAAGTCATTATCAGTGCGTTCTAGTGTATCGTTCTTCATTTGTCCACAAACCTTTCGGACTGCTAGCCCCTGGCCCTGTGGTGTGCTGTTGTGTTTCTCAGAGGAGAAGTGCTCTCTCTTCTCAGTAATGGAGGCTGCATTCCTGCCATGCCTATGGGGACGGGTCAGGGAGAGACCAGAGGCAGCCAAAGTCAGCCTGTTTGAGTTCTGCTGAACTATCACACACATCTTCTCCTTCAAAAACTTGTTGGCTTGTTAGCACTTGACTTTCTGCAGTTAGTTTACCAAGTATACAAATAGACAGAAGTCAGCGTTTTTAAAAGAAACATTTATAGAATCAGGCTTTCTTTCCATAGAGTTCTTTTAAAGGTATAGTTCACCCAAATGATGATGATAAACTTGTGCTTTCTTGGTTTTTGGTTTAAGAGATGAAGTCGGCAACACTGACTTATCGCCGCAGTAGTTTGTGCACTTGTGTGCATGTTTCATATAGATTATATAATCTGAGAATATTTGTTTTACATTTGAATTGGCTCATTTTAAAGTTTCGAAGTTTCGCACTCAAGTTCAAAGAGACCGAGACGGCAGAAAGCGCATCCTGTTTTCTTTAATTATTTTACAAAAGCGCAACATTTCGTTGTGAGTGCACACAAATAAATGTAGAGTCTTTACAGATTCGAAAGATGTATTACTTCTCTGTATGCCCAGAAATGACGGAGTATTTTAAGAGCAAGTGATCACACCGGCGCTTCCATCTGCCATGCAGTTAGCGCGCTACTGTTTAGCTTCCCTACTTCGTACAGACACTTGAAGAGTGCACATTTTTCTAGGTTAACATTAGAAATCTTTTAATTTATAGCAGCCATATAAAGTTACTACTACATCTTTCCAATGAAAAGCCAGGGGTTGAGGTTTGATGAATGATAGGTGAGCGTTTGGATGTCCTGTCCGATGTACTGTATTACCACATAGACCAGTCATGGACTGCGTGACATTTTTTTTTCTGTGACTAAGAAAATTTTGGTTGACCAAGCCTTTTCTCGTCGACTATTACACTACACTAAACCAATGTCAATGACTAATGTCACATGGACTATTTTAACAATGTCTTTACTACATTTCTCTGGGCCTTGAATGTGTTAGTTACATTGCTGTCTATGCAGGGTCAGATTTCATCAGAAATATTTTAATTTGTGTTCCGAAGATGAACAAAGTTCTTTTGTGTTAGGAACAACATGTATGACAAGTATGTAACCAGATCTGTCTATGTTTGTAGGTGTCAGAGCGACTGACCCTACCAGGTGTGGCGATCGGACTGGCCTGGACTCCAATGGGTGGAGAGATCATGTTTGTGGAGGCCAGTCGTATGGAAGGAGAAGGTCAGTTGACTCTGACAGGACAGCTGGGCGATGTCATGAAGGAATCAGCCCATTTAGCTATCAGCTGGCTCCGCAGCAATGCCAAAACGTACCTCCTCACTAATGGTAAGTTACAGACATACACTAGAAATCTCTGTGAATATTTTTTTTAAATACAATGTATTTTTAAAAGGGTCATGAACTGAGAAACCAAAATTCCCTTTTGACATCTAAGAGGTCATTGTATTATAAAAGCTCAACTCAAAACTCAAAACTTTCTTGTTAGTCTAACAGCTTATATTGAAGTCAATCTGCCAAAACCACAGGTTGTGGAATGTGCCACTTTAGGGGCCGTTCACATGTCGCACCTAAAAACGCGTGGAAAACGCTAGGCGCTTTCTTCCTTATCAACAAAGCGCTCGGGCGCTTGCGCTCCGGAAGCCTCTGCCATTTCTTAGCAACCATCAGCTGCGCTCTAGCTCCAAGCCTATGCGTCTCCATGCATTGTTTCTTCTATTAGCGTCAAAATAATGGGGGCTTGACAAATCATAAAGTTCAGGAAATCCCTGGACCACAATGATGAGCTGCTCCTCCATGTTTCTGCTGAGGTTTCAATGTAACGGAAAAACGTGAGGAAGCTGATTGGTTGGTTCATGTCACATGACCTGCGGTGCGCATTGCGGCATTCTGAAAAGTTAGGATGTTTTTATCTCGATGCGGCGCGGACGCGCCTGGAAAAAACGAGCGCGTCGCACGGCGTGCACGTCGCGACCGCGTCGCTTCCATTATGCGCACGCAAGCTGCGCGTCTACATTTGAAATTTGAAAAGACGCTACATGTGAATGGCCCCTTATGATGTAAAAGTGTGGCAAACACCACCTCAGCAGAAGAAGATGATCAATGCCTGCTTCAACATCACTGCCTGTTTGTAACGAGAGGCGAATACAGGTCTACGCAGAAATCAAATAATAAAGACTTTTGCGTTATGGATGTGACATAAATGCTTAGAGAATGTATGTGTTACCAGTAGGGCTGCATGATAAATCGCATGCGATTGTCACGCGTATCTCATCAGTAAAGCCGGTTCTGTGATTAGTACTAAATCTCCATCACGTGCATTCAGAATGTCGCGGCATTTAAAACACAGAGCCGTAGATTACTGACAAGCTATGGGCAGTGGATGGCCACCAGACCTATAAAAGTTGAAAAAAAAAAAACTTGCACAGACAAATCCAAATTACACCCTGCGGCTCGTGACGATACATTGATGTCCTAAGACACGAAACTATCAGTTTTTGCAAGAAATTGAACAGTATTTATATCACTTTTTACCTTTGATACACAGCCACGTCCAACTGTAATGAGCACAAGCTTTCCATCCGGCTCGTTACACATGTACGCGCTCTGGCGTAGAATACGCAAACGCCGTAAGGGGAAATCGGTGAAAAGTCCCGGATGAGTTTGCGCAAGCAAACATAATCTTTTAGCTTTAAATCGGTTTGAACAATCAGGATAAGCGCAAGTAATTACCATTTTGAATAGCCGCTATACCCACAATCTGTGTGCACTGTGTAAACAATGAGTGTCGTATACATGCGACAGATCGCTTCCAGCGTTTGTGTATTCTACGCCAGAGCGCTTACACATGTAACGTGCCTGATGCTAAACTCGTGCTCATGACAGTTGGACTTGGCTGTGTATCAAAGGTAAAAAATGATATAAATACTGTTCAGTTTCTCGCAAAAAACGATCGTTTCGTGTCTTAGGACATCAGTATATCGTCACGAGCCGCGGGGTGTAATTTGGATTTGTCTGTGCATGTTTTTTTTTTTCTTTTTATAGGTCTGGTGCCCATCCACTGCCATTATATGGCTGGCAGACTGCACCGGTTTGAGTTAAAAATCTTCGTTTGTGTTCTGCTGAAGAAACAAAGTCACCTACATCTTGGATGCACTGGGGGAAAGCAGATAAACATCAAATTATCATTTTTGGGTGAACTATGCCTTTAATGGTAAGGTTGACGTCTATTCTGATGAGGGGGGCGAAACAGGACATAAAATTGCTTATTATTACTATTACTTCTAAATTATGATGTTCTTTGATGTAAAAATCTTGATAACATTATAAGGGGACCTCAGAGAACTGCAAAATAATAAAAAAGGGCAGTTCATGACTCTTTTAAATGTAATTTATTCCTGTGATGGCAAAGAATTTTCAACAGCCATTGAATGATTTATATTGTGTGTGTTTGAATGATGTTGTTGTAGGCAGCGCTGATCCTCTGGAGGGTACCGATATCCACTTGCACTTCCCAGCAGGTGCCGTCACTAAGGACGGACCCTCCGCCGGTGTTACCATAGTAACGTGCCTGGCCTCGCTGTTGAGCGGGCGACTGGTGCGCTCGGATGTGGCCATGACCGGCGAGATCACTCTAAGAGGACTGGTGCTCCCGGTGAGGACCCTGAAGCACAAGCCTCACAGAAAACTGATTTTATTTAAAAACCATTCATCATCTGAAGTTGCTGATATACATTGTCTGATCTCACAAGATGTATCTTGTCTTTCAACAGGTGGGAGGTATAAAAGATAAAGTGTTGGCAGCTCATCGGGCCAATCTGAAAAGAATTATCATTCCCAAGCGCAACGAGAAAGATCTGGAGGAGATACCTGCTCATGTGCGAGCTGACCTGGATTTTGTTTTAGCCAGCACTCTGGATGAAGTCCTGAACGCGGCCTTCGATGGCGGGTTTCCTGCAGCTGTTAGTCGTCCACAAGTTGTCAGTAAACTCTGAAAAAGATTGTTAGACAATCTCATAAACCAAGACTTTTACACTAAGCACTTATTGTTTGTCACCTTATGCATTAAATACTAGCAAATCAGCTTTATTCAAGCCAATGTTAATTTTCCTCCAATTCATTTATGATTTAATAAACTCTGAATTACAGATTGTTGTTGACATTGTAAGAGCATAGTAGAGTTCATGAAGAACTGACAAAAGTTAATTTGTGAAATTTGAGATGTTTATACTGTAGATAATTATACAAATGCACTGTTATTTTGAGAATTGTGATTTAACCAAGTGTTTTTCATTAAATGAATAAGACTAATGAAAGTCAAAGTTCTTAAACATGAAAACTGGAATTCTTTAATATGTTGACAACTACATACAATTAAAACATGTGGATGTCAAAATGTCTTTAAAATGAAGGTTAGCATTAAATAACTGCCTGGAAAAAGTGTTGCTACAGGAAATGTTTCTAGAATTGGTAGCAAGCCTCATTCTTCCTTTAAGAAGTCACGAGCAGTTTACAGTGTCTCATTTGCAGTGTTGTTCATAGAACATCATATGGCAATTTACAGTCTGACCATTTATATTTACTTCTTGTTGAATCAGAGTTTTGAATACATTTTGACATCAGAATAATAAATGTGATTTCATAATTTTCTAAATGTTACATATAAAATTTACAATATACAAAATATTGCCACCAGGGTTTTCACAACAAAACCCGCTAAATAAAAATTACATTGCCATTTTGCCAATAAATACCATTTTGTGGCTCTTTAACTGTGTCTGACAGACTGTATTGCCTTAGATCAGGGGTCCCCAAACTTTTTTCTGAGCGGGCCACATAATTTTCTTTTCTTTAATGGGGGGCTGGGTCGGTTTATAAAAGAAAATTCCATGGGCCGGACTGACTACTATTATTATTATTATTTTATCATGATTTTACTTGTATTTATTATATCTTTTAATGCTAGAATAGTTTATTTTTTATGCACCAGACAGACAAATGATCATTTCTTTTTAAATTTGATAAATTTGATGTTTATCTACTTACCCCCAGGGCATTTCAAGATGTAAAAGTAGATTAAGATAAAAAGTAAAAAAGATTGAAAGTAAAAAAAACATGCACAGACAAATCCAAATTACACCCTGCGGCTCGTGACGATACATTGATGTCCTAAGACACGAAACGATCAGTTTTCGCGAGAAACTAAACAGTATTTACATAATATTTTATCTTTGATACACAGCCACGTCCAACTGTCATGAGCACGAGCTTATCATCCGGCTCGTTACACGTGTACGTACTCTGGCGTAGTATACGCAAACACCGAAGGGAAATCGGTGAAAAGTCAACAGCCCCGGATGAGTTTGCACAAGCAAGCGTAATCTTTTAGCTTTAAATCAGTTTGAACAATCAGGAAAAGCGCAAGTGATTACCATTTTGAATAGCTGCTATACACACAATCTCTGTGCATTATACACGCGACCAATCGCTTCCGGTGTTTGCGTATACTACGCCAGAGCGCTTACACGTGTAACGAGCCGGATGATGAGGTCGTGCTCATGACAGTTGGACGTGGCTGTGTATTAAAGATAAAAAATGATATAAATACTATTCAGTTTCTCGCAAAAAAACGATCATTTCGTGTCTTAGGACATCAATGTATCGTCACGAGCATGTTTTTTTTTTTACTTTTAAAGGTCTGGTGCCCATCCACTGCTATTATATGGCTGACAGACTGCACCGGTTTGAGTTAATCTTCGTTTTTGTTCAGCTGAAGAAACAAAGTCACCTAAATCTTGGATGCCCTGGGGGTAAGCAGATAAACATCAAATTTTCATTTTTGGCTGAACTATTCCTTTAAAGCACAAAAAAAAAAACATGAATGAACATCTGCCTTTCTGCGGTTTAAATAAAATATGTTCTATGCACACAGTTTTACCAAAAGTTTAGGTCCCCCGATGTTAATCTACTCTCCTGTCTAATAGGGTATATGTCGAACGTCACCTGACCAACCCCGGAAAACAGGTCTCATTGCTTCCGCTTGTCAGAGAACTTGTTAATAGCCGTAATAAATAATGGTGATATCGACGGACTTTTAAGGTAATCAGTTAAACAAGCCAGCTGTTTATTGTGGACGTTTCATTCTATATTTATATATAAATGTTAGTGAAAAGAATAAAAATTAAAAACTTTTATATATCAATCCACATATGTGATGGACATTGGTTATGATCATTTTTAGTGTCTACTTTGAAGGAATCTTGAGTAAATCATGTTCATATTTAAAGAGGCATATGCAAAACGCGTGAACCGGAAGCAACGAGACCTGTTTAGCAGAAAACGGAAGCCTGTTGCGCATAACCCCTATTTGTTTGTTGGACAAAATGGCGGATTCGCCGTTACGATTGGTCCTATCAAGCTGTTTGCAAAGAGTAAATTCCACGGGAAAACTGCGGACTTGGCAACACTAACTGAAATGCTGTAGTAATGACTAATCTTGACAACTAAACCACACACTGTTGCTTGATTTTGTAGTTGCCATGAACAATTTGATATGCTATACTCCAAACAAAGCTTACACTTGAGCTGCTTTAATGCGTTGTTGTTTTTGATGACTGTAATACTTGCATGACAGCGCTGGGCTGAAAACACAAGGCGTGTTTGGAAATGTAAGATGGAGACTAGCCACTTTCACCAAAGCCAAAGACAAGCTTAAGTGTGTAGACACAGCTACTAGGCTATATATAGGTCGAGCGTCATGAAATGTTTAAATGCTGACGCTACCAAAACTTTGTTGTTTGAGCATCCCAACCAACATTAGCTCTATTAATCTTTTTGGGTTTAAAGGGTTAGTTGACCCAAAAATGAAAATTCTGTCATTAATTACTCACCATTATGTCGTCCCAAACCCGTAAGACTGTCGTTCATCATCAAAACACAAATAAAGACATTTTTGATGAAATCAGAGAGCTTTCTGACTCTGCAGCAACAACAAACCTATCACGTTCAAGGCCCAGAAACTCAATGTGACTATTCAGTGGTTCACCAGTAATTTTACTAAGCTACAAGAATACTTCCTGTGCACAAAGAAAACAAAAATAACTGCTGCGTCCCAATTCGCATACTATGCGTCCTAAATAGTATTCGAAAATAGAATTAGTATGTCCCAAATCGTAGCATGTTTAAAAGAGTATTCCAAAGATTCCCGGATGGTCTACTACTTAACTTCAGAATTCGAAGTGTGGATCAGTGCGCACTCTAACGGCTAATATTGCCCACAACACATTGCACGGTGAACGAGGATTCGAATAGACAAACACACACAAAAAGTGTTACAAAAAACTTCAAACATGGCGGATATGCGCGACCAACTGACAGGTAGAGAAAGGGGTTTGAGTGATAATCAATTTTGCTGCGTCCCAATTCGCATACTTTCCATCCTAAATAGTATTTGAAAATAGAATTAGTACGTTATGTCCCAAATCGTAGTATGTTTAAAAAAGTATTCCGAAGATTCCCGGATGGTCTACTACTTAACCAAAGACTATAGAATACCAAAGACATGTCACTCGTGTGGTTTTGAATGGGGAAAAATGAAACGGTCATCATGGCCGCGAAGCTCCGCCTTCTTAGTGAAAGAGCCAATTGTTGATTAGTAAAGTCAGCGCGTCACTGCATCTGCAGTTAGAAGTCCGGTTGCTATAGAAACAGTCAGCGCTCTAAGACGTGCGTTCAGTACTGCGCATGCGCACTGGCTCATCTAGCCGGAAAAATAAGCGTTTTTTTAACGCTATTCAAGCACAAGGAACTATATTTATGAGGCAGTTCTTGTTGGATTTCTTTGGAGATTTCAAATATGAAATTTAATCGTAAGTTTGGCGAACAGTTTTGGAGAATTTGATGTTTCCCCATTCAAAGAGATAGGAGCTGCACTTGTATGCCCGAGAGGCGTTTCAAAGATGGCCGCCGAGTGACATGACTTGTCTTAAAAGGACTTTGATTTAACTTCAGAATTCGAAGTGCGGATCAGCCTCGTTCAGACTGTCAGCCCAAATCCGATTTCTATGCAAATCCGATTGAAATCCGATCATATTTAGGTAGTCTGAACAGCAACGAACTGCATGAAATCCGATTTGGTCAAATCCGTTTCGAGCTACATTCGTATGTGGTTTGGAATCCTATTCAAATCGGATTTCTGCGTTTTCACGTTTTCATGCCACGTAAAACGTAAATACGTCAGACATAACATAACAAAGTCTTTGCAGAAACAAGCCTGAGTTGTTGCGAACTGCAAATCCAGCGGGAAAAAAACTATACAGCTAGTATACGCACCTCTTTGAGTTTTGAAACCAGCAGAGACGGCAGCACAGAATAAAGTCACACATTCCAGCTTCCTGCGTTTCTGCCGCTGCTTTAGAAGACGAAATATAATCCAGCACGACGGCAACGTTGTCATATAGCAAGACAGCATCTATATTGCAAACTGTATTGCTGTTATTGTTGTTTTTAGCGTTGGCATAATAACGCAACGGCATTGCCACAGAAACCAATGCACATTCCGTAAAACAAAAGCGTTTATGGACACACAAATCGGATTTGAACAGTTGCGATATGACTGTGTGGACAGTCAGTTATTCAAATCAGATTCCATCCAGATATGGACAAAATCGGATTTGGGCTGACAGTCTGAACGAGGCTTAACGGCTAATATTGCCTACAACACTTTGCGCGGTGAACGAGGATTCGATTAGAACTACAAACACGAAATAAAAAGTGTTAAAAAACTACAAACATGGCGGATATGTGCGGCCAATGGACAGAGAATGAGTAGAGAGAAGAGAGAATGAGGTTTAAGTGATAAATAATCAACGTGTAACCTAATAAAAAAATATTTAATGTTATCCGCGTTATAGTTCACGTGCAGCAACATTATGAACTCTTATAATGAAAGGTTTGGTTAACTTTTAAACGCATCATTATGCAAACATGAGCAGAGTTCTTGGCATGAAAGACTTGTGAAAGAAAGTGCCTCTTCATTTCTCTCTAATACGGTAGAAAATCAAATTAAACGAAATGTAGATAATGTTAACTGACAGGGCAGTTTAAACAATGACAGGATTCAGGTAACTAAGCAACAGAGCATCCATTAAAGAGGAAGTAGTATGTCCCAAAGCTTGCCTACTTTTCTGCTACATACTCAAAAGTATGTACTTTTTCTTCACAAAAAGAGTACTTTTAGTGCATAGTATAAGTATGCGAATTGGAACACAGCATGTGTAACCTGACACAAAGTAGGCATAAGTATACGTAGGCAAATTGGGATGCAGCAAACAATTGTATTCAAAAAATGTCTTCTCTTCTGTTCTCAAGAGTACCATAACGTATGCGTGTGATGCTGCTGAAGTGTGCCATGGTACTCATCTAGTGAACGTGCGGCTAAAAGAAACAAACAAAAAAATAAATAAATAAAAGTTCAAAATTGCACTAAAATGTTCATACTAAACCTTGTAAAGTAATATTATAGTTTTAGGTTTATATGTCATATTATAAGGTTTATCCACCTTTTTCTTTCCATAAAAGTGGGTGCAGCCATTTGTAAATTTTATGTGTGCAGCTTCCGGTCTCATCCACGTCCAGCTATTTTTAGCTGTACAAAACAGCAGGTTTTGCTGCTTGATATAAAAAAAGGTCCAAATTTTGATGTTTCCCATGAAACAGGAAGCTGTTATAACTCCTCCTAGAGATTTAATGATGTCAACATTACATTTGGTCAGTCTCATCTAAAGGCCTGTGCAATGTTAAATTGTGAAGATGTTGAGTACTTGTTCGCTTCAGTCATTCCCACGGATGACGTGGAGAGGGAACCAGATGAAGCCAGCATCACCATCAGCTGTAATTTAGAAAGAGCGGTGAGAAAATTCACAGAGGGTATGAAAAAGATAGATTTATTTACTGGCAAAATAGAACAAAACAAACAATAAAACAAATAAAATTAGAGATCAGGACTAGCAACAGTACAATGTATCCACAGAGATGTTTGGCTTTGCTTCACCCTATCCTTGCAAAAAACAGAAATACAGACATACAAAGAACAACAGCAACAAAAATATTGACTTACAAAAAGAGAAAAAGAAGACATGGAGGTCTTCTGAAGAACAACACTATCTACAAACACTGAAGATTAGCCACAAGGTTACAACAGCCTTTTTCATTCCATTTTCTTATAAGTCATTACAAAATGATAATTATGACAATAATCTCATTAGAATAACTGTATTAACTGCCCCGGTTCCTTGCCTGATTCAATGCAGTGTTTGCTCTAGTGTTTGCAATTAAGGGCTTCCAGGTGAGGAAACAAAACTTACGATCTCACACATACTGTACAACTCGCATGTGTACTTGATATAAAAGAAGTGTGGCTTGATAGTCAAAAACTTGACTTTTTATAACCTGGCTTGAAGTGTGTGTGCCAAGCCATCCCTTCAAAAACAAACAGGAGAAACACTGCAGTGACAGGCTGGAACAAACAAGACTTCTAAAATGAAATCTGGACTTGTTATAACTTATCCAGTGGTCATGCACCAATTACCAGAACCTTTCTGTATCATACTCAAGGTAGGAAAAATGAAAGGGGGCCAAAAAAAGGGGATGGGGGGGGGGCAAGATTAGAATAAAACAAAACCTAATATTTGAACATAAAAGTTAGTGTTTTATCTGAACTGAAATGCAAAACGCCTTGGGAAACAACAACAGAACGAACAAAAACTTGCTCTAAGGTTGCGCCGTTTTTTTTTTTTTGTTGAGCAAACCCACCCCAAAAACTGATCAATATCCCCAACCGCCATTCAGCTCGGCGTGTCGTTCCTCAAACCCTCGTCCCAAATGCCACATTTGCAAATGTCCATTCCACAAACCTGGCTTTCCGATACCTTCAAGGGCAATGAATGTTGCTCTCAAAAATGTTGAATACATTAATTATTTAACTTATATAATATTGTAGCATAAAATTGAGAACCCAGTTCTGGTCGGACGTGCCAAGCTCCAACCAACAAGAGTTTTTTTTTTTTTATGACTACTTGGAACGAACAACAGCAAAAAGTTCCCTAGGTTAGCTACTCCCCCGTCCCCCAAGCACGACTCAAGGTATCCTGCGGTGTTTTGAAATGTCTGGTTTCATGTGTGTGTATGCGTTCAAGTATGCACGGCTGTTAGTCCTCAGCACATGGATATGGTGACGTTGATGCCCAGGTTGCCATTCTCTGCGAACAGCTGAGCAATAGAGGTGTCAAACACAAGGCAGTCACTGTTCATGATGGCGGTGGCGATGCCCTCGTGGATGGAGCGTGGCGTCGCCTCCCAGGTGAGTCGCCGCCGGTGGCCGTTCAACTCCAGCCGGTAGGCGAAGTTTTCCGCCTGTTTTCGCGTGCCGATCAGCTGCACGATGGCGAAGAACTGCTGGTGGCCGTCGTATTTTTCCTGCTTCTCCAGCACGAGCATAAAATGGAAGCCAAAGCACGACTGCATCATGACCCAGTCCACTGCCCCAGGCAAGTTGATATCTGTGGCCAAGAAGACAATATCCTCACCCTGTAGCGTGGTTATGGACTTGTGCTGGTGCAGCAAGTGGGGCATGACGGCGTCGAGAGATCCCTGCCACTTGCAGGAGGCGCCGGGACAGGGGCAAGAGTATGGCCGGAATTCACAAAGCTCCTCGTGTTCAGCCTTGTCTGTGTGCGGTAGGGTGACTTCACAGCCCGATGAGGCATACTTGCAGGGGAAAAGCACTGAGTTGGCCACTTTCTCCATAGCCAAATTGCGGATCGAACCGAGCGGGCCTCTGCAGGTGGGGCAGCAGGTGAGTTTGGGCCGGCAGTTGCTACAAACCAAATGGCCGCTCTGGCACTGCAGGATGGGCGGCAGCACATAGTCAAAACAGACGGGACACTCGAACAGGCTGGCGAGGTCACTGTTGGATGCAGTGGTGCCCGACAAGGTGGGGACGCGCTGAGAAGGGGGACACTTAGAGGTTCCTGTGGGCAGCGCTGTGGCAGTCTGGCGACTCATTTCTAAAGGAAGAGGGAGACAGAGAAGATAGTTAGGATCCATGAACAGCCAAACACTAATAAACCTAAACCAACCACAGCTGAACTCCATTATGAGTGACAACAGAGATCAGCTGGCATCTACGCCATTTTCACACTGCAGGTAAATGTGGCCCAAACCTAATTTTTTTTTTGCTCACATGTGACTCAGATCGGTTTTTCTCATGACAGTGTTAACAGCACAAACGCATGGAATCTGATCTTTTCAATTCCGATTTGTGCCACTTCCATATGTGGTACTAAATCCGATACAGGTCAGATGTTTTGCAATCCGAACGCAGTGTGTACAGTCATATTCGTGCGACTTTTACGTCACTCTAAATCAACTTTTGTCTCAATTCTGTGCTCATGGGAGTCACTTCAAAGATTTGACATACCCAAAGTTATCAAAACAGTTGTGAAAGGTAGTCAGTGGTAAGGTAGTAGGCCTATATACACACACAAGCAAAAAGGGGGCTCTTATCATAAAAGTTTCACATCCTTCTTGTCACATCCCTGTCTTTATTTTTCATACTGCCTGCGCATAATTTCACTGGCTTCTGCGCCAGATTAGACGATAAATAAATGTATAGTCGCTTACTTTAAGTCCTCTGCGTTTACTTCCTTATGACGACGTGCTGCACAAGAGTTGCCAAGTCCATAGTTTTTTCCCGCTAAATTGCACTACTTTTTCAATGTTTCCGCAGGTTGTTTTTCAACTCCGTGGATTGGGCAGATTTTTTGTCGGAAAATCTGGCAACCCTGTTCATTTTGTTCTTTTACGCATGCGAGTCATAAGTGTGGTCAATATCAGATTTCCAGTGTGAACAGATCATATTTCCGAACTGACCTGTGCACGCAAAAGAACAATATGAACAGGGTTGCCAGGTTTTTACTACAAAATCTGCCCAATTGCTTCTCAAAACTACTCTAAAACTAGCCCTATCACATTCTGGGGGAAAATATCTGCTCATTTATTATTTTTTTTGTATAGTTGTTCACATTGTTGTTTTAAATGTGGCCAATATCAGATTTACAGTGTGAACAGATCATAGTTCTGAACTGTCCCACATGCATAAAAGAATGAAATAAACAGGGTTTCCAGGTTTACACAACAAAATCCACTCAATTGCTTCTCAAAACTAGTCCAAAACTAGCCCAACCATATTCAGGGGGGTAAATATCATGTTAGTGGGGTCACATCAACCCACTAAGTTAAAAAACAAACTGTGTCAACAGTGAAAAAAGTAGCCAGATTCTGCAGGGAAGTAAGCGATAAAGTAAGCAACTATGTGTTTATTTATAGTTGTGATCTGCTGCAGAAGACAGCAAAATTATGCCCAGGAATTATGAAAAATACAGACAGGGATGTGACAGAAGAGAGCAGAGGTTTTTTTTTGGGGTATGTGTTAACATTACATGTGGTTTATGTTTATGTATGAGTCACATTTGGGCCACATTTGCCAGCAATAATGCACTGACCTGAGGACCTGGACATAAAGCAGAATGTAGCCTCAAGGTAAAATGTACATGTTTCTGCTGATTCAACTCCAAATAAAGCTATCAAAGAGTCTCAGCAGTGCTAAGGCCTGTTCTCCCCGAGTGCCTCATAGATATAGCCGTCTAGTGCCACCGATAAGTCAGATGTGGGCCTCTGGGGAAGGCTTGGGGCAGCTATTTCTGGCATGAGTAAAATGCAGATCTTCACGCTTTTTTTTTTTTTTTTTTTTTTTAAGCCAGACATGGAGAGTGGACTCAGAAGGCCAGAGCGCATCTGCTGAAGGACTGTTCCTATGGCAACAAGCTGCAGTGAGAAGTGTGTATGTGTTTGGGACGACCTGTGGAGAGAAGTATAGGACATGGGATGGATTCTTTCCTAATGCATGACAGAAAGAGGGTGCGACAGCTGTAACATCCCACTGCTACTATAACCTGGTGAGAAACTGAAAATCAGCTCTGGGGAGCTCATGAAAAAGACTGATTGCAGATTTAACACAAACATCAATTAAGTGAGAAATAAAGAACAAAGGAGCAGCGTGGCAGGATCAGAGCACAGTAAATCGTCTCATGTGGAGGAATAAGGACAGTGCCAGAAAAGAGGGTGGGGGTATGGATAGACGATGAGCTGTGTGTATATAGGTGGCTTAGAATCTGCTAGTAAACACATCTGCTCTGATAAAGCCCCAAGTATTTTTAGCCTCCTCACTGAGCAGCTCTCAGAGTATAACAACTGAGGCCAAAATTAGCCAAAGCACAAGAGCTAGCACTATGTCCTCAATGCCTTTCTAGGCTTGCAGTCAAAGACCAGAGGATTAGAAATGGCAACAAATATATATGGATGCTTAACATGATTAATACATGTTCCTGGATCAACATCCTTTGGAAGGATGGAGTCAGAAGGAAAAGAGTTAGCCTTAGGTCCTAGAACAAAGGAATGATGTTGGAACATGCATCTTGACAGATGTTTTTATCCAAAGCAACACTGCATTCAAGATATATTTGTAAATTTTTAAGTATTGATGTTGCTAGCACAATACTGTACTTTTATAGGAACACTGTCCAACTTAAGTCATGTTGTGCATGTATGAATGAATGTTCGATTCTTGCTTGTGATCAAATCCCGGACAAGCCCCAATTTTTGTCACGACTGTAGAGACACATTTAACAGGCAATCACCTGTGTATTTATGTCCGGGGTGTCTAGGCTTGCTCCTGGAGGGCCAACGTTGTTTCTAAATGTTCAATTCTTGCTTGAGTGCATCAGATGTGTGGTCAAATCCCGGACAAGCCCCCAATTTACGTTACAACAGTAGAGAAACATTTTACATGCGATCACCTGTGTATTTATGTCAGGGGTGTCTAATCTTGCTTCTGGAGGGCCAACGTTCTGCAGAGTTTAACTCCAACCCTATTAAACGCATCTAACCAGCTAATCAAGGGGGGTTTCGCAATGCGTATTTCTAGGAAATCAGTTCTAGGAACTAGCCAGCATGGTGGTTGTAGCATGGCTGAATCTCATATGACAACTTGTAATGTTATCAAAGAGGCTGAAAAAAGAACAACCCTGAAGACAACAGGTAGCTAAATGCCGTTATCGCCCTTTTCCATGTTGGTGTTGTGAATAGGTTTACATGGCCTTAAAAAAAAAAAAACGCTGGGTAGCCAGTATTTCGTATGGAAAATCAGCGCACACTTGTCAGTGGTAGTTTCTATAGAACACTTTTAGACCCTACTCTAAAAGTATTAACTAATTTAGTTCCCCCATATAGAGTTCCTAGAAATAAAACCGTTCCTAGTTCTTGTGGTAAACATGCCAAAAAGTGGGAACTTTCGCCAATAGTTCTAGGAACTATGAAAAGGTTCCTAAAGTCTTCAGGATTATTAGAAACTTCTGGTGCTAAACTCTGCAGGATGTTGGCCCTCAAGGAGCAAGAGTGGACAACTATTTCCAGAACAGTTGTGAGTGATACAATAAGTTTCACAAAGATGGTCCATCTGCTTGAAGTTGAGCCAAATAGACAATAGGAGGCCAACCTCCCACCACGAAACAGTCTGAGCGGCTGATGGCTGTTGTACACTACTGTTACGACATTGTTGCTCCATTAAACTGAGGTTTTAATGACAGCTGAAGTGATGCATGTGTCTCTCTAAGAGGAAAAAGTGTAAATGAATTGGAAGGCAAGCAAGCATATAGGTCCTGTCAAGTTTAGAGTTAGAGTGCTTGAATGGTGAGAAAGAATTATTTATGGACACTGACTTTTATAAGTTGTGCTTGGCAGGCAAAATACTACTTCTGCCAAAGCTAAATATCAATCCATCACAAATCTGTTTCTTCCGGGGGGCAGAGGAGCATTCCAGAGCAGCATGTTCAAACATCATGTTCATCCGTTTCATTACTAGTCCTATTTTAAATTAACCTTTAACATAAGGAAGAATAAGTGTCAATTAATCAATGAAAAGTTTAAAAAACACTTTTTGGGTTATTCTTGTGGATATAATGTACATTAGGATGGTTTATCATTTGTTTTTCTTTTTAGTCCACTGTGCCAAAAGTGAGTCTAGAAAGCACTCACTGTGGAGAAATTACATATAATGTATTGTTTCAAATGGCACATAAATAGTAGACTTGAGTTTAAAAAAAAAGTTGACTTCTACTAAGGACTGGTTTAAAACTCTAGAAGAAAGGACTGAGTGTTAAGAGCCCTTGTGGCATTGCTGATTTTCTTTGTAAAGTTCTTCGTCTGGGAATCAAAAGAACTGTGGCGTGTCTTTTTTCTCCAGCAGCGCTGAGTTGCTATGTCAGTGGAAAGTTTGCAGTCCATCACATATTACAGGAAATCCTGTAACCCCAGAGGAAGTGGTTAGAGCAGACTCGTTGTCAGGTCTTTTAATGGCGTTAGGAAGACTGAACAAAAGGCAAATGCCAATTCAACTGGCCTACACTGCACAAGCTGAAGCTGCAATACCCAAGACTGTTATTTGTGGGTCTCAGGTAGACAGTTAGGCCAGGTAACTTTAGTACATCAGATTAATGGAGCCTCAGCAAAAACCATGAGCATTAGAGTGGAGCTGAGTCAAAGCAAGGCAGTTGGACAAGTCTCAAAACCAAGGCCCAAAATACACAAGTATGTGAACATTTTTTTTAGATATACAAGGTCAACACAAGTTAACCTGATGACATGTTTACAGTTAGTTACTTGGCACGGACAACTGAAAGTATTGTCACCACTACATGAATGTAGTAGAAGAACCTACATTATGTACAGTCGTGGCCAAAAGTTTTGAGAATGACACAAATATTAGTTTTCACAAAGTTTGCTGCTAAACTGCTTTTAGATCTTTGCTTCAGTTGTTTCTGTGATGTACTGAAATATAATTACAAGCACTTCATACGTTTCAAAGGCTTTTATCGACAATTACATGACATTTATGCAAAGAGTCAGTATTTGCAGTGCTGACCCTTCTTTTTCAGGACCTCTGCAATTCGACTGGGCATGCTCTCAACTTGTGGGCCAAATCCTGACTGATAGCAACCCATTCTTTCATAATCACTTCTTGGAGTTTGTCAGAATTAGTGGGTTTTTGTTTGTCCACCCGCCTCTTGAGGATTGACCACAAGTTCTCAATGGGATTAAGATCTGGGGAGTTTCCAGGCCATGGACCCAAAATTTCAACGTTTTTGCCCCCGAGCCACTTAGTTATCACTTTTGCCTTATGGCACGGTGCTCCATCGTGCTGGAAAATGCATTGTTCTTCACTAAACTGTTGTTGGATTGTTGGAAGAAGTTGCTGTTGGAGGGTGTTTTGGTACCATTCTTTATTCATGGCTGTGTTTTTGGGCAAAATTGTGAGTGAGCCCACTCCCTTGGATGAGAAGCAACCCCACACATGAATGGTCTCAGGATGCTTTACTGTTGGCATGACACGGGACTGATGGGAGCGCTCACCTTTTCTTCTCCGGACAAGCCTTTTTCCAGATGCCCCAAACAATCGGAAAGAGGCTTCATCGGAGAATATGACTTTGCCCCAGTCCTCAGCAGTCCATTCGCCATATTTTTTGCAGAAGATCAATCTGTCCCTGACGTTTTTTTTTGGAGAGAAGTGGCTTCTTTGCTGCCCTTCTTGACACCAGGCCATCTTCCAAAAGTCTTGGCCTCACTGTGCGTGCAGATGCGCTCACACTTGCCAGCTGCCATTCCTGAGCAAGCTCTGCACTGGTGGCACTCCGATCCCACAGATGAATCCTCTTTAGGAGACGATCCTGGTGCTTGCTGGACTTTCTTGGACGCCCTGAAGCCTTCTTAACAAGAATTGAAACTCTTTCCTTGAAGTTCTTGATGATCCTACTAATTGTTGATTTAGGTGCAATCTTAGTAGCCACAATATCCTTGCCTGTGAAGCCATTTTATGCAATGCAATTATGGCTGCACGCGTTTCTTTGCAGGTCACCATGGTTAACAATGGAAGAACAATGATTTCAAGCATCACCCTCCATTTAACATGTCAAGTCTGCCATTCTAACCCAATCATGATCTCCAGCCTTGTGCTCGTCAACATTCTCACCTGAGATAAGATGATTACTGAAATGATCTCAGCAGGTCCTTTAATGACAGCAATGAAATACAGTGGAAAGTTTTTTTCTGGATTAAGTTAATTTTCATGGCAAAGAAGGACTATGCAATTCATCTGATCACTCTTCATAACAAATATGCAAATTGCTATAATAAAAACTTAAGCAGCAACTTTTCCAATTTCCAATATTTATGTAATTCTCAAAACTTTTGGCCACGACTGTACAATTGCACAACCTGCTTTCAATGTTTCAGCCAAGAATTTGCACCTGCATTTGCACACTTGTGTCTAGTATGATTCTGGGCTTATAAAAATCTTCAGTCAAAGGTTAGAGTTCAAGCCAACCCAACACCTGAGTGAACAAAGATGATCATTTGCAAGCTAGAATATGGTGAGATGTTAACCCCAAACAATTTTCAAAGACATTATAGAATGACACTTCACCCCACCCCAACACACACATATATACATGAGAAAGAGGGAAAGTAAAACAATCTACCACATATCACACCCTGCAGCAAGAGCAAGAAGCACAAATCTCTAGAGTCGTCACTCATCTCCAAGACAAGACGCAGATAATTGCGATGTAGTCACATCTCAAATATTCTAATGTTTGCTGATGAATTCAAATATCAGAACTGCAACTTAAGTTTGTCATGCCTAGGGCATAAGCTGGGACTCCACATGTCATGTAAGAGATATGGGCTGGTTTCTGATTAGACTTGACAACATAATTTTCAACAATAAAAATGTCCAAGGCATATCTGAGCTGAAATATAAGTGCATTGCTTGAATACACCGTTTTAATTAAACATTCTCAAAATTCAATATTTGTATTGATGCAACAATTACATTTTATAAGTGCACATACACGCTTAATGTTGGGTTAAATACAACCCAGGGCTGGGTGAATTAAAGACAAGCACAGCAAATGGGTTGTTTTGTGCCAACAGTTGGGTTAAATGTTTAACCCAACCTTCTGGGTAGTTTTATTTAACTCAACTATTTTTTTAAAATAACTATATGGCTTGCTTAAAATGAACCCAAAATAGTAAAGTAATTTAAAAAATGGTTTTATTTAATTACTACTTATTGAACTTAATAATAAATGTGCATTAATTCCAACCTATTCTGGGTTCATTTTAAGCTAAGAAATGTGTGACCCTGGGCCACAAAAGTCATAAGTAGCACAGGTATATTTGTAGCAACAGCCAACAATACATTGTATGGGTCAAAATCATACATTTTTATTTTATGCCAAAAATCATTATTATATTAAGGTCATGTTCTATGAAGATATTTTGTAGAACTGCATTTAGACAACTTTAAAGGCAATTTTCTCAATATTTAGATTTTTGCACCCTCTTTCACTCTGCCAAATGTTGTCCTATCCTAACAAACCATACATCAATAAAAAGCTTATTTATTCAGCTTTCAAATGTATGAATCTCAATTTAAAGAAATTGACCCTTATGACTAATTTTGTGGTCCAGGGTCACACAGAGTAACAATAGGCAATAGTTGAGTTAAATAAACTACCCAGAAGGTTGGGTTAAACATTTAACCCAACCGCTGGGTCAAAAAGACCCAATTGCTGGGTGTGTCCATATTTCACCCATTTTTACAGTGTAAAAGCAAAAAATCTGGTTAAAATCAAGAAGCAGGATCTGTTAATTTGGGGGCACTGATTAAACAAGCATTTTTACTATGAAATTGTTTCTTCGCTTCTTCAATGATTTGAAAATGAAAGTTGATCTTCTGCATCTTGTTTAGACAGTACAAATTGTGTAACCTCTTTAAAAAAAAACATCAAACACTTGAACAGAGTTTTAACAATGCAGCAATTTAAAAGTGAGAGGCAAAACCATCTAGTATTCATTTGTAGCCTCACAAATTAATGGTACTGCTAATTAATGACATACTTAGTTACATAACAAGCGTTAGCGAAATCAAGTTTTATTATACTCTGGCTTAGTGTTTAATCAGGTACAGTAATAATGTGGTCTGATGCCAGACTCCGTGGAGATGTCTGTGGTCAAGCGCTTTGTTCACTCAGTAGGTGTTACCATTGGATTTAAGCTTGCTGCAGTTTCTGTAATGTGGTTAGTGGTCTGCAGCATTCTGTAATGGGAATTAGTTTTATTCCTAAGATCTGAAAGCAGTATTCAAAATGGATAAAAGTTTTGTGGGTTATTAAGATTTACGATTAAAGTTTCAATTCCTCTATGAGGTTTATATGTGCTATGGAAACAAGCTTGTACAGTACACATGTATGACTGCAGAAGGGGATATATTCTGGGATGTGTTCCAATAAAACAAACTGCTTTTGGTCTAGTTTCATTTGTAAACAGCGAACACAGTTCTCTGGAAGAAGTCCCTTGAAAACTGATGGAAGGCACAGACAAGAAGTTCAGTATACAGGGCTCTGGTGGATGAAGAGATTAAGGCCAAAACAATGGCAATGTGGCGTGACCCACTAAGGTTAGTTTCAGGAGAGATGCAATGTCTAATGGTTCTGTCTGTTGTAACATAGGTTCTGAGGGTCTGGAAGTCTAATGGTACAGATCAGTCATGCTTTCCAGTGAGTGAATACAAGCACAAACCCTTATCAACCATCTTTCCCCAGATTTTTCTCTCCACTAAGAAGCCATCCACATCCCCCTGAACTGAAGCTGAACTAAACATCAGCCAAACATGAAATGAAGCATCACATCCAAGAAAAACCCACCCCTGTTGCAAGTTTCAACGATCCTACAGTTCCAAAGGCCTGAATATTGGCAGACACCACTGTTTAGATAACCTAAACATTGCATGTTCTAAAAATACAATAACAGAACTCACACAGTGAGAACATAAGACAAAATACTTGCCTTCGTCCATATGATTCCCAAGTACGTCTTTCTTCTTTCCTTGAAATGTGTGGACCTCTGGAATGATAGAAAAAGCAAAGAAAGAGAGGATGTTTGGTTAGTCTTGTAACAGGCAATGAAAAAAACTGTAGTGGTGATTTTCTGCACCACATATTTGGTTTATCCACAAAGCATAAAGAGATGTGAAAATCAGGTCTCACAGCTAGTCAGTTGTTCATTGCATAACAAAAAAAAGTGTTTTCATGCCGTTTAGGTGTCACTAAGCTCCCACACTAACTAAACAACAACTACTTAAGTTTTGTAAATCCTTCTTAAAACAATGTTCTTAGACGTGAATGACTTTCTAAAAACTGTTTTTTTTCTCTATAGCAACTGTTAAATAAATTACGACAACAAGAGTCAATGAAGCTGGGAACAATACAGGTACGAAACAAGTCAAACAGATATTTCTTCATACCGTTATGTTGAGAAACAGACACACCCCTCCAACCGACCTCCTTTTAGCAGCCCTATGAATACAACTTCATACGATTTTGATCTTTTCTAATGCAAAGCCTGTTAAAGCAGATGCTCACGGTGGGCAGGGCTAATGCACAGCACAATAGCATCTGGGCTTCACATTGATTTCTCCACATTAGGCCACACTTCAATATTTCATCAGAAGCCATTCAAAATGGAAGGCCGATCAATATGCATTAAAGTATATGGTGAAATTATTCAGCAGTTTAAGAGATGTAGACGTACAAATCTGGCAGATGGTCAATAGCATGGATCAGCAGGACCAAAAGCCAACAGGGACTTAAAAGCTGAAAACTCAATTTTGTTTTGATATCAACAATCGTAATTGACTCTGCTGCTAGTATGAGAACCTCGTGATTAGGTTATGAACCCTTTCATGAGTCATACAGTGACCTGTCTCGATGTACCAAATCTCAGGACAAATTCTGTCATATAGAACGCAAATGCAGCCATTTAGCCACCAGCCAAATGCTTTGGCTTTAGGGAAACAAATTAAATGAGGATGAGATCAAGGCACAGAAATGTACTGTGGGTAGCTGACAAATGAATGGATGTTTTTTTAACAAAATTTCTATTTTTTGAAGGTGATAAGTGTAAGGTGTTATGTCACCTGCCTAAAGACACACATGATCTTCCAGTCTGTGAGTCAAGAGTTCCCTTTGCAGACAGACAAGTCACAGCTTGCCCTCACTGTACCGTCCCACTTTAATCCTCAACCCCCCCCCACACACACACAACCCAAAACCCATACATACTGTATATCCTAGTCTACACTATTACACTACTAATGGAGTGAACAGAAGAGCACAGCTGAGTACAAGACACTGGAACAATGCACACAGCAGATCTGATGACAGCTTCATTGAAGCCGCGCTTCCAAACCATAGACTCAAGCTTTCCATATACACACACATACACAAAGAAAACAAAATCAAGGATGGGAGGGATAACGGCATTTTAAAAGAAACAGAGAAAAGAAAATAACGAGTGTTGTCTCTGAAAATAGACAACTTTCCCTTCTTTGTCCACAGTGGAAAGCACAGGAATGTTACCAGAGGCCCATAGGACATGTCACATGTCAAAATGTCTGTGTTTTTTGGCCATACTATGTTGTTTTGGACTCATTAAACTTTCATGGTATAGATAAACAGTTAAAACACTCTTTAAACTATATTTGTGTGCCTGGACCACAAAATCAGTCATAAGGGTCCATTTTTGGAAATTGAGATTTATACATCATCTAAAGCTGAATAAATAAGTTTTCCATTGATGTATAGTTTGTTAGGATAGGATATTTGGCTGAGATACAACTATTTGAAAATTTGAGAGTGCAATAAAATCAAAATATTGAAAAAAACATCACCTTTAAAGTTGTCTTAATGAAGTTCTTAGCAGTGCGTATTACCAATTAAAACTTTGATGTATTTATGGTGGGAAATTTACAAAATATCTTAATAAAACAATCTTTACTTAATATCCTAATGATTTTTTTTATGATCCTGTAATTTTGACCCATACAATGTATTTTTGGCTATTACTACAAATATACCAGTGCTACTCAAGACTGGTTTTGTGGTCCAGGGTCACAATTTTCCATTCCACAGAAGTCATTCAGGTTAGTAAATGAAAACAGAGCTTTCATTTTTGGGCAAACTTGAACACAGTGAATGACAGACCAATAAAAAGGTTTTCCCCTCAGTAAAGTTAGTGGTGGTAGTAAACAAAGTGAGCATGGTTCTGTTACCTTTCGGTTTACTAGCAGTTCTGGCCGCTATGCAAGAGAAGAGCTTGAGCACCCCCTTCCATGAGTACACAGGCTGTAGTCTAATAGTAGCCGACATGGGGAGCAGATTGACTCTTCATCATGCTCTTTCCATAAAAATAAAAGGACCCATACAAGAGGGTCCCTCCTTTCCTGTTTCACGCTCGTTTTCGGTCTTCTAAAACCAGCTTAAGATAGAAACACAGCTTCAACAGGTCGCCTAGGGCCACAGTAAGGTACCCCCACCCCCAACCCCCTAAAGGAGGAAGGGATGAGTCCTGAACACCTAAACTTGTGCAATTTACGTAATTCCAACAGACGTTCCTCAAAGTGGAGAGTAGGGGATGTGTGTTTTAAAAGACTTTCTTTTCAAAGAACAGCCCAAAACAAGTTGGTAGAGTGAAAAGTGGGGAAAAAAGGATTCACTGTAGTCTAGGAATGTTTCACAAGTAGATCCAGTTTCCAATGCCTAGCATGGGACTTCAGCAGCAATATCCAGAAAGAAGAAAAGAGACTTAAAAGAGTCCGAGTCGGAGTTGTCAGGCTTTTCTCCCCGTCTATGAGCACATTCCAAGACTTGTTTAAGAAAGACCACTCCCAGGACTGTCGGAGTACCCCGTCAGCTTTCCAAGTGAAAAAAACAGAGAGGGAAGAAACACGCTGTTGCACAGACAAGCGAACTCTCAGAACAACCGCAGAAAGAAGGAGAGAGTCCCGCCTGCACAGTCACCACTGTTGCCTGTGGGTTGAGGAGTCAAATGTCAGTCTGAAGTCAGCATGCTCGCTCTCTCTGGTTCTCTCTCTGAGGAGGAGGAGGAGGTGGTGGAGTGGGACCGGTTCATGGGCCCAGCCGTGTCAGATTACACAGCTCCTCCTCTAGCCGCTGCCTCTATTCTCGTCGGCCAGACAAAGAGATTTTACAGCATGGCACCTCTACGACAGCCGGCAACTTAAACAAAACACTCAACGATCACACACGCTGCTCATAAACAGCACTAACAAAACCACAAATACAGAGTGTTATAGGCCCTTTGTAAGTAGAGAGAGAGAGAATGTGGGACATTACAATAAATCCAATACCGCCAATCTTAGGGCCTGTCCACACGGATACGCGTTTCGCTGTATACGCATACATTTTTTATCGTATTGGCGTGTCATCCACACGGATCCGGCGTTTTAGGAGACTGAATCCGCTATTTTTTGAAACCGGGTCCCAAAGTGGATAAATCTGAAAACGACACCCTCGCGGTTTCGTGTGTACAGCCAATCCGTATATTTTCTGAAACGATGATGTCATCACATCACGTGTCGGCTTCGTCACACGTAACAGCAACAACAATATTGGGGGACTACATGATTGTGTTCGTGTTGCTACTAAGCCTGCTAGCTTTATTACAGCAAAATCTATTGCTTCTATGCAACTGTTATGAGCAACAAGCGATACTGTTCACATCTTCGTCTTCTTCTTCTTAGTACGAATACAGCGCGCAAGGTTATGCGCATGCTCAAAGTCTTCTTCTCCGTGTATAGTGTATATCTATGGCAGAATTACAGCACCCCATACTGGTCTGGCATATATACTACACCGTTTTCAGTGGTTTCGTGTGTACGGAACTTTTTTTTAGAACGAGAGAAAAAAAAAGATCGGATAGGGCAAGCACCGGCTTCGTGTGGATGGAGCCTTAACTACTATAAAGAAAGCTCAAAGCGTGGAGAGCCACATCATACACCACTAAGTATCGCCTCTCACCACTACCAGAAATACCCCAGCGCACGCCCAACATGCCTAGAATAAGGCTGATAAAAACAAGCTGACCTTTCTGCTCTTGAAACTGACATTAAGGCCTGGAAAGCAACCCCCATTTGTGTTTCTGTGTGACACTACGGGGATCTGACTGTCTCATGTGACCTTTGGTCCCTCGCCTCAGTCAAAACATGCCCTGTAGATTTAGCTAGCGATAACATGGCAACCAAAACATTAAATTCCACAAAGATGTGCTCATGAGATCTTGTATTAAAAACGATGCCATTATAGTCAGAACAAATGGTGTTCATCTTCATCTTCTGACAGCCTTTTTCTATTTATGTAAAAACATCTGCTAATCATAGAGCTGTTAAATAAGATGATGGACCTACAAAAGAAATGAAGGCCTTTGAAAATTATCAAAGACCATTTGCCAAGTCTTTTGTTCCAGCGGTGCTACATTATAATTTGAAAGGGCAGATGTGAGGGTTCACGCATGTTAAATGGGTTTTGCTCAGTCCTGCCTCACATACAGTGTGACTGAAACACCTGCAGGCATCCTGTTCTGTGTTAAACATGCTTATTGTAATTTCTCACCAACTTGTCTGCACGGATGCAAGGAAAAACGCCTTGCCATGTCAATGGCCAAAATAAGACAAAATAAATAAAACCACAGAAAAATGTAACAAGGAACATTTTTTTTTACAAAATTGTCACATGACAAAATGGCTTCTTGCATGTTGGTTATAAAAAAAAATTGTTAATTTAAATAGTCAATATTATACAACCCTGCGCTGGATGAAATATGGACAAACCCAGCAACTGGGTTGTTTTAACCTAACCTTCTGGGTATTTTGATTAAACTCAACTATTGTTTAAAAATCACAATATGGCTGGCTTAAAATTAAATATGTTTGTAAAAACTAAAGATGCAGTTCATACAGTCAGAGAAAATATGTTGAATTCAGGAGATGGCTATACGGTTTCTGTGATCTAAATTTAATAGTGAATTTAAATTCAAAAACTGAAAACAGATCACAGAAACCGTAGTTTTTCTGAATTGAACATTTTTTCTCTAACTGTATGAATTGCATCTATTCTGTTTTTATATTTTTGAGAAAATGATCCATTCATGGTGACAAAGCGTCATATCGCCCATACATAATCTTCTAAACTCATTAACAAATCATTACATAGTCTTAACAAATCAAAATGCCAAACTGAAGACCAATTTATCTAAGGACTCATATGCTCCCTTGACAAGACAATTATAGTTGCACTCTGGAAACCAATGCACCATGTGCTCCACACTGCCCCCATGGGCCCAGATCATATGCTGACAGCAGAATGATTTGTTAATGGTACAAATCTCCAATCAACGCCGGGCAAGCACTTGTAAACAAAAGGGCTGAGGGCAGGGCACAGATTCTGCCCAGCATTTCCATCTAAATGAGGGCTGAGGCATGATATTTACATGCAGGTCATTGTGCTCCGGGTAGAATAAACAGCAGAAAGCTCTACTCCTCTATAGCCAGGATGCAAAACAAGTGGAATTTTCCAGTGGAAAATATTTTAAGGAAAAAAAAAAAAAATCACATATCACTCCAATGGAACCTACAATCATCAACAGCTTTTGTCTTAACAGATGGCCTTTGCATACTTCAAAAGCATTGTAAACACATCCACTTACAACAGGACATCCAAGGGCCTATTTTGCATATAATTCAATGTGAATATAAACATCATAAACAATAATTGAAATTATCTCTGTCACACAAAGCTTAAAGTCAAAAGTTTATCCACCACAGGCTATAATTTAATTCACCGTCTAACGGACAACATCTGCATGACCATCTCCGACACGCTCGTCTCCATTTGGGCCACTCAAACATGAAACAGAAGCTTCTCCGTCTGAAGACAAACAGGGGGAAATGAAGCATAACATGCACACTTCATTAGCGATTCTATCCCATCCATTATCTCCTGCTCAATTCTAAGATATCTTCTCCGTGGACAGAGTCCATTAGTGCTCTATCCTGTAACTCTATATACAGCTACAGCTCTGGGCAGGGGCTGTTAAGGTAACATCCAGCTATAGCCATTCAATCGCTGTGGGTGCCCGACAAACAATGAGGCATTTAGTGTATTTGTGTTGTCATTTACATTTATGTAAGAGACTTTGAGTCTCTGCTCAGTGTCAAAATTCAAGAGCTGTCATTCTCAATCATCTTCACAGGCCACAAATGTCAGATCTTGCTGAAAAACAAGCTTTGACTTGTCTTCAAATCAGAAAATAATTAGCATGTTCTGTGCTCTTTTGCAAAGCAGAATCTGAGAGCCAAGCAATGCTCAAGTCATCTAAAAACAACACTATTTAAAAGAACAAAAGCACAGTTATTAGAAGTAACTAATAAATACAAAACATGCTAAGCTAGAAATGTGCAAATAGATTGCCGTCAAGGAGAAAGAACACTGAGACGCAGTGGGAAGACTGAATCCACCCACCTCCATGCATGTACACAAGCTCATACACAACGTAAACAATCAGGCTTCTTGTCTGCTTCACTCAGACAGATGGTCGAGCAGAATTATGATCCTGTAGCGATTATGCAGGAGACATATTGGTGCCACAAGGGGGTGAAGAGAATAGTGTTGTGTGTACGCAAGTATAAGAGGTGGAAGTGAGATTCGATGGACCAGAGAGTGTGAAATGGTCTATCCCTGCTCTATACTCCTGTTTCAGCCATTCTAAACAGGCTCAGGTTACCTCACCATTACCTTGAAGCTGTGGAGTTTAACTCTAGAAGACAGATGCCGTTTCTGTGGGGGGCGACCAAGTTTGACTGACCAAGTGTGTGCAGCTGCCACAAAAAGACAGGTTAAAAACATAAAAGAGTGGCAATAAAATGACTCCAGACGAAATGAGCCAATTGTCCCAAATCATTACTAAGTATCAAGTAGAGTTAGACAGATAAATCATTGAATTTAACTAATATTTACACTTTTCCTGATTTTATGGTTATATCAGGACATTTTAAGAATAAAAAAGTAATGCAAGTCAACATCTGTTAAAAGACAGGCATTTGCAATTCCAATGAATTAATAATAAACGTGTGGAAGCTGCAAAATCATATAGAGAAGGACTTTGTAACAGGAAAGTGCACAATATTTTGACAAACTAAAGTTAATAGGTGCTAAAGATACATACAAACAGTATTAAGATATTAACCTAATATTTCACCTACCTGACCGGAAATTATAAGAACAAATACAAAGGTTGTCAAGATTCTTGCCCTGGAAATCCTGGTTCAGTTTGGCCAACCACAAACGCCTTTTGTACGCTTTAGGTCATTATTTTAAAAAACAAAAACTTGAATTTAACAAACATAAAATGTTCCAAACATATTTGTAAATTAACATAAAAAGGAAACAAAACGAAATCTAGCCACTTTGCCATTATAATCCAAAACGGAACTATTTTATTGGCTGCAACACGAACTGTGTTCTGATAAATTGTCGGACAAGAACGGGACTCGGGTCTGAGAGTCTCAGGCTGGGCTCGTGTAGGACTCTATTCGTTCCCTTGTTTCAATTAAATAAGATCTGAGCGGTACCTCTCGGTTCGAATCGTATTCGGTTTAGTTTTTCGCGTTTAAAATTAGGCTACTATAGCGGCAGCTTTTATAGCAAAAGATATATGGCCCTTTTCTGTGGTGGTTAAATATACTGGAGCCGCGATATAAGCTTCCCTCATGCAGACACTTTTCAGAAAAGATTATGCCGCTGTAGGTTCACACCCCTAGTCAAAACGCAATGCAAAAGCGCCTGTTTGGCAATATTTTGGGTTCAAAGTTTTTTTTTCTTTTTTTTTCTTTTTTCGTTGTCGTCCATTCAAACAATTGACGCTGAATTGCCAATTCCCGCAAAACTGAAAGTGAAAGTATAATACGCACGCATTTATAAGCTAAATGCAGAAAAAAAGAGGAAACCCTCCACCCCCACGGTGATACCGGTATTACCGGTGTTGTCACATGTCGATTAACCGGTGGGGAAATTTCCTCATCGTCACAACCCTATACCTCAGACAGGTTTTTTTTGCACTCTTCTTCTTGATTTGTTATAACTTTTGTCAGTCTTAGGATTGGGCGATGTCGACCAATTTGGCATCGTACGATGTCAAGGAACAGGGCGGGAGTGCGGGATGGTTGTTGTTAAATAATTAATTCATAATGAATTAATTAATTGTAGCCTACCGTTTCCACCAGTGCTTAATTTGAGCCGGATTTTTAAAGATCCAGCATTAACAAGTGCATTAGATCGTGACAGTGCGTGCGTGCATACGAGACATAGCAAGCGCGGGTTTATGCAGATGTATCTGGAGGATGTGTGTTGGTCCTTAACATATTTTCGGCCAGTCAGCTTTAAGTTCAAAATTGCTCTCATTGATTGCTTACTGCTTAACCCACTCTCTCCAAACACATTTAATGAGCAGCGGAATGTTTAGAGAGAAAGTGTAATATCAGAAATAATACCAAATCAAGCGAAATATTATTATGTATTAACATTATAAACACTATAAACATAGCTATAAGTTAGTTACCCTGAGTCCAAAACGAATCATTTAAATGTAACGGTATTCAGAATAGAACAGGAATGAAACAAAATATATAAAGTTAAGAAACCAAAACAAAGCGAAACTAAAAATACCAGGCGTTGGGCTCACGCACCTCTGTAATTTGGCACAAATCCAAGTGTTTCCATATTCCCAATTAGGGCTGCAACGATTCGTCGACGTTGTCGACAAAAATCGATGATAGAAATAGTCGACAATGAATTTCATTGTCGATGTTGTCGCCAGACATGTTTTTTCCGACCGAGTGAGGCATCTCTCTGCCGAGAGTCGCACATACGCATTAGCTGCTGCTGAGCGTTAACCTACAGAAATGGCGGCGTCCAACTCAGCAGCTGCGCGTACCAAAACACGCCCGTTTCACACATACTCCGTCTGCAGTGCTTATTTTTTTTCCACACCCATGTTAACGGATTAGAACGTTCACAATGCACGGACTGCAAATGCGTTCTGTGTGAAAGGAAAACGAGTCCGTGCTGCTTCTGCACCGCATACGTAACGCACACGGACTGTAGACGCACTGCAGATTGAGTATGTGTAAAACAGGCGTAAAGTTTGGGAGAATTTTAGCCTGCTACGGCGAATAAAAAGATTACCTGCATGGTTTGTAAAGCAGTCCTTGCGCATCACGGCAGCACCTCTGTGATGCACCGACATTTAAAGAGAAAGCACGTCGGACAGTTGAATGAAACGGAGTTTGGCTGGCCTCGGTAAGATTTAAATAACATGGAAGCCAATACTTTTTGTTTTGGATATACATTTTTGTTTACGGTTTTATTGCTGCTGATGTGCCTGCCCCTGGTTTACAGGAAGAAAAACTTGATTTTAATTTATTTTTTCTTATAAAACAAATCTGCCTGTCCTTTAAAAAGATTATAGAGTTTCTTAATTTATGCATTTGTGTCTATACTTACCGAGCACTGTGCCTAATTGGTTTTAGACAGGGCATTTTTATTTACTTTTAATATGAATTGGCCTATCAGCAGCAAAGTTCAATAAAATATGCATTTTTCATTGAAGTACCCCCTTCTTTCTTGTGTTTACTATCATTTTCCACATAATTAAAGCAATCTCATGCTAAATTTGAGAAAAATTGAATAATTATCCGATTAGTCGACTAATCGTTTCAATAGTCGGTGACTAGTCGACTATTAAAATAGTCGTTAGTTGCAGCCCTATTCCCAATGCATTTGAATGATAAACTGTTATTTATAATGTATAGGCTTTGTATTGTACCTTTGTATTTCGATGCCGGCTCAGCATCGTGATGTCTATCGGCCATCGGCGATGGACGATGGCATCGTCTATCGACCCAACCCTAGTCAGTCCATAGTATTTCAAATGTTTTTTCCTGTTCTGACTGATTAGTACAGCCCAAAACATAACAATTGACCATTTTCATCAACAATGATCAGCGAAATGTACAAGTTTTCTTCGATTCAGTCAGTGGCATTGTTTACGTTCAGTAAACCGCCGTCATGAAAACACTCTATGATTACCACTTTTACCTGCTGGTGAAAAAAGACATTGGTTAATCTCTGCTTGATGCTTGAAAATCTACTATAGAGCTGGTGTACCAGCAAAAGCAGAGATAAACAATCAATAACTTTGTGAGCAATGCTCTATAACATGATCTCTAGTTCACTGCTGAGGTGTGTGAGGAGAATGAAAGCAGAGGATTGCATTTCCAAGCACCTGGACACACAGAAACGTAAATCTAATGCGTCCCAAAGCTAAGGTAGAAGGGCTTATGCATTATTAACAATATGCTTTCCCAGGTATTTTCATCAAAACCAACAGAAATGCCTATGACATCCCAGATAAATACACAGGTTTAAAAAAAAAATACCTGAAGGTTTTCTTAAAACATCTATTTAATCTAAGTAGGAAAATATCACGTTTGTGGTACCACTCCAGTATTTACAACAACCTAAAGATAGTAGAATAAGGTTAGTTACAGTAGGGATTTGACCCTATCCTATCTAACTATTGCTTCAACCAGCTGCAACTTAACCTCAATTACTGTAATCGATAGGGGAGGTGCTTAAAAGGATCTTTAAGGATAAAGAACAACAAAAACACTACAGCTCAATTCAGTAGCAACAAAGATGCAACATCTCTATGGCAAATCGTAGCTGCTTTGTAAACAAAACGGAGTGATGATCGAGCTGCCAAGTTCAAGGCGTCTGTGGGAGCTTAAAATAAATCCCGTGTGTAGCACAGACACGGGCATTCATGACATTAAGCTTCTTTAGTTCTCAAAGCAATCACACGCACATGCAAATCTGATGATTTTACTGTAACATCTTGAGTCGTGTGGACTACAGACGGCTAGCTTTGTACATGTTTTCTTGATGACTGCTTTGTAATTCATCATCATCATTATTATAGGTTATATTGACCATAATAGTGATAAAGGGTTACTAGATCACATGCTGACCCAGTGTATATAATACCAGACTGCTTTTGCACTGCAGTTTGCCTGTTGAGATTAATACAGCATCTATCTGTCAGTCAAGTCATCTCACGGTTAAAAGCACTACAATATGATTCAATGTCAATTAACCAGGCCTCAAGCTTGTGACTAAAATAAAATAAACAAAAATAGCGCGTTTGCACGCATGCATCCTACTATTAAGACCAGAAAGCACAACAATGGTTATATTTTATTTCATTACATAAACAGTGTGTCTCGTTTAGCGCAAGGCTAGCTAACAATAAGGCTAACATGGACGAAATCTCAGCGTTTAGGAGAATTAAAAATAATTTTGTGACTGGCTAAGCACCACAGCAGGAACAGTAATGAGAGCGCAGCAAAAAATGGTTCACTAAAATGTGTTTTGACGAGGAACATAGCAAAAGGGTTGATAGCTTGGTTGGCTAGCCGCTTTTGAGCTAGCTAGCTCGCTAAGCTTAGTAAAATCAACAACAGAGCCATTATCCTCGAAAGAGGGATTTAAACACAGCACTTACCTTTACTAAAATATCCTTCTGCTGCAAAACGGAACAATTAAAAAAATAATCCACTACACGCAGCTTCGCGTTGGTTTATACGTCCGTTAATCGTTTGGTTGTTTGTGTTTCCACATTCGCTAAAAGAAGACGCTGCTGTCGCCCGGCAGTCTCGGTGTCGCGCACTGACTGGAGCTGGTGAAATATATTTTTCACGGGAGCGCCGCTACGTGGACGCGCTTCAGCCGCATGAACGCGGGAAGGAGAACAACGTTGGCTGGTTGGGTCAACAACAGAGAGGAGAAGATCGTCTCGTTTCCACGAATCGGTTCTTTTGAACAGTTCATCCTGAAGAGCCGGTTCAGGAAACTGTTCCAGCTCTTTTTCAGCAACTAGTGGTTCATAGCATGTGTAGTGTGACATTTTCGAATAAAACCAGCTTTTATTTTGTTTTGAGAGTTGAGAGTGGTCATACAATTGCATTTAAATCACAATCACACAATGCTAAATTTCTTGTGAATCTTATATAAATTTCATTTATATGGTGAAAAGTTTGTATGTTAATAAACAGTTAGTAAAGTCATAAACATATTTACAGCATGTTATATTTGTAACATTTCTGTAATTCGGCTTTTAAAGAAACTTAATAGCCCCATGAGTCCTTGATTTGAAAAAATTACTATATCAAGTCACTGATTTGTTCAACAGATGAGCCACTGAGACTTCCGGATCATTAGCCACTCTAGGGAAATAATGAGAGGAATAACAATGTGCAGTAAACGGTAAACCTGTTTACACTACAAACCATGTGTTCATAATTAAAATAATAAATTAACATAATATGGTATTACACAAATTTGCAATATCAAGCAGCAAATCAAGGTGTTTTGTACAGCTAAAAAAAGCTGGAAGCAGATGAGACTGGAAGCCAGATCCATAAAATGTACAAATGGCTGGATAATGGTCCTAGATCATGTTTTTTTTTTTTTACAACTCGCAACATTCAAAACTGTTTTATTAAGTTTTATCTTCCAAAAGGTAGACAAAACTTAATTTTGAACAAATTAGTTCAGTTCTGTAAAAAGATCCTATTCAAACGAGGACATCAACAAAATAGTTTACTACTTGAGAAGTCTTTGTGCAATGTACAGTACAGTTGAAGTCAAAAGTTTACATACACCTTGCAGAATCTGCAAAATGTTAATTATTTTACAGAAAAAAGAGGGATCATACAAAATGCATGTTATTGTTTATTTAGTACTGCCCTGAATAAGATATTTCACATAACAGATGTTTACATATAGCCCACAAGAGAAAATAATAGTTGAATTTATAAAAATGAACCCATTCAAAAGTTTACATACACTTGATTCTTAATACAGTGTTGTTACCTGATTGATCCACAGCCGTTTTTTTTTTTTTTTTTTTTGTGATAGTTGTTCATGAGTCCCTTGTTTGTCCTGAACAGTTAAACTGCCTGCTGTTAGAAAAAACATTCAGGTCTGGCATTTGTGTATTTGTGTATTTTTGTGTATTTAATCCCTTTCCAACAATGACTGTATGATTTTGAGATCCATCTTTTCACACTAAGGACAACTGAGCGACTCATATACAACTATTACAGAAGGTTCAAGCGCTCACTGATGCTTCAGAAAGAAAAACCATGCATTAAGAGCCGGGGGTGAAAACCTTTGAACAGAACCAAGATGTATACATTTTTCTTTTTTTGCCTAAATATATATTTTTTTCATTTAGTACTGCCCTTCAGAAGCTACAGAAGATACTTACATGTTTCCCAGAAGACAAAATAAGTTAAATTTGCCCTGATATTCAAATTCAAAAAGGCTCTTAATGCATTGTGTTTCCTTCTGAAGCATCAGTGAGCATTTGAACCTTCTGTAATAGTTGCATATGAGTCATTCAGTTGTCCTCATTGTAAAAAGATGCATCTCAGTATCATACAGTCATTGTTGGAAAGGGTTCAAATACAGAAAAATGCTGGAAAACCAAAGAATTTGTGGGACCTGGAGGATTTTTAACTGTTTAACTGTTCGGAAAAAAAAAAAAAAAACACAGCTGTGGATTATTCAGGTAACAACACAGTATTAAGAATCAAGTGTATGTAAACTTTTGAACAAGGTCATTTTTATAAATTGAACTATTATTTTCTCTTGTGGACTATATGCAAATATATTTTATGTTGTGATTCCTCTTATTTTGGTAATATAATTAACATTTTGCAGATTCTGCAAGGTGTATGTAAACTTTTGACTTCAACTGTAAAAGCTGCTAGAGCCGAGTACATCCACCAACTCATAGAAAAAAACCAAAACAATCCAAGGTTTTTATTTAGCACAGTGGCTAGATTAACAAATAACCAAACACCTCCTGACCTGAATATTCCTGCACAGTTTAATAGTAATGTCTTTATGAATTTCTTTACTGATAAAATAGACAACATTAGAAATACAATAACAAATATAGATACTACAGCAACTGATACTTCAACATTAGTCATTACACCGGAAGAAAAACTGCAGTGCTTTACAACTATAGAACAGAAAGAATTAAATAAACTTATCACCACATCTAAACCAACAACATGCCTATTAGATCCTGTACCCACTAAATTACTAAAAGAGTTGTTACCTGTAGCAGAAGTACCGCTTCTTAATATTGTTAACTCATCGTTATCTTTAGGTCATGTCCCAAAACCATTCAAACTAGCAGTTATTAAACCTCTTATTAAGAAACCACAGCTAGACCCTAGTGAACTGGCAAATTACAGACCCATTTCTAATCTTCCATTTATGTCTAAAATTCTAGAAAAAGTTGTGTCTGCTCAATTGTGCTCCTTCTTGCAAAATAATAATATCTTTGAAGAATTTCAGTCAGGTTTCAGGCCCCATCATAGCACAGAAACTGCACTTGTAAAAATCACAAACGACTTGCTACTTGCGGCAGATCAAGGCTGCGTCTCATTGCTAGTTTTACTTGATCTTAGTGCTGCGTTCGACACTATAGATCATGAAATACTCATAGATCGATTACAAAACTATACAGGTATTCAAGGGCAGGCATTAAGATGGTTCAGATCATACCTGTCCGATCGCTATCACTTTGTGTATTTAAATGGGGAGTCATCGCAGCTAACACCAGTAAAGTATGGAGTGCCACAAGGATCTGTCCTAGGTCCTCTACTATTTTCAATTTACATGTTACCCCTTGGTAATATTATTAGGAAATATGGGATTAGTTTCCATTGTTATGCTGATGACACTCAACTATATATTTCAACAAGACCAGATGAAACTTCTAACTTAGCAAAGTTAACAGAGTGTGTTAAAAATGTGAAAGACTGGATGACCAATAATTTTCTACTGTTAAATTCAGATAAGACTGAGATATCACTTATTGGACCAAAAAAGAGTACATAGAATCTCTTAAACTGCAACTTGCAACTAGACGGATGTACTGTTGTTTCCTCTACAGTCAAAAATCTGGGTGTTATATTAGACAGCAACCTGTCTTTTGAAAATCATATTTCCTATGTTACTAAAACAGCATTCTTCCATCTTAGAAACATTGCTAAGCTACGGAACATGTTACCTGTTTCTGATGCAGAAAAGTTAGTTCATGCATTCATGACGTCTAGACTGGACTATTGTAATGCACTACTAGGTGGTTGTCCTGCTTCTTCAATAAATAAGCTACAGGTAGTCCAAAATGCAGCTGCTAGAGTCCTTACCAGATCAAGAAAATATGATCATATTACCCCAATTTTACAGTCTCTACACTGGCTACCTATTAGGTTCCGTATCACTTACAAAATAATACTTCTTACCTATAAGGCCCTTAATGGTTTAGCTCCTGCATACCTAACTAGTCTCCTACTACGCTACAATCCCTCACCCTCCCTAAGGTCGCAAAACTCTGGACTTTTAGTAGTACCTAGGATAGCAAAGTCCACTAAAGGAGGGAGAGCCTTTTCTCATTTGGCTCCCAAACTCTGGAATAGCCTTCCTGATAACGTTCGGGGTTCAGACACACTCTCTGTGTTTAAATCTAGATTAAAGACTCATCTCTTTAGCCAAGCATTCACATAATGTATCTCATAACGTTGTACTTCAGTTACATCTGATCAAATGCACATTAATATTCTTCAGCTTGGGCTAAACACATCATTTTTGTTTGGTTGGAAGTTGGAACAGCAGCTACGCTAATTATTTCTCTATTTGTTTCTCTGTTTCTGCCACGGGATTTCCATCCCGTGGTAACTAGGATTTACACAAGATTCAGTCTGGATTCAGAAGAAGAGATGATGCCGACCCTCAGAGGACCGCAGATGATGCCAGCCTTGAAACAACATACAGCACTACATAATTTTCTTACAAGTTTGATCACAGCACATAATCATTGCAATTAGTGTTCATCATCTGTTCGATTACACAGTTACTGATTTTAACATTTATATCATATGTACATCGACTTGACATACAGTATTCACTACTAAATACTAAAATTACTAAATATATTGTAGTAGCCTAAACTTTTGTACAGCGCTTTGCAACGATTCGTATTGTGAAAAGCGCTATACAAATAAACTTGAATTGAATTGAATTGAATTGAATTATTTCAATGGATTGCATAAATATAACAATAAGACCACCTGAGCGCTTGTGTAATAAAGTTGTGTCCATGATACAAATAGTCCATTAATAGAAATAGTTCCTTTTCCCATGCCGGTCTATTTTTTACTGTCTGTCAACTTAAAAGTTTGTAAATTATTTATTGAGGGAGGACTCCTGAGAGTTCCCTGTCTAGAATTAACAGAGATACCTTTACCTGTCACTGGGTACTACTGCTAGGTGTCCTATTCTATTACTAGGTGACCACTATAAAGTGTTCTACGTGTCAGTTCTCATGACCGGAGTGGTTAAGTGCAATTAAATCGCAGTCAGTCCCAACGCAGGTGCTGTTTGTTTTATGAGACATGGAAAAGTTTGCACACCTTTTATACACACTGTACATTGAATAAATAATGTTACAGTAAAGCAAATTTCTTTAATACAACACAAGAACATTGCGGTGTAACTATTTATATATTGGGGAAAAAATAGCTAAATGATTACAGTTTAGGTTCACATGATCTATCAGAAATGATGATACACTACATTCAATGGTGTATTAAATTAAATATTTGCATGCAGTTTGCTCCATATTTGTGGTCCATAGTTACAGATGCAAGGAAAACAACACAAATTATTCATGCCTCTGTCAGACATTATCAGAGCCAGTAATAGGCAACCACTGTATTTACCTACATTGTGTAAACCAGGTGTGGAAAGTAGGTGAGTGTATAATGTGCTGATCATATCATGGCAATGGAAAAGAACACGCATGTCTGCCAATAGAGCCGAAACTTACTACTAATACAAAAAGTGCCATCATTGTCTATGACTGCAGACTAGACACACCTCTGGAACTGTGTCAATAAAGATGAAGCATTGCCTAGCCTCACCTGTAGTTGTATATTAATGATGACTAATTATGAATCATTTGTTAGAGATACATGACAGGCATAGTTTAACATGCTTAGATTAGCCACAATCGAAATAACTGATTGTGAAATGGGACAGTACGCACTCTTACTGTAAATTAGCCCTGTGCTCTTTTAAGCTACTGAAATTGCCAACTCAGCCCTTGAAAGGAAATGACATCATTGTTTACAGCGCTGCAGCAGATGGAGGAATGGGAGTGGCCCCTCCTTTAGCCACGGGAGCAACCAGTGTGCCACACTGATGATTCAAAACAGCATTTAGTCACAGTCTATTTTTCTCTCCCTTAGTGCGGCCCAGTGTGTTAAAACCCCAGAGTACTTTTGCTCTCACTACATTGCTACTTGAAACTGCCTTGTCAGCAAACTCCATTCCTTCTTCACATTATATAAAACTCATTGCATTTATTTTTGTGTGACATAATGTAATAAGTGGAGTTACTCTAGAACAGAGGGTTTCAAACTTTTTGGTCCCTCAAATATGATAATAACATAGCAAGGAACCAAATTCTGTAATGTAAAGTCATCTATTCTTATGCATAGGCCATTTATACTATTTTAAATGAGAGAAAAATATATTATAAAGACATAAATTACATAATTGACTTTTATATTGTCATAGCACTAAGACATAATAAATGATGAATCTGTATGGAAAATATTTACATTGTATATTTTTTTACACAAAACAAAATAAGGAATTTAAAGGAAATAGCACATTAAACTGTATTTTAACAGTATATATTAGTGCTGTCAAATTGATTAATCGTGATTAATCGCATCCAAAATAAAAGTTTGTTTACGTAATATATGTGTGTGTCCTGGTTTTATATATCACATTAATTTAAGAAATATTTACATGTATATACATATTTATATGATTTATATTCATAAATATAATATATATTACATAGCCTATTTTTTTTGTAATATATACATGTATATGTGTGTATTTGTATATATATATATATATATATATATATATATATATATAGGAACAGAGGACATATATTATGTAAAAACAAAGTAATATTTTGGATGTGATTAATCGATTTGACAGCACTGGTATGTATATGTATACAGTGCCCTCCACTAATATTGGCACCCCTGGTAAATATGAGCAAAGGTGGATGTGAAAATAAATCTGCATAACTTATCCTTTTGATCTTTCATTCAAAAAATTCACAAAATTCTAACCCGTCATTGAAGTAAATCAATAGAACCTAGGGGTGAAATTTCATTATGAAATAAATGTTTTGCTCTAGTTTACGTTGGCCACTATTATTGGCACCCAAATATTGCAACATCCTTTTCCCAAGATAACAGTTCTGAGTTTTCTCCAACAATATTTAATGAGTTTGGAGAACACCTGACAAGAGATCAGAGGCCATTCCTTCAAACAGAATCTCTCTAGATTCTCCAGAATCTCTCTCTTCCCAGCTTCATGTTGGTACTTCTTCTCTTCAGTTTCTATACAGGGTTCAGGTCAGGGAACTGGGACGGCCATGCTAGAAGCTTCATTCTGTGCTCAGTGACACAATTTTGTGTTGATTTTGATGTTTGTTTTGGATCATCATCCTGCTGGAAGATGCAACCATGGCCCATTATAAGATTTCTAACAGAGGCAGTCAGGTTTTGATTTTTTATCAGCTGGTATTTGATTGAATCCATGAAGCCATGTTTCTAAACAAGATGTCCAGGACCTCCGGCAGAAAAATAGGTCCACAACATTAAAGACAGTATTTTTAACTGTGGGCATGGGGTACTTTTTTATCTCTGTAAGCATCTGGAGGGTTAGCTGCCAAAAAGCTCATTTTAGTTTCATCTGACCATAGAAGCCAGTCCTGCCAGTATCGTGCATTAGGATGATATAGACACACATCCTCTTCTAGGCAGATTTGTAACATCTTTAGCTGATTGGAACTTCTTAATTATTGCCCTGATGGTGGGAATGGGGATTTTCTTACAGCCACTTTCTATTTTGTGAAGCTCAACAAACTTGTTCTGCACATCAGAACTACATTCTTTGGTTTTACTACTTGTGATGGATGATTAAGGGAATTTGGCTTTTGTGTTCCTCATATTTATAATCTTGTGGAACAGAAAATCATGACTGGACAATTTTATACTCCTAGCCACCCTGGTGTGCTTAAAAATTGTAATATTAATGGGAATATAGACAAATTTTTAGGGGTGCCAATAATTGTGGCCAATGTGAACTAGATATATATATATATGAAATAAATTAAATTAATATTATTTAAGGACTATTTAAAATGTATACAAAACAAAACAAGGTATTCAAATGAAATAGGATATTAAACTGTATTTTAACAGTATATATTAGTGCTGTTAAATTGATTAATCATGATAAATCGCATCCAAAATATAAGTTTGTGTTTACATAATATATGTGTATTTACTGTGTATATTTATATGTATAAATACACACACACACATACATGTATACATTTAGGAAACATGTACATGTATATTCATACTTATATTTATATATGATTTATATTATACATAAATAGAATAGAATAGAATAGAACAGAAAGCCTTTATTGTCATTATACATAGTACAATGAGATTTAGAGCAGCTCCTTAAAAGTGCACACAGCGCAATGTATAAGTACTGTACTAAAGAACTACAACTACAACAGACATCCACAGACGTACAATAAAACAGATTAGACATACCATGGTCCAAAAAGCGAGCAGCATACAGTATGGTAGAGGTAGTATAAATAGTGCAAAAATGGAGGTATAATGTAAGTGCAATGTGATAGTAATATAACAGTTTTCAGTGCAAATCTGAGTTCAATATGGAAACAGCTTTGGGGAAGAAACTGTCCCTGAGTCTATTTGTTCTGGCATGTATAGACCTATAACGCCTGCCAGAGGGCAGCAAGTTAAAGAGCTGAAAACCGGGGTGAGTATTGTCCTTTAAAATGTTCCTAGCCCTGCTGAGACAGCGGGCGTTATAAATGGAGGTAATAGTGGGCAGAGGGCAGCCAATGATTTTTTGTGCAGTATTGGTCACCCTCTGCAGTCTCTTCCTGTCAGCTTCTGTGCAGCTAGAGTACCACACTGACACAGCGTAGGTCAGCAAGCTCTCGATGGTGGCACGATAGAAATTCACCAGCAGACTTGTGTGTAGTTGTTGCTTCCTGAGCACCCTCAGGAAGTATAACCGCTGCTGGGAATTTTTAACTAGAGCTGAGGTGTTAACTGACCAGGAGAGGTCTGCAGAGATGTGGACCCCAAGAATTTTGAAGGACTCCACTCGCTCCACACGTTCGCCGTTGATGTACAGGGGGGCAGGGGCGGCTCTGATCCGCCGGAAGTCCAGAATGATTTCTTTGGTCTTGGTGATATTCAGTGCCAGGCAGTTAGATGCACACCACTCCCCAAGTTTCAGGACCTCATTTCTGTAGGCCGTCTCGTCCCCCCCTGTTATCAGCCCCACCACTGTTGTGTCATCAGCAAATTTGACAATGATGTTCTCTGGGTGGGCGGAACTGCAGTCAGATGTGTAAAGTGAGTAGAGAAGTGGGCTTAGCACACAGCCCTGGGGGGAGCCAGTACTGAGAGTGCGGACACTTGAAAGATGGCGACCCAGTTTCACCTGTTGTGGTCGATTGACTAGAAAGTCTTTAATCCATGGCAGGTGGATAGTGAAAGTCCCAGGTTGGTTAGCTTGGCGATTAAAATGTCCGGTATTATTGTATTGAAAGCTGAGCTATAGTCAATGAATAGCATCCTGACGTAACTCCCCTTTTTCTCCAGATGGCTCAGTGCAGAGTGGAGGGTGATGGCTATTGCGTCTTCAGTGGTACTATTTGACCGGTATGCAAATTGATATGGGTCTATGGTAGAGGGGAGACAGGCTTTGATGTGTCTCAGGACCAGTTTTTCAAAGCACTTTGTGATGACTGGGGTGAGTGCTACGAGGCGAAAGTCATTGAGGCTGGTTGTGGGTGAATTTTTGGGCACCGGAATGATGGTGGCAGATTTTAAGCAGGCTGGGATGACGGCTTGATTCAGTGACAGGTTGAAAATGTCAGTGAAGACCTGTGCTAGCTGGTCAGCACATGCCTGGTACTCCATCCGGGCCTGTAGCTTTCCTGTATAAAAATATAGGCGACTACATGTATTTTTGTAATGTATACATGCATGTGTGTGTGTGTGTGTGTGTGTGTGTGTGTGTGTGTACCTGGTATTCATCACATTGTGGGGACCAAATGTCCCCACAAGGATAGGAATACCAGTAGATTTTGACCTTGTGGGGACATTTCTCAGGTCCCCATGAGGAAACAGGCTTATAAATCATGCACAATGAGTTTTTTTGATGAAGTAAAAGTGTGCACAATCTCCTGTGAGGGCTAGGTTTAGGTGTAGGGTAGGTGTAGGGCGATAGAAAGTACGGTTTGTACAGTATAAAAACCATTACGCCTATGGAATGTCCCCATAAAACATGTAAACCCAACATGTGTGTGTGTGTGTGTGTGTGTGTGTGTGTGTGTGTGTGTGTGTGCATATATGTATATATATATAAACAGTACACACGTTATGTAATCACAGACTTTTATTTTGAATGTGATTATTCACGATTAATCAATTCGACCGCACCGGTATATATAAAATTATAATAAATAAAATTAATATTATTTAAGGACTATTCAATTATATTTTTATGAAATTTTTGTGTATTGTGTATATTTATATGTATATGTATACATTTAAGGAATGTATACATGTATATACATTCATTTTTATATATGATTTACATTATACATAAATATATATTACATATATTTATTTTATATATGCATGTATGTGTGTGTATTTATATATATATATATATATATATATATATATTAGGGCCGGGACTCGATTAAAAAAATTAATCTAATTAATTAGAGGCTTTGTAATTAATTAATCGAAATTAATCGCATTTTAATCGCATATAAATATTTGACCTGAGAACAGTGAGAAGTAATTTTTTTCATATGGATTTTTAGTATACCATTGAATAATGACTGAATACATAAGCT